>NW_017728948.1:26745353-26760277 GCF_001723895.1 Crocodylus porosus
TCCCTGACTATTGCCCTGAGCACATTGAAGTTGGCTTTCCTAAAGTCAAGCATTTGCACTGTGCTAGTTACCCTCCCCACCTTTCCTTGAATAGCAAATTGGATCATTTCATAATCACTGTCCCCTAGCCTCCCTTGTACTAGCACCTCCCCCACCAGATCGTCCCCAGAGGCTAACACCAGATCCAGTATGGCATTTTCCCTGGTGGGGATGAGTACCTCTTGCATGAGGTGTAGGTCCTGTACACACATCAGGAACCTTCGTGAGTGGCTAGACCTGGCTGACTGCTCCTCCTACTTGATGTCAGGGTACTTCATATCACCCATGACCACAACATCCTTTGCATGCACGGCCTCCACCAGCCGCCTGGAGAATTCCACATCCAGCTCTTCCTCCTGATGTGGTGGCTTGTAGTAAACCCCTACCACCAGATCCCTGTCCCCCCGCCCTCCTTGAAGTTTGACCCACAGGGTCTCAGTTAAGCCTTCCTCTGGTCCCTTTTGGAAGGTAGAACTCGTATACTAACATAGAGTGCAACCACCCCACCTTTTCCCCCCTTCCTAACTCTTCTAAACAACCTATAGACCTCTATGTCTACTGCCCAGTCAAAAGTTTCATCCCACCATGTCTCCACTAGGCCAACCAGGTCAATTTTACTACTTGCAAGCAGGAGAGCAAGCTCCTCCTGTTTGTTCCCCATGCTTCTTGCATTAGTGAAGAGACACCTTAATCCCCCTGTGGGACCCCCAGGCACCCCCCCTTCCTGAGAGACAACTGGTCCCTTGGTATTTACCTGAGCTCTTACGTGGGCAAGTCCTACACCTGGTTGAGTTATCTCTTGCTCCTGTGGATCGCCATTCCCCGATGAACTTAGTTAGATGAACTTAGACAAACTTAGGAAAGGCCTGCTTGGAAAGAGAGGCAGCAGGAGAGAGGTGGCAGATTAAGAGACTTACAGAAATGGCTGCAGAACATTGCAGTTGTAGAGCCACTGTCACTACCTCTGCTTGCATCTGTGAGCAGGCCAGTCCAAGGGTAAGTGGCACTCTAGGTGAACTGTGTACTTCGGTGCCCCCACCACTTCCAATATAGAGGAAAATAAGAAGCCTAGAATGAACTTTTACATGTACTTATTTGATATTTGAAATGAAGAATAAAACAATAACAACTTTTTTTATTGATAATACATGTATAATTAAAAGAAAATCTTCATGAACATTTGTGTAAAAAATTAGAACTTTGCTTTTCATGCTTTCAGTTTCTGTTATTTAGAATGATGTTCCTTTTATTTTCTTCTGCATATAACTTTGGTGCCCCCCTCAAAATTTATCAACCTAGGTGGCCGCCTAGTTCACCTAACGGTTGGACCGGCCCTGTCTGTGATGTGTATCTCTAGGTAGGACCACTCACCATTGAGGCTGCCACCCAGCAGTGGTGTATCGATGGGCAGGGGGTGGTAGAGGGCCATGGCCCCTAGGTGCCAGCCTGGGGGGGTGGGGCACCAGCTGGAGAGCCTCCTGTGTTTGCTGTGTGGCCCACCCTACCACCCAGTGGGTTGTGGGCTTGTTTTGCTGTTCTGGTTGAAAATTCTGGCCAGCACCCCTCCCCTCACAGCCAGTGTGCCATACTAGTAATTCCCCCATGGACATACTGTGGGGCGGGAGGCAGGGCCCTGCAGAGGCTGATTTGCCTCGACCCCACACCCTGCTTGGATTGTTTTGGGGGAGTGGGGAGTAAATGGAGGTGTTGGCTGTGAGGGGCTGGAGCCCTTGGTACTCCACTGCCTTGCAGTTCTGCATTTGGCACTGTGGGGAGTGCAGCTTATGGGTTCCTTCCAGTAATGGGGAGTGCCTGTGATGTGAGTGGTGTCTCCTTGTGGTGTCTCTCAGGGAGCAGGCAAGAGAGCTACAGGAGGAGGTGGTGAGGCTCTGATGCATCCTTTACCATGAGGAGTTCAACAATTCAGTGCTAGAGCAGAACTCCAAGACTGTGGAGCACTAGAGAAGGGAGAGGACATGGACTCCAAAGATGGTGGAAGCTGGAAGCTTACGACCTCTGGCAGCAAGCAGAAATGTTCATCTCCATCTGCAGTAGTTCATCTGGACAACAGATATGAAGCCCTAGCAACAGAGGAGGAGGAGCATGTTACATTGGTGGAGGACAGGACAGGTCTCCCAAAGGTGGAAAGAGACCACAGCCACCAAGAAGAATCCATGGGTGGTGGTAGTTGGAGACTCTTCTGCGGGGCTTCCACTCAATTGTGTTCCAAGATGTCATTGACTACCACGGCACCTTCACCAATATGGGAGCTGGCTAGATGGGCAGCACCTGTGATGCTCACATCTTCCACAACTCAATCCTGCCAGTCCTGGTGGAGAGAAGGCACTTCGTGCCAGGGTGCCAGACCTCCAGGTGAGTGCATTGGGGGTGGGGTATGACCTCTCCTCATCCCACCTACCCACTCCTCCCCTGGCTTATGTGGCCCAGCACCAGCAAGGTGCACCCCTGCCAGGCAAATTTCAACCAGTGCCTGGGCCAGATCCATGCACTGGTGGAGTGTGCCCATGGCTGTCTGAAAGGACACTGATATACCCTCACTGCCCACCTCAAGGTTGCTGAGACCAACATCCTCTAGGTCATCATTGCATACTGCATAACTTCTGTGAGACCTTGGGGGAGAAAGTGTAGTGGGCAGAGGATGCCGGACACCAGAAGCACCAACTATGGTGGAGTGACAGCAACAGAACACTTTCACTGGGTCCTTGGGTGAACCACTGACCTGCCAGAGAGGACCAGGGTACCAGGTGCAAGAGGTACTGGCTAACCACCTGCTCCTGCACTCTCCACTGTAGCCCACCTGGACAACCACCCCTGGACCCCCGCCCCACCATGCAGCCCCAGCACCACTCTCAGTGTGGAAGTTCTCAGAAAGTAGTTTATTCTCCTCCACAAACACAGAACCCTTTCCCACCCCTACACCAGACCCCCATCCCTCCTGCCCCCTGAACTGCAGAGCCCCTTCCCCCACTCTCCACAGAGCCTCTTCACCATCCACTGCATCTGCCACCCAGCTCCCCGACCTAGTCCAGCCCTGCTGCTCACTGCAGCTTCATGCAGCCCCAGAGCAGGTCAGACCTATGCCCACTATCACCCCCAGGTGAGCTTGGAATGGGATCCAGGGCAGTGGTATCTGTCTGGTAGAAGAACTACTGCATCTCAGCACAGGCCCACTGGGGGCAGGGGGCCTGCTGCTGGGTGGTGGGTGGCTACCAGAGTATAGGATGGGGTGCTGAATGCCCAATAACACTCCTCTGGTGATGTGTCACTGGAGATGTCATGGCTGGGTGTGGGCACAGGCTCCCAGGCACCAGAATGCAGGTCAGCACTCACACAAAGGGCATAGTCCTAGAAGCCCCACCAGACTCACGACTGTGGTTGTTTACAGCTACCCACTAGGCCTCCAGGTCCTTGACCTTAATACAACACTGCCACACCAACTGGGAGTGGGCCCATGCATGCATCCCAGTCACCAGGGCCTCATAAATGTGGGTGTTTTAGTGCCCACCCTAGGCAAACTGCCTCAGAATGTTCTCTTCACCCCACAGTACCACAAGAGTGCATACATCCTCTGAGGTCCAGTTTGGGCCCCTGTGTCTCTGTATGGGCAGGCACATGCAGACAGGACCAGGGCTGGACACAAGGGAAAGGAGGACATTATGCCCTACACTGGCCAACTGGGCCCCCATGTGGCTGGCCCTGTGATGCCAGGTCTGAAGGCTGGGAGCAACTCCCCTGATAGGAGCACATCTAGGGAGCTGTAGCTGCATGGCCAAGGTGCTTCAGCATGATCTTGCAAAGAGAGAAAGGTGGGGAGTGAGCAGCATTGGGGAGCTGGTGCTGGCCCTGATGGCACAGCTGGCAGGGCCAGTAGCCCTGGTAGGATTACAGGGCAGGGCAAGGGGTGCAGAAAACTGCAGTCCTTTGCAGCACTCACCTGTGGCCAGGCAGGAGCTTGGGAAGGGGACAGCCCAGGCAAACACAGTAATTTTATACCCTGCAGCTAGGGGCTTCCAGAGATCATCCAGCCCAGTAGCAGGATAGGGAGCCAAGTATGAATCCTGGGTCTGGGCTCTAGCTGGCCCCTTAGTGGCTGAGCAGACCTTTATTTGTAAATTTGCTACCTGCATCATGCACGTCTGGTAGAAAATTTACACCCAAATTGATATAAGCCGCCATAATTACTGTGCAGTTTGGGCATGCACATGTAGACATGCATCTATACTGCAAAGACATTTTTGGTTACTGTGCAGTAATTTAAGTTACTGCACAGTAAATGTGCATGTGAAGATGTGACACTAATTGCCCAATAATTTGGACTCCTACAGATTAAAGTGTCTTATGTAGATATGCCTTGTGCTGGCAGATGAACATAACAAGGAGCAATGTTCTCAAGTTTCAGTAAGGAAAGTTTAGATTAGATTAGGGAAAAAAAATCTCACTAAGGGGGTAGTAAGACACTGGAACAGATTATCCACAGAGGTTGTAAAATATCAATTCTTGAAGATTTTTAAGACCTAGATAGACAAAACCTTGGTTGGGATGATCTTGTTAGGGATGGTCCTACTTTCAGCAGTGTGTTGGACTTGATGACCTTCTCCCAACTCTAACTTTTTTTTATTCTAAAGCAAGGTTTTGAGTCATTTCTAGTCATTTCTAGTTCAGTTCTAAGAGTCAGTTCTATTTTGTAGAATCAGTCTTATTGCCCCAATGAATATTGAATTAGTTATACATGTGTTACCAGGTTTGGTGTCTATACTAGGGGCTCTCCTGGTCTGACCCTCCTGCCATGCCTTTGATGGGAAGACTGAAGAAAAGAAGACTCAGGAGAGTTGACCCTTTTAGAACATGAAATTCATTCAGTAGGTGCAAAATGAATCCCGTCCCGTCCCCCACCCCCGCTTGGGGGTTTCTTATCTCTTCTTTTCACAGGGTCTGCTTATCCCCCTCTTGCAGGTCTGACCCTCAGTGGATACACTACAGCTACTGTTCCAGCCACAGGGCTTCTCATTACCCTTGGGATACCATCTCCACTACCAGTGCCAGCTGTGTTGCTGCTGCCAAGAATGCAGAGCAGCTGCCTGTTAAGCTCTCTTCCACGGAGCCTGTCAAGGATGCTGGCTCCATTCTCCCTTCCCACACAATTGGTGTGGCACTTTTAGAGCTGGCTGAGACTCCAATTCCAGTCCCTGAGTCAGATGAGCTGGTTCCGCTGAGTCTGATAGGGATACGGACTCACTCTGTTCCCTGCATTGGCTGTGCCTCACCAGCCAAGTCAACTAGGGTATGGGCTTCACTCCTCCCTACCGGCCATACTGGCTCGACCAAAACCATCACAGCCACTGCCTCAGCTGATCACTGACCAATTCCACCACTTCAGTAAATACCCTTTTTTCCCCTCCTTTTAACTTCCTGGTGTCAGTGTCCAACCTCAGGATCCTTTGGCTCCTTTCCTTTGCAGCCTCCGTGGTCTCAGGCATCCAGAAGTTCCATCATCCCTAGTCCTCTGCTGGGGGCTTAGTCTCTCTCTTCCTCTTTTATTCCATACTCTCTTCTGTTATTCAGAACACCTGTGGGTGGGCACAGCTGTGTAGTTTCAGTCTTGTCTTTTGAACCTGATGATGACCTCTCCTGGGGTGAAAGGCTCTTGGCTCTGACCTATAGATGACCCCTCCTGGAGTAACAGGGGCTTATGATCCCTGTTACAACATAGAATATGGAAGATTCAGGCAGGTTCAAGTCCTTGCTCTGAATTAGGTAGAGCAGAGACCTGGATTTTCATGTCCCACATCCTGAGTAGAGGTTATTGTCTATTCTGAACAGTTGAAGAATTTTAGAGGGACAAGACATGAATTATTAGCTATTTTGAAGATTCTCTGTCTTTTTCTTTTTTTGCAAAAAATACATCAAAAGGTCTTGAAGAAAGTAAATGTAAAAATGTTGAAGGTTGTTTAGAAAAATGAATTCTTCATTTCCCAGAAGCCCTAGTGATTTGTCTTTCAGAAGGAAACCAACACTTTAATATCTGATACATCTTGGTACAGAGTTCAGAATATATGCACATGTTTTTGACTGCTATTACAAGGTTGTAGTGGCTTTCATAAATGATCTTGTACACAGTTCCAAATGTGAAGCAGTGAAGGGCCTGGAAGCATAAGAAATATGTGTGTGACATACAACATGACAGAGAGCCATTGTGATACAGGAAGACCAGTGAGCCAAGTCAAACAATTAGGAACAGTGGGATTTAGAACATATGAATAAAGAAAGGTTATCAAAAATGGGAGAGAAAAGGAGGTTTCAGTGACTACAGTATTACTAGTCCCAAAAGTACAAAATGATGATTGTGAGCAGGTGTCCTAAGTCAAGTCAGAAAGACAGTGCACTTTGGCAGAGGCTTCCCCACCTCCCCTGAATTTTTCTCTCCTGCCACAACTTTGTTGGGAGGTAAAGTTAGTACTCACAGGGGGCTGGCTTCTGATTTTAACTAATGCTCAGAGTGACGCTCACTCTTTCCTTAAGGCTACTACAGCTGGGGAAGCTGGCGAACTACCTGCCCCAGAAGTAACACCCTTATGCATTGAAACAAGCTTCTGGGAAGGCAGAGGTCCTTACCCAGCACTCGGTATTTCCCTCCACCTCACCTCTGCTCTCTCAGAAAACAGAGATAAATAAACTGAAAATCAAATTGTTAATTGGCATGCTGCAGGCTTTTTTAATTCACTCCTTCTCTCTGCTTGGAGAGATCCTGCTTCCAGCCTGGTCAGGTAATGTAGTCAGTCCACAGACATTCATTCCCAATGTCTAGCAACAAAGTCTCTAACTAAGCATGAATACCTGGTCCTGCAGAGTTTCCAGTGAGGTTCGCTCCTGGTGTAACAGGCTGCCTGGTCTCTGTTTTCCTTCAGACACGCTGCCTGTGTCACTCCCATGCCTCCACACAGGAAACTGGCTCCATCACCACAACTGTCTCTCAGCTTCAGCTCCTCTCCCCTTCTGGGGAAATTACTGATCAAGTCTAGCTCTTCTTATAGGGGCTCGTTAATTGACACTTTACAAGAGGGGCCGGTCTCTGATGCTGTGAAATGACATCATCTTGTTGGCTGGTCCTGAAGTGTCTGCTAAGTTTCTCTTTACTTGGACATGCACTTTGGTGTGAGGCAAGTTGTGCCATATGGGGAAGAATAAACTTGCCCAGTTCCTTCCAAATCTGAAGCCTAGGGGAGCTAGAGCCTGGGGCCAGCACCTGTAGAGGATGTGAGGTTTGCAGGATGGGGGTGGGAGTGGAGCAATGTGGGGGGGATGTGGGTCAATGTGTGGGTAGGTATGGGGGGGTTGTGGGGGGACTGTATGGGGGGGATTGCTCAGGAGGGGTGGGTCCCCTACCTCCCACAGGGTGCAGTTCCCAGCACATGAACTTCCCCCCCTGCAGGGCCCACAGCTCCCCACCTTAGCAGCAGCAGCTGTGCTAAAATGCCACTACTGCCAGAGCTCCCCTGCAGCACAGTGCAGCGCTGATTGCTTCACAGCCAGTGCTGCCTGTGCAGCCTGCCACAGGTGCAGCCCTGCTTGGCATAGTGCCATGTGGGACCATGCGCCTTTGTGCAGCCCTGGATCACTTGTGCTGTCACCTGAGAGCCGGCACCACTCACAGGGATCGCGTGTCATGCCAGGCTGTGTCCTGCCTCCACAGAATGGGCCTGGCCTGGCCTGGCAGCATACAGGGTCTGTACACACAGGACCTGGTCCAGCACAACAGGTGGTCCCTGCAAGTGGTGCCAGCCCCTGGGTGACAGTGCAAGTGGCCTGGGTCTACAGAAAGGCACGCAGCCCTGAGCCAGGCTGGGCCGCACCCTCGAGAAGTGGCACAGGCAGCTTGAGCCCTGAAGCAATTAGAGCCATGCCATGCTGCAGGGGAGCTTTGACAGCAACGGGTCCTGAGCACCCCATGGGTCCTGCTGCTGCGGGGGGGAGGGATGGGGCTGTTCACACTGTAAGGGACCCATGCCCCCTGACCAGCCCCCCCACCTACATACACTCCCACCTACATACAGTTCCTCCATACAAGCACATCCCTCCCCCACACCCACAATCCCCGCTTACCCATGAAAGTACCCAGGTCCCAATCCTTGCTGTGCTTTTGCTTGCCCTAGCATGCTAAGCGCGCATGCCCCATATGCTGGGGCAGCAGAAGCACATAGAGAAGCTCTGATCAGAAACCAAAGCATCTCTCTGGAGAACCAGCTTCCCGATTACCTCAGGGCATTGTCCTTTTTTTTCTGGGGTATTTTTTTATACCTGGGTAGCCAGGTATCAAATTTTGAGCCTGCACTGGAAATATGCAGCATGGGGAACATTTTTCATTTGCAGCATGCCTCTTGCTGCTTCCCAAACTGGTTTGGGAAGCAGCAAGAGGCATGTGCACACTTGTCTGGATACACCCCTTGAAACACAGCACTAGGACCCTATTGAAATGAAATGTTTGGGTGAGGTCATTTTGGTATTTTCAAAAGCAATATTTTGAACAAATTGTGTTTCTTATAAATCAATTCAGGCCTAATGAAAATATTAAAAAATTGGAATTTCTTGTGAAGTGGAAATGCCAAGTATCAAGGAGTTCTTGTGCTCAAGATGTTTTACATTACAATCCGTTAGACTGCAGAAAACAGATGTAACTCAACTTGAACATAAAACAGGTGGAAATAAAAGTTCACCATGGCTCTGATCCTATGCTTATTTTTCTACATGCTTTAAGCTCATGTAGATTTCTTTAATACCCAGGCCTAACATTCTAAAACCTAGAATTCTGTTGAATCCATTGTTAATTTGGAAACTCATTTATTATAAGGGAATTCTACTCCCTTACAGAGGCAATTAATTCCATTGACTTTAAAATATGACTAACCACCTGAATAAGATCTACAGGTTGAAGAATGGAACATTGGCCAGAGTACAATGTTATTATGCTCATCTTTTCAAAGTTAAAAAGATTAACTTTTGCAGGAGGTAATCATCCTGATAAAAGCAGATTTCAATGACATTTTGACTCAAAGTCTTTGTTTGGTAAAACAAGCTTATAAAACTGCACTAAAAATCCCTTTAGATTTACAAAGGTGGAAACTTTCAGGATGTCTTATAGACAATAAAATATTTTTCAAAAACACATTAAGAATGTCTAAAACCACCTTTGAGATGAGTAACATCTTTTAAAGTCCTGAGCTAAATCAAACCAAAACCTTTGCTGACATTTTGATTGCATTTATGTTAGTTGGTATAATGAAAAATTAACTTCACACATAAAAAATTTATTGTAGCTTCTTTTATTGCCTGGGAAGGAAAGTTTAGTGTAGCCAACTGAACCATGCTTCTTCACGGGTTGTCACTTTGTACACTTTATTATTGTAACTTATGGAGATGTTTGTAAGCAAAAGAGTGTTATTTATTTTGCAGTACTCCCATTTGCTCACTCATTATACTTATCATGGCTCTATGTAATAAACTTCAAAATACCACACATTAATGGGGTTATTTAAACTATAACTACTATAAGTTAATGCGCAAATGCCTTGCAGTTTTCCCATCTTTACTTGCTACTCTGAAATAATGTAGAGGATGTGCTTTTAGCCTGGAAAGAGTCACACACTTTAGTCCAATAATATATAGGAAAATGTGCAATTATTTAATGACTATAGACAAGTTGACATTCATGCCTGTCTCATTGGGTGTGTCTGCATATTAAAATGCTTGCCTGCTACTTATTTCTCATAGATAAAACATATTTAGTATAATTTCATGCAAACTCTTATGACAAATGCCCAAACCAGCACTATGTATAGATGGAGTTGTAATCTGACTCAAGTTGCTTTTCTCAGCACCAGGAGAAATAAGAAAGAGCCAAATTGCAGATACCTAAATTCCACATTTCCTTGTGATTAATATACATTTTGCTAACTTCACACTCCATGTTGCATGCCAACCATAACCTATATATTTAAATTTTTATCTGCTCTTCTGCCTCAAGACTCATCTGCAGACAAGGTATAAGAGCATATATTAGGTTATTCCTAGGAAAATATACTTTTATTTTTTTAATTAAATAAAAATGCCTTTCTTAGCCAACATACACAAATACTAAATTTATTTTTATATTCATCTGAAACAAACTTAT
Source organism: Crocodylus porosus (assembly GCF_001723895.1). NCBI lineage: Eukaryota > Metazoa > Chordata > Crocodylia > Crocodylidae > Crocodylus > Crocodylus porosus. The sequence goes on from NW_017728948.1 coordinate 26,755,579, forward strand.
TCAGAATTAATATATCTCATTATAAGTGCATGTAATAGTTGAGCACTGGGTACTTTCTGTAGCTTTTTCATTTTGATGGACTAATAATTTTTAACTTCCTATTATAATATGATTGTAGGTTGACTTTTCAGGGGGGTTTTTTCTTTAATTCATCATCTTGTATCGTATTTTGATATTTATCATATTTACTTGACTACAAGTCAAGGTTTTTTCTCCATTTTTGGTGGGCAAAAAAAGCACTTCATGTTGTATTTACATTAAAAGGAAACTGCCATTAAATGCACTGGGCACATCTGCACATTCTGATTTAAGGACCTTTTACAGGCGATACCTATAAAAGCAGGTATCAAATTCAGGTGCAAATAGAAAAAAAGCCTTAACGCACCTGTAAAGAAGCTAAGGCACATTAATGTTGTATATGTCAACTGACTTGGAATTAACTTTAGTCCAAAGTCAGACCGTACAACGTATTAATGCACCTTAGTGTGTGTACGTGTAGACACATGCCTAAATCACATTAATGCACTTTAGGTAAATGTGCATTAGGTTTAGGTGTGTGTAAAAGCACTTGTAGACATGCCCATTGTCTATCATTAACTGCAGCCTAAAGCAGCATAGGTTTAGTAATGGAAACCAACTATGAGGTTGATTAAATGTAGTCAACACAGACAATGACTATAAAACACATGACCTATATTTGGCAAACATACTGGCGGGAACCTCCTACAAGGATAAGTTAATGCAGCCCATCTGAATGAGAGATATGGTAGTGCCCACTGAGTCCAGTCCCCTTCAGTGCTGACTCTTTCTTCAAATCATGGTGAGCCACTACACTGAATATATTTCAACTTCCTATTCACTCCCATAGCTGAGCTGAGCCTTTCTTTCCCATTTACCATGATTCCTTTTTCTTCACTAGCCTTAAATATCTGGCAAACATCACCAAATGAGATCCCAAACAAGTCACTCAGAATCCCTGTGTTGCCCCTTAGCCTGTTACATATGACTAGTGTGGGCCCACCTTCCATGAAGTGGAGCAGGACCAAGTTGTCCTGCACCTCATCTGCATATACTTTTTTGGAAGATCCCAGTTCCGATCATGAGTGGGGAGGGCTAATTAGTACATGGTTCCTTTGTGGTGAGTATCTGGAATATAAACACAGTGTTGAGATGTTGAGTCACAATGGCTTTTGAAATACTGTTGACTCTGCTGGGGCCTAAGCAAATGAACTATATGGTAATTTATGAGTGTTTTGGCTTTGAAGTAATATTACACACAGTTCTTTACTATGTATATGTAGGTATAAAATTGCTGCTTAAAAGTGTGTGCATTTATGAAGCACCAGTGCTAAAACTTGCACCAGTTTAAAAAAAAGGTAAAATGCATCAATTTTGAATGAATGAAGTCTATAGGTACTATATAGAAATTACTACAGGTATGTTTATTTCAAGGTCAGTGTTTTCAAATTACCCCCTCACTTCCATTGGGGTCAGGGAGAGCAGGGTCTGAGAATAAGGAGAGAGGGAAAGGGCTGCAGGGGGAAGAAGTTGTTGGGGACAGGGCAGAGGCCAAGAGAGCTACCTTATCCTCCAGAATTATTTTCTATGCTGTAGCAGTGGGAAGGGGATAAATTCAAGGCAGAGCTTCAGTAATTAGATTTTATACCTAGAAGATGATAACAAATTTATAATTCTTCCATGTATAGAATCAAAACATCAGGGGGTTGTCTTATATTCAAGTAAATATGGTACATTCATTCAGTATAATGAGAGTGTATGAAAGAGGCAGAATGATGGAATTATATCCATATCAAAGTTGTACATTCTCATTATTCAAAAGAAGTCATCACATTTTTGAAGTACTTCCTGGTTCTCCTGAGAAATGACATCTAGTGAGGAAGAAATCTCTTGGTAGTATTCAGTGATGTAAATTTCAAACACTAGTTTATATGACACATGTTGTCTGTTCATTTGCAGAGGAATGCATATGCCTATCAGTGAACAGTTCAGGTTTAAGTAAAGAGATAAATGGATTGGGGGAAAGGAGTGTGACTTGATAGTCAATTCTTTTAAAGTTTTAAGAAAGCTATCTCTGATCTGCCTACTACAGTACTACTTCAGCCTTTTCCTTTACTGAAACAGATAAAGGACAAGATCTTCTGTTTCACAATGACCCCGAAAAGTTCAGAACCAAACCCTTTTAAATTCCATTATCTGAAATGCAAAAATCCTCCATGCAATACTGCCAAGCATTGTCATGGCAACATTATACCATTGAGTGACAGAACAACTACTGTAGCATTTAACTGAAATTGAGTTGTTTTGCTCTATGAACAAAAATGTTATTTTAAAAGCTAGAGCACAACTGGGTGATGGAACATCTGTAATCTAAACATTTTTCTCACCTTCAGAGGTGGGAAAAATCACTTTCACTTCTCATCTCTAGACACCAGGAAGGGTTTAAATTACACAGGAAAGAAACATTCATTATCATGAAGGGCGAGTGTTCTGAGAGTAAAACGTTATCAGTCAGAATAGGCCTTAATAACAACTAAGAAACTAAGTACCTGTTAGTCTGACTCTGCAGATAAGTTGTGATTCATAGATAAACAGCACAGCAGCCTGTCAGAGGCTCAACTTGGGAAACACTAACCTGACTTAACTATCACATAGCATGTGGTGGGTGATATTGTACTATATGTATATATTGGTACACATTTCCCATGCCTTGTGCTTTTTTAGAACTTCTTTTCTAAAATTCTATGTCTGAATCACTGTCTTGTGAGTTAGTTGTATTCCTGTTTGGAAAGGCTCAAAGGGTTTTGAATAAGGAATTTAAAGCACCAACAGAATCCCAGAGCCAAAGGAGATTAGACCAATTACTCAAAAAACTTGATAACATCAAATACAAAGACATTTTGGAAGATTGCAAAGACCAAATACATCTCAGGAGGAGGAGGTGTCTGTATGAAACAAATGCAGCTGGAAGTCCCACACATAGCTACTGCAACTGAATCAGCCTCTAATCAGTTATATAGTGCTGCAGTAACACTTTCCGTTCTTAATATACTGCATGTTCCTTTTAAGCCTCTAATTCTCGTATTCCACAATGTCCACCAAACTTTGGACATTAGACTTAGAGGACTGTAAATATGTTCCAGTACATTTCACAAAGGTCCTCATAAAAAGTTCTCAGTGGTCTTAATTTCAGAGATTTCACAGTCATTAGGGCTGGAAGGGACCTCGGAAGATCATCGAGTGGCAGGAAGTCAGCTGGGGTCATAGGATCCCAGCAAGATAAGCATCCAATTTACTCTTGAAGATGTTCAGTGTAGGTGCTTGGACCACTTCCAATGGCAGGCTGTTCCACATCTTAGGGGCTCAGACAGTAAAGAAATTCTTCTTTATGTCCAGCCTGAAATGGTCTTGTAGTAGTTTATGACTGTTCAACCTCATCATCCCTTGGGGTGCTCTGGTGAATAAACATTCCCCCAGAGACTGGTGGTCACCGATAAACTTATAGGTGGCCATCAGATCACCCCGAGCCTGCGCTTTTTCAGGCTAAAGAGCCCCATGGCTCTCAGCCTGTCGTCGTAAGGTCTGTTTTCCTGACCTCTGATCAAGCATGTGGCTCTTCTCTGGACTCTCTCAAGCTTCTCCACATCCTTTTTGAATTGTGGAGCCCAAAACTGTATGCAGTACTCCAGCTGTGGCCTCACCAAGGCTGAGAACAAGGGGAGAATGACATCCCGGGATTTGCTTGAGAAGCATCTATGGATGCAAGCCAGCGTTTTGGTAACTTTACTAGCTGCAACATCGCATTGCAGGCTCATATTCATCTTGTCTCTTTCTTCCATAGTGCTAGTCAGCGTAGCACTGACGAGTCTATAAGGATGCTGCAGGTTTTTCTTCCCAAGGTGGAGAACCCTGCATTTTTCAGTGTTAAACACCATCAGGTTCTTGTCTGCCCATTTGCTGAGCCTGTCCAGGTCAGCCTGGATCACCCACCTGTCTTCTGGTGTGCTTTGCCCCAAAGTTTGGTGTCATCAGCGAAATTGGCCAGTCCGCTTCTGACTCCAATGTCCACATCATTAATGAAGATGTTGAACAATTTGGGTCCAAGGGCAGAGTCTTGGAGGACCCCACTGGTCACAGGACACCATGATGATTGACTTCCATCATGTACTACCCTCTGGGTCCGACCATGGAGCCAATTTCCCAGGCAGTGGATCATGGTGGACCCAAGGCCACAATTGGCCAGTTTTGCCAAGAGATGATTATGGGATACCAGATTGAAGGCTTTTTTGAAGTCAAGATATATGACATTAGTGTCTTCTCCCTTGTCCAGGTGATAGGTCATCTGGTCATAGAAGGAAATGAGATTGATCAAGCAAGACCTATACACAACAAACCCGTGCTGGCTATCCCTTAGGGTGTTGGCCAGTCCTCTTTAATAAACTTTTCTAAGATCTTCCCCAGGATAGAAGTCAGGCTGACGGGCCTATAGTTATCCAAATCCACTTTCCTCCCTTTCTTGAAGATAGGCACCGCATTGGCCTTTTTCCAGTCTTTGGGCAGTACACCAGAGTGCCAGGAGTTTTCAAAGATCCATGCCAGAGGCTGGGCTATGATGCTTGCCAGCTCCTTGAGTACCCTGGGGTGCAGATTGTCAGGGCCGGCTGACTTGAAGGTATCCAGC
>NW_017728948.1:26760377-26837560 GCF_001723895.1 Crocodylus porosus
TTTAAAGCCCGGTGGAGCAGGTCAGCCAGCCTGGCTGAGAAGAGCCTCCTCCCCAGGGGGGAGAGGTGGAGGCCATATCTTCCCAGCAGCTCACTGCCTGTCTCACCAAAGAGTGGGCTGTGGTCATGGAAGCCAAAGCCTTCCCTATGACACCAGCACCACAGTTTTTGGTTAACTACATGGATCCTCCTCTCCCTCCTCAGCCCATACCTGAAGACAGGGAGGATTAAAGAGAACACCACCTGTGTCCCCAGACCTTTAGCCCCACTCCCAAATCCCTGTAGTGCCTCATGACCCATCTGGGAGTGCTCTGAGCCGTGTCATCAGTGCCCACACGAATAAGGAGCATGGGATGGTGGTCTGTGGGCTGGAGGACCTTAGGGATCCCCTCCACAATGTCCTGGATGCGGGCCCTCAGGAAGCAGCAGACTTCCCGGGCTAAGGGGTCGGGGAGGCAGATTACCCCTTCAGTCCCCCTCAGGATGGAGTCTCCCATAACAAACACCTTACATTTTGTCTTGGGGAGAGCGGAGGCGGTAGCTGCAGTTGAGCCCACATTGCCTGCGAGAGCTGGCAACTCAGCAGGATCTGCTGGAGCAGCAAGAGGTGTGTACTTGTTGCTAAGCTCTGGCAGGGCAAGGGCCTTGGTGCGGTGGGCCTTGGGGCCCTTCTCCACCTTGGTCCATGCCCCTGACTGGACAGAATGGGAGGTCCCAGAGTCCTCCTTTGTCCTGGTCTACCGTCCGGCTCCCAGGGGAAAAGGCCCTGGCAGTAGGAGTCCACTTCCTGCTCACAGTCCCTGATGGCACACAGTCTCTGGACTGCAGCCTGGAGCTCCTTCAGCTGGTGCGCCAGACACCCCAAAGGGACCAGACCCCACAAGGGGAGGTGGCCATGTTCCAGGGCCCCAGAGCCTGAAAAAGGGACAGGCAGCCCCCTCAGCTGAGAGCCAGAGGCTCTGTCTGCGTGGAGCCCAGAACCATGGGTTTGCAACCCAACCAATAGGTTTGCAACCCCTGTAGCTACAGTGAACTTCTCTAAACCAAGTGAAATAAAGTAACTGAAAGAGTTTTGTTGTATTTGAATTTGTGACAAAAACAATGAAAACTGTATTTTTGGGAATGCAAAGGCAAAATGTAGGGAGAGAAACTGAGGCTAGGCTTGTTAACCTCCCAGTTTTTACAAAAAACCTGGACCAAGTTCCAGGCTTGTGAAGAGGCCTTTGTTGAGGGCTTTTAAAAAACAAAAACAAAAATTTCAAGACATTTTGCCCATCTATAATTAGGATATTATTTTTTACCCATTTTCATTATTTCCTTTAAAAATGGACCCAATTGCCTTGGAACAATGAGAGCATGACTCATGGAGATGCTTGAGACAAAATAGGACTAAGAAAATGTTCAGGTTACATCTAAGAGCAGCTGAGAGTATAAAACTTTGCTTTACCTTGCCCCAATATTCTTCAACTTTGGATTTTTCTAGAGACCCCCATAAAGCAACCACTAACCTGTTTTCTACTTACTTAGGGCCTAGTCCAAACTGTAGTGCATTCTTCCGTTAGCATAAACAGAAGTCAGAAAAGGCCCTTATTTATGCCATGGATAATGGATAGTGTGGTGTTAATGTGGTAGCTTTCAAATTTTTTGAGCGGAGTCCCACTTTGAGCAAAAATTTTGTTCATACACCACCCCCCCGCCCCAACCCTGACAAAAACAGACATGCAAAATATGCCTTCATAAACTTAACAGAGATTAACACAACTTAAATTATCTACACCTGTAAGTTTCAAATTCACAGATACTGTACTTACCCATTAATGTTGAGGGTGTGCCTGTTTCTCTGCAGGCAGTTGATCAATTTGTGGAGAGATTTTTGAAACTGACACTCAGAGGTTATCCTCCACCTCCAGTCTTGGATGGTACTTTGGATTCTCTGCACTGGCAGTGCTAAAGACAGTCTCAAACAAATAAGATGAACCAAACTGTAAAAGAGCTTTGACTGCAAACTTTGACAAAGCAGAATATTCTGAGCCAGCTTTCAACCAAAACTACCCCAAAGGCGATTTTTAAATTGAATGTCCAGTGCCCTGTCACTCTGAAGTTCAATCAGCTCCTCTTGATTGCCATTTGAGAGATGGGACAGGATTACTGCCTCAGCTACAAAAGGCTGGGTAGTCCAGTCATTCAGGGGTGAATTCCCTTTTGGAAAATAGTTATCCAAACTGGCTTTGAGAGAAGTCAAGTGATTCTTGATGGGCTCCACAACACTCAGCAGTTTCGATTCCATTCCTTTGATAGCATCACTTAACAATGGGAATGGAATACCTGAACCAGCTTTGATCTCTGTTTTCCAGAGATCTAGCTTTTTCTTGAATGCAGTTATCTTGTTGTGCACATCAAAAACAATATTTTCTGCTCTTTGCAATGAGACATTTAGACAAGTCAGTTTGTCAAAAATAAAATATCATCAAGGTAAGCCAAAAGTACAAGCCAATGTGGATCACAATGTATCTGCATTGCTGAAATTCAAATCCAACAGAAAAAGAGGAACTTTGCTTCTCAGTTCATAAACACATTGCAATATTTTACCTCTGGATAGCTACCTGACTTCCATGCAAAACAGCAAAGTGTCATGCTTGACTCCCATTTCTGCACAAAGCATTGCAAAGAGATGTGTTGTGTGGGGTGTATCTTGATAGAGTTAATGAATTTGATACCAGTACTCAGAACATCATCCATGTTTCAAGTTGCAAGGGCTTTGTGGTTGTAAGTCACTGAGGGTTATCGGAGCAAATCACTTACTTTCCTGGTGGAACTAGGTGTGTGCTAGCCCTTAGGTCCCAGCAGATTACTATTATCAGATGTTTAACAGCATGTCCACCCTATCTCACCTGCAATGACTTGATATTAAAGGTAAGTAAAAAGGGAGGCTTGTTAACCTGAACCGCTGTTGACACCTGGTAACTGATGTTCCTCAGGGCTCTGCCTCCCCTTGCACCCTGGCCTGCCACTGACCTGGTAGTAGAATCTGAACATACTGTGACCTGTTTTTGGGTCCCCAATGAGTCCGTACAACAGATCTGAAGACCTAACCATGACTCTGTCCACAGGGGCTTCAAAGAAGGAGAAAGTTTACCACTCTCCTCCTTTCACCCCTGCCAGGGCATTAGTCCGAGCCTATGCTCATTCAAAGACTTTTCATTCTCTTCTCTCACAGCCATTGCTGGGCATGCTTTTCTGATGTCACTCATCGCATGCCCAGGCAACTGGAGCTGGCAGGAGCTAGCAAAGTGCATCATCCATGGTTCCAATGAGTCCTATGCCTCTGCCGCTCATCCCCAACACGGTAAGTAATCATGCCCAAAGCTAGCTCTCCAGCAATCTTTGGCGTCCTCAAGGCCCTTTCCCCTGAGCCCCAGACCCTCCTTGGAACTGGCAGCATGATCTTCACTGCTACAGCAGTGTATCATATAACATGTTCACAGTTCCTGTGGTTCAATTTCAAACACTTTGGCTTTTGAGCCTACCCTACCTCCAGCCACTGAGGGAGCTTTATCAGTGCAGATTGCAATGTAGGCTTCCTACTTTTGATCATGAGAATTTAGGAAGTTGTTTAAAATGTTAAAAAGTTCAAATCCAGTTGCACGCATCCTAATTGGCGTACAGAATGAAAAAATCTTTCAAAATTCCTGTTTTGTGAGTAAACCCTACATATGCCATTAAATGAGCTTCTTTCAATGTATCTGTTGCTTCATCCAACTGGATTGCAGATAAACTGATAAATTGCAGATAAATTTCAGTTGAGAGATCAGTTGTGCATTGATAGTTACTGACAAGTCAGAGATCTGACAGCTGACTGTGTTGTCTGAGAGCAGGATCAATTTTAACTTCTTGGCCACACTGTCATCAAGCACACGTCAGTTGCTGGTGGGAGAATCAGTTTTTCCCCAGTTGTGTAAGACTTTTTATTCTTGTCAATATGCTACTTTTAAAGCATTTGCAGGGGTCCATACCACATTTTTCATTGTGTTTTTTTGTTTGTTATTTTCCTGTGAATTTCATTTAAAAAATTCTCTGTTCTTTTCTACCAGAGTGCAATGTTTTGTTCCTAAGTGGTATCTTAATTTTGTTGACTTCTGGCTACTATTTGCCAAAGTTACTGCACACAGTACACATTGAGGCCTAATTCCTCCATTGACTACACTGTAAGTAAAACCAAAATTCAAATATGCTTCATCACATTTTCTTGTTTTTGCAGATATTTTCTCTTTATTGGCTTCAGCCATTTTAGCTTCTACCTTTCATTTCAGAACAGTATCTTTTGGCAATAAGTACCGATCCATTTTCACCTCATAATTGTATGAAAAATATCAAACTCACCAGCAGAATAAGCTGCACTGCACAAATGCTTGTAATATTTTTGTGCTGCAAGAGCTGATATGATAGGCATGCTAAACCTGAAGGCGGGAAATGTCTTTGTTGCCATGGAAATGAACACTGGATTAATTAAATACATTGTAACACCTGTGAAATCAGTTGCAAAAGGTTCACGCATACTATTTCAATGTGTGATGTTATCAAATATCACATTCTTGTTATATAATAATAATAATAATAATAATAATAAAAAGTGAAATATGCCTTGCACAGAGCTGCTCCCCCCCAACATTCCTTCATAGCCCCCAGGGGCCCTGCCCCATAGTTTGAAAACTGCTGTTAGTGTCTTTGAGTTTGTTACTACGCTCTAATATGTTTCAGTGAAGTCATTGCCCTTAGGTAGCTAGGCAGGGGTAGTTAATGTTGTGTCAGCACTTCAATTACAATCTCTTTTTGCAGCAATGTTGAATTAGTTTCACAGTGGACCACAGTTCCACAACAGAATTGCTTGAGTTGAAGTCAACATGTGAGCTTTCATTTCTAGATTATTCAGCTTTTCTCACTTTGGATTCAACTTATTTCCACTGAAGCTGGTGTTGAAATTACCGTTGAGTTCAATGAGAGCAGCAGTTGCTCTGACAATCAGGACTTGTAAATTGGTAGCTTTCTGTAGATTTAGTATCAAACTTTAGGGCCCCAAATTTGATTTTTATTTTTTTTTTCAGAAGGGGGGCTACTTTAGGTGAGGAAACTAGTGCTAAGTGCAGAGTATGTGTTACTGGTTTGCAAGGAGAGTGGGTGCCAAAGAGGCAGACAGCTAGGATAAAGGCTTTTGTTCTGTTTGCTTGTATAAACTAATTCATGCTAATGGTCCTTTACAAGTCCCAGTTCACTGGACATGTGTTAACTATTTAGCTGCAGTCATATTTAACAAGATTGTAAAGTTAACATTACATGAATTATACACGGTTTATAAAATGATTATTTAGTCAGCGGAAAATTAAGTTCCTCAGTGTTTTCTAAATCTGAACTAGGACATTCATCAGCAGAGCTGCTACATTTTTAATCAACTCTACTGTCTTGCTGTAGCTATCATTCTAAATTGTCATCACTCTGCCAGACCTCTAGTTGCAGTATATATCTTAGAGTCACCAGCTCTACATTGCTAATTGATTTTTTTCAGCTCAGATTTAAGGCAAAGTGACATGCCATGCGGTATTTTCATCAAAGGGCCACTTACTTGCTTTTAACAAATGAAGCAGTTTACATATTAGGATGAATGATCTCGCATTCTGCCTAGTGATCTTCAGTTACTTCAGATTGTTTTATTACTAGGGATATATTTTTGAAGCAAGCTTGTGGAGGAAAACAGTGAGCAAGTGGGTTGAGAATTCTGCTTATGTTGAAACTAGTCCATTCAGGCATAGATTTTTCCCCCCAGAGCTGTTTCATTTTATACTTTTGTTTACTCTGCTTGAAAAAATATTTGGGACCCTTTCTTCTATTGTTCTAATTCACTAGTAAAGGGAAACATTTCCCAAGTTGAACTTCTAGAGCATTCCTACTAACAATAAGTTGAATATATACAGACTATGGTTAGACCAGTGTTTCTCAAGCAGAGTGCCTCAAGATCATTTTCAGGGTTTTGGGGGTATGCAGTATTATCATGGTGAGATCTGCAAACAACTACATATGATTCACAAGATAAAACCTGAGATTTCAAATAGGAATCCAAGGTGTCAAAAACATCCTTATATGTTATAGTCTTTCCAAGTTCTTCGGAACAGAAGAATTGTTTTATTATTTTTCTGTAGTCCAAAAATGAGTGAAAGCTAAAAAGGTGGCATTTTCTAGTTCACCACCCCAATTGTGTTGTTGTTGTTTTTCCTTCATTTGTCCTGTCTAAACAGGGTCACAGTTGCAAATCTGTGATTTCATACACAGAAGGCCCAGTTCTACCAGTGTGTAAAACTTTGAATGATATTAGTGGGAACTACAGGCACTTAGGTTCAGAGCCAGTGAAGGACTTTGGTGTCCCGAATAGAATTTAGGCAGCATTAAGGTACCTACGTCCAAAACTGAAATCCAGAAAATTCCTGTGTGCTGCTGCCTAACTCCATGGAGGATTGAACTCCATGGTCATTTTTGTTTTTGACTTTCAAGTCTCCCATGCTTACAACTGGCCCAGTCGTGAAAGGGCTGAGCAGGTTGGGAACTAGTTTAGATGTACATTTGACCAGGTGTTCCTCTACCAACATTTCCTGAGGAATTTTAAACAGTCATCAGATAAACAAACATCATTTTCTGCATTGTCATTTAGTTACTGTGCTGTCATTTAGTACTTCCAAAACACGTGAGGCATTTCACTGAACCCAGTGGATTAGAGTTAAGCCTTTGCAGGACCAAGTCTAAGCGGCATTTGTTCTGTAGATCTGTGAATCCTAAACAGGAAGGACTCACTAAATGACAGCGCAGTAACAACAATGCTGTAGGGGCATGTGTAGATGTGCCCCTGGAGTGGTGGAGATTCCCTCTTCTCTCTCCTCATAACCTGGTAAACGCAAGATTTCAGGTTAAATCCTTTCAGAATATAGACTTGAGACTGGATCTCTCACTTCTTAATTGGGTGCACTAACACAAGGCTGTTACCACCATCTTGTTTTTAAAAGGAGTTACCACCACCTTGTTTTTAAAAATGTAATGAGCCCTATTTGGTTCTTTGAAACAAAGGGCTCAGTTACCAACCTCCCAGGGAGGGGTCAGGACTGTGGCTTCTGAATGGATAGAGATGCTTCCATCTAATCATGACTCAAATACTACTTTCCAGAAAACAAATGTCATTATACTATAGCATAGAAGTCTGGCATTTTTAATGGTTGTGCAAGTATCTGGCAAAGACATGTAGGAAATTTCTAAGTAAATATCTGCCTTCATACCGGCCCTGGATAAATAAAGCTGCATATTTTTGTTTTGTGTGTTTTTCAGAGATAATCTAACTTTTCACTACAGGGCTATAGTAAAATAATGTCCAGTAGAAGTGCAGTAATTGATTTAAAAGATGTATAAACATATATTTCTATAAAGGTCTTTAATCTTCAACTAAAGCATTAATCCTCCTAGTAATTCTCAAATGCTGTTACATTTTGTCAAAGTTTTATGTTAGTTTGAAATTCAACTTTTCAATCAGATACCTTGGAGCTTACTGACAGCTTCTTTTTCTAGTATTTCCAAAATAATCATAAGTTTTCTTCCCTCATATTATGCCTTGAAAATGTATTACAGGAAAAAGCCAGAATAAAGTCAGTCTTTATGCATCAAGGCACCTGACTCTAGACTCTGACTGACATAATGTTTAGCTTGTGGAATCCCCTAGTAAACCTGTTTAACTTTCTGTTGTTAAAATGAACACAAGGAGGCATCAGAAAATATAAAAATATTTTGGAGATACATGAGATTTTGACTGTGGAGTAGACTAATTAGCTCCACAGCAAACAACTTCTACACTTGCAGCTCTATTGGGCCACAGGAAACTAATTAATTCCACATCAGGGTATTACTTGTAAATACAAGTACAATTCTGCTACGGAGTTTTTTACTCCACAGCACCACATGTGTAGACACTGATGCGGCTGGCTGGGGCATGAGGTGTTTCAGTGTGGGGCTGCCTGCCAGCCAGCCCCACACTGGAGCACTCTTGTGCCCCAGCCAGCCCCTCTGCAGCATGCTGAGCCAAGTCAGAGCAGCCCTGTGCTGGCAGGCTGACCCCAGGGGCCTTCAGCCAGTCAGGGCTGCTCCTACCCAGCTCAATGTGCTTCAGTCCTGAGTAATAAACTCCAGCACAACATACATCAGAGTTTATTGTTGCACATTAGTAGCATATGTAGACACACCCATTGAGTTGTCAACTACAATTGAGAAGAATTTATGAAATTGATGCACTTAGATTTGTTTCTGTTCTTCTGAACTCTTCTATATCCAGTTTAGCTGTATAGGGGACTTTTTTTTCAAATATGAGGTTCAGTAGGACTTACACTCCCAACTCCTTGGAGATCTTAGGAATTTTGGAAATTCTGTCCCACATACACAATACTGTGTCAATTTTGAAACACTTTGTGCAATGCGTTTTGCATACTGTATACTATTTCTCGCTATAGGGTGTTGTTTATATAACTAGTCTGAAAAGTATAAAATGCAGGCAAGATGCACAGTTCCATAGTTGGTAGGTGTTGCGGGCATCTCCCCAGATGAATGGCCAGGCCGCAGCAAAATGGCAGAATGCTAGGCTGTAACACAGGCCTCTGGACGGGTGACCCTGGTCACGCTCACGAGGCAGGGAAGTCAACCGCATCAAACTGCCAACGAAGCAGGAAGGAAATTGCAACATAACTGGCTAAGGAGAAAACAATGAGGGGACTGCGGAGGGGAAAGGGCTATTGACGAGTGGAAACAGAATGCTGGCAGAAAGGTAACACAATTGGCCAGTAAAAATAAGTGAAAAAGAGTGAGGGTATAAAAGGGTAGAGCCACAAGGCCCTGACAGGGGAAGTTCGAACTGTAACTTCAAGCGTCAAAGGGCCCGCGGACTGATTACCCGCAGGGTTGCCCCCCCCGACCAAGGTCGTCCCTGATCTTGAAAGCAAGGGGCCTTGACCTGAACCCCGTGACTCAACGGACTAATTTCCCATTTAGCTGTTTGAAATTATTTTGATTGATTATGTTTTAATTATTAAATGACCTTTTAAGAAATATGAGTTGTTGACCAGGTCTGAGACTAGGGCCCCGGCCAGCCGCACCAAAACCACTCGTGGTTTTGAAAGCAAGGGGCCTTGATCTGAACCTCGTGACCCAATGGACATCACTCCCCAGCTTTGATTGTTTAATTATTGTGTGTTGTCATAGATTAGTATTATATAGGAAATCATTTGCTTGAGTTGTCAATATTTTATAGGTTAAAGCCAAATAAATATTGCATATTAATCATAAACTGCGTCCTCATTGGCGTCAGCCCACCGACCTAGCCACAACTGGGCATTTTCAACCTAGTGTGACAGTAGGGTCAGAAGGGACCTGAGCAGATTATCAAGTCTGAGCCCCTGCCATGGTAGGAAAAAGTACTGGGGTCAAACGACCCCAGCTAAGTGATTATCTAGTCTCCTTTTGAAGACTCCCAGCTTAGAAGTGAGCACCACCTCCCTTGGAAGTTGGTTCCAGATCCTAGCTGCCCTGGCTGTGAAGTAGTGCTTCCTGATGTCTAGCCTGAACCTACTCTTGGTCAACTTATGGCCGTTATTCCTCGTTACTCCCAGTAGTGCTCAAGGGAACAGGGACTCTCCTGTTCCCCGCTGGTCCCCCCTGGTAAGTTTGTAGATGGCCACCAGATCCCCTCTCAACCTTTTCTTGTGGAGGCTGAACAGGTTCAGGTCCTATGGCCTCTCCTTGTAGGGCCTGCCTTGCTGCCTCTTGATTATGCAAGCAGCCCTCCTCTGGACCCTCTCCATGTTGCCCACATCCTTCTTGAAGCGCAGCACCCAGAACAGGATGCAGTACTCCAACTGTGGCCTGGCCAATGTTGCATAGGGGGGAGGATCATCTGCTTGGACCTGCTCATGATGCATCTGTGGACACATGACAAGGTGCAGTTAGCCTTAATGACCGCATCCTCACATTGGCAGTCCATGTTCATCTTGGAATCAATAATGACTCCAAGATCCCTTTCTGCCTTTGCAATGATGAGAAGGGAGTTCCCTAGCCTGTAGCTATGCTGCTGGTTCTTCCACCCTAGGTGCAGTACCTTGCACTTGTCAGTAATGAATCCCACCCTATTCACAGCTGTTCTAAAATTTGCACTATTTGGGATCTTGCCCAAAGTTCCCCAAACCTCCTAAGATAGCACTCAGCTGGAATCTGAAACTACTCCCACGTCACTTCATTGTCACTGTACAGTCATGCAGAACACGTTTTGCATGGTTCTAGGGGGAGATTATAACTAGGCCCACATTCACTCAAAACATTTTATGAACTTCATTGTACCTCCTGAAAAATGTGCACTGACTTTCAAAATGGTCACTAAACCATAATTGTTTACTTCGTTTTGAATTTTCAAACAAAATTTTGGGATGGGTCTCCTGCTGATTTTATATTGATTTCATATACACCTATTCTCATAATTTTTTATCCTCTTTCATATACCCTGTGCTAAGTTTACTCCTGCATATAGAAGTAAATCTGGAAATCAGAGGTGATTCACACTGTACATCTAAGATCAGAAGGGTCCAAACTATGAACAGGCTCTCAAATGAAATAGCTTAATTAGTTCCATATTTTACAAGTCTGTTTATGGAAATAGCACCAGCTTCTGTTTGCACATGTATAATAATACTCTCTGTTCCTTAAATTGCCAATTGTTTGGCTGATTTTCTTTTTGCAATAATAACCCAGATATTTCAGATTTAGACCCTTTGTATTAGGCTGTCTGCAGTTATTTTCTTCCAAAGAATTATATTAATCAAGAAGGAGAACAGGCAGGTATTTTAAAGACTTTTAATTTTATGACTAAGCCTCCAGTGTACCGAATTACACATGTGCCTAACTTTAGACATGTGAGGCATTTCACTGAACCCAATGGATTAGAGTTAAGCACGTACTGGCTTTGCAGGAACAGATCTAAGCGGCATTTGTTTTGTAAGTTTGTGAATCCTAAACAGTGGGTCAAATGATAAGTAGATGCTAAATATTGTGTTTTGCAATGGGTGAGTCTACATGAGATGCTGACTGCAAAGCAGCCAGAAAAAAAACTGCAGTAGCATGTCACAGTACAGACAGTGCACAGTGCATTACTGCACAGTGGCATCACCTAAAAGACATTCACTGGCACCACTGCGCAGTAACTCCAGTTAGTGCACATTTATTTAATACTTGCTAATAGAAGTACTAAATAAATGTGCAGTAATGACTGTGCATCTTGTGTAGATGCACACAGTATAATTTGGATTCAAAGATGACTGATCTTGAGGGCAATGACCTAGTTGCACCTTGGGAGATATTGATGCCTCACTGACTTTGAGTAAATCAGCTAGGCCCATATCTACAAAGGTATTGTTTTGCTGTCTATTTCCTATGGACTTCACATTCCACTTTGAGTCAAAGAGAGTTAGGTGCCCATGTACTTGTACATGTTCTGCAGCTGAGCTCACAGAAGACCAGGTAGAGTTCCATTACAAGTACAGCAACCCCTCTAGCAACCCACCCCTACAATCAATAACCGTACAATTAACTCTCTGGGCCCTAATGAAGTGGTGGATTTTAAAAACACCGCTTCAATTTAGGGCTGATTAAAACCCCGAGTTGTGCACACTCCCTGTTGACTTACCTGCCTGTCCAGCGGGGAGGGGAGGGGGAGCTGCCAGTGGGCAGAGCAGTCCCTGGGCTGCAGGTGTGGGGCTGGTGCTTCCCTCTGTGGCAGTGGCAGCCCCCCTCCCCAGGTGGCATCCGCCCACAGGCACCTGGCTTGGGTGGTCCCAGGGGGTACCACAGCCATGGAGGGAATCACCAGGCCACCATGCAGTTCAGGGAGGCAGGCAGGGTCTGGAAGGGGGAGAGGGAGACAGATCAGGCTCACCGCTTTTCTTGGATGAAGCCTGGTTTCCTAGGCTGGTGCCAGACTGCTTGCAGGGCTTCCTGTAGAGCAATGGAGCTACACAAAGCGTAATGCTTTGCTCCATGGATATAGGGCAACAAACTAAAACTCCTCAAAAGAGTTTGCTGTGCCCCAAGTCATTTAAGGTGGATTACACTGCTGAATTTCCTACAGCAGCTGGAATTAATGTGCAATATGCCACCAGGGTGTGCAAACACCAACACCATTAAGGCAATGCAAAAACATTTAGCCCATTTTATAGTGTCATGCAAACATGCCTCTACTTTTGTCTATGCAGTCACACAGTGTCTCCATTCCTATTCTCTTAAAAAAACTGGGACAATTATACTTCTTCTCCCCACCTTTATTTTCTCTTCTGTTCAGATTGCAAGCTTTTTAGAAGGGAACCAACTCATTATGTGTAGTCCTGATTTCAGCAAATAATAAAACAACAACCATGAACATCAGGGTAATATCAGTGTGTGATTATTCTTTGTGTGTTCATTAACAAGTGTCTAGAAGGTAAAGAATGCACATTTGAAGTCACATAACATACCAGTATATTCCATGATGCTAGGCTAATTACATCATTTATATTCTAGAGAACGATGGCAAGGTAAAGCATAATTTCCTGAGCTTTCACTAGATACCTCTTGAGTGGAACATGAGTCAGAGCCTGAACTGCACAGCTTATTACAGTATTATTAGCATAAGTTGTTTTAGTGATATAGTAAATAATTCATAAGGGAATTTGCAAAAGCAAATATGTTTCTTTCCTTACTCCCCCCTCCCCATTTTCATCAGGATCAAAGGAAATTGTTCAGTTTCTTCAAATATTTGACTTATTAATGCAGGTACTGTACATTGTTTGCCACTCCAGCTGTACTGTGTTTTCCTTTTTGAAAGTAAAGTGTCTGATACCTTTGTGAAGTAATTAAAGTAACAAAGAAGTTTGGAGAAAACTGATTTTCTAAGTTCATTCTCAAGAGAAAGTGAGACCAACAAAGCAGGGTTGGGCTCAATTTGCAATATACAAAGGACCAGATTTTTAAATACCTTTAGAAATCCGGTCCTGAATGCATTCTGAACAACACTGACTTAATTTCAGCTGAAGTCACTGGGACCTTTTTTTGCCATTGAGTTCAGTGAGAGCACAGTCACACCAAAACTGAGCACTCATTATGATTTCCTGTTTATATTATGATATCACATAAGGCACACAGGTTGCACCACGTGAGCCCAGATGTTTGGTTCCCCAGGGACAACTAGCAGTGGGATACTTTGTGTTGCTGCTACTTGTCCCCGGGAATGCCTGTGCCATGCACCCTCTGGTGCACAGCAGGTTACCCTGGGTGGGGTAGGGGAGGCTGGAGCTAGCCCTGAGATGGCCCCCGCACCCTTACCTGGGGGCCTCCTGGGGCTGCAGCAGTGTCGATCCTGCTGCTTGGAGCCTAGCTGGAAGCTGGAGCGTGGCTCCGGCTGGCCAGGCTCTGGTTTTGGGTAGCACATGCTGTCCCAGGAGGCTGCCTGGGAAGAGGCCCAGAGGGAAGAGGCCCAGAGAGAAGAGACAGAAGCCCATGTGCAGCATACCAGGGCAACAAGCCAGAGGGTAAATGAGCCTGCACCTGCACATGGTCAGCTGATCGGAAGGCGCAAGGCTCTGGGCCCATATAAACCCCAGGACTGGGCCCAGGGAGGGTAGTTCCCTGCCAGCAGCCAAGGGGGAAGGAGCTGTCCCAGAGCAAGCAAAGGGGAGAGGCCTGTCTGCAGGAGCAGCTTCCAATACCGTTAAGGGATGAAGCATTCCCCAGTAGGGTTTGTTTGAGATTCTAGCTGAGCGGCTTGAATTTATGTTACAGCCCAGGGGCTTGTGTTTTGTTTATTGTTGTATAAAATCCCAGTGGTTTGGGTGAGGCTATTAGGGGAAGGAGGTGGCCTCACAGGGGACCCATGGCAGCATGGGGACCCCAGTGCCAGACAGGGCGCAGCATTTGGGGTGCACTGACCCCAGCACCAGAGAGGGTGCAGCATTTTGCAGGGCTGTGGAGAGCCCAAGCACCAGTGAGGCGCCAAGTGAGACAGGGCTGCGGAGAGCCCAGGGAGAACAAGGGGGCCGAACTGCAACAAGGCCCAGACCGAACAATGTCCATACCACCTGCAAGGCCTGGGGCATGGTAAAGGGGTGGTTGGAGCCATGCATACAGCCCATAAGTCTAGGATGCCCTGAAACACCCACTGTAAATCAGGACCCACAAGGGATCCGGGAGCAAACTGTGTCCAAGAGGACTTAAAGGCAGCCTTCCTATTATATATTTTCCATCAAAGATGTGGTGGGTGAGAATCGAGGGTATCCATTGGGCCAACTTGACATGGTAAGGGGCTTTGGGAGATCATGGCCATCCTTTACAGCCCCTGTCCCATTACACAGATGTGTCTGTGGCACTACATATTGCCAGAGGCACCAGAACTTTGGGTTAGGCTTTGCACATGCACAGAATAGAAATCTCTCATACCCCAAACTGTTTACAATGTAGATTATTTCTAATCCATTTTATATAAGTAATAATAATTCAAGAGAGATAAACATTAGCAGTAGGGCTACAAAATGAAAATTAAATATAGATTTAAAAGAGCTCTGGGTTTTCTGATGAATGAATAATGTTTTGCTTTTACAGAGTATGACAGGGGCCATCTCACGGCTGATCAAGTCATTGGCTTGCTCACCTGTCTAGGGTAGTCTCCCCACCTGCTTCACCTTTGATGTACCTAATTAGTAGATGTCTACAAGGTGGGAGGCTGCTCATTTATCGCCATATGCCAAGAATGTAATCCCTGGCTCTGAACCTCCCCTTAGACCATGTTTCATGCCTCACAGATGGCATTCAAATTACTCCTATTTCTCCCAGTCCCATTGCTGAGCCTGAACTCAGCCTCTGGCCCAAACATGGCCTCAGGGGTCCAAAGACTTACCTTGGCCACATGCCCCCCCTCATTGAGGCCTCACACTATCCTCTTGCTGGGTTAACTACTCTGCCCCCTCCCTGGGGTTTGCTCCATCAAACTACTAGGGCCAGCCTATGCACAGTCTTTCAGGTCCCTCGCACAGACCCTATTCTATGAAGCCCCTGTGCAGCCCTTCAGGTCTGCCTGCAAAGATCCTACTCTACACCACCTATGCGCAGCCCTTCAGGCCCCATACGGGCCCTATTCTAAATGGCCTACTGTGCAGCTGTTCCCTCACATGTCTTTTGACTGAGACCACCACACCACCTCCTTACTGGGGCTACTGTTCTGTCCCCTGCCTGGGGCTCTTGGCTTTATGCCCTTTGGGTCTCAGGCCTGATGACATACCTGCACCCTTCCCCATCCTGTCTATAGGGTAACCCATAAGGTCATGGTGGCTGCAGCTATAAGGCATCCCAAAGTTGCCTTTCACTAGGGAGGCACTGGTGTGGCACATCCTGGGGATCACGCCTCCAAAAGCAGCCCCACCCCACCATCCAACTTTAGCAGGGTGTAGTTTTAGGTCATGCCCCAGGACTAGGACACTCCTCCATTCCCATAGTTCCTACCCAGAACCTCCAGGTGTTCTGGAAGCAGTGGCTCTGGCCAGGCGATGCTGTCTCTCTGGCTCCCTGAAGCAATTGCCCACTCAGTTCTGAGGGCTTGGGTTTACAGTGAGGCTGCTCAGCCCCATCTTTTAATTCAGGAACTCCCTTCTGCTCATGTGACTGCCTTATGTAGCCACACTGCACCTGCTGGCTGCTCCATAGGCCGTTTAAGCCTCTTAAAGTGTCAAGCATGAAAGGTCCCCTATGGCATAGAGTTTCAAAAGGGTTAAAATGAAGATCATGTAATTACCATTGTACAAAGTAGTACGATGGTAATGGAACCATCTTCCAAGAGAAGTGGTGCAGGCTCCTACCCTGGGGGTCTTTAAGAGGAGGCTAGATGTACACCTTGCTGCGGTCGTTTGACCCCAGTACTCTTTCCTGCCATGGCAGGGGTCACACTCGATGATCTGCTCAGGTCCCTTCTGACTCTAGAAACTATGAAACTATTATTATAAAGCATTCCCCATTTTAATGGGGAAATGAAGACACATAGGAAGAGTGAACATGAAATGTTGCAGGGAGGCAATTTTCATTCCAGAGTCTAAACTATCATTTCATACAGAAAGTTCATAGATTAGATTCATAGATGTAGGGTCGGAAGGGACCTTGTAGATCTTCTAGTCTGACCCCCTGCCCTGAGCAGGAGAGAAAACTGGGCTCAAATGACCCCAGCTAGGTAAACGTCAAGCCTCCTCTTAAAGAACTCCAAGGTAGGAGCCAGCCTTCCATCCATGGTTCATCCATGTGGTTTTCCTTTCAGGGTTTGTCTCAAGCACAGGGTTCAAACCTGCTCAAAATGCAGAGAAATTCTATCACAACTATGCAATTTCATCTGACTTAGGTTGAAGTTGGAATAAAAATTATTCTGTTAAAGAGAGAGTGAATTCTATCTTGTGTCTAAACACTAGATTCTTCCTGACAATTTATCAAGGCAAATTAGGAAAACTTTGAAGGGATGGAGAATGTATTTCTAGGTTGTTACATTCAATTCTCCATCTCAAACCTCATCCAAAAGGAGGGAGGGGGAATGTTCCCATCACCCTGGAATGGTGAATGGCCTTTGGAATACTAAGTTAGTAACTGGTCATGGAATAATATTTATTAAGGAGAGAAAAGATTTTCATATACTCATTAAGTTTAATAGGGACTTTCCTTAGCATCTACATTAATTTTGAATGGATAAACCAGGTAGTGCTTTTAAAAAAAAATTAATTACCCCTCTGGAAGTATACTCTTGACCTCTGCATCATGTATGTCTGTCTGTACTGTCCAGACTAAATTCATTTGAGCTTCTTGAGAGCTAGGACTTTTATCTCACTGTTTTTGTGCAGCACCAAGCACACTGTTATCAAGCAGATAAAAAGAAAGATAGAGCTCAACTGTGCTTGCATATATAGAAGGCCAATCAATGTAAACACAGGGTATCTCTAAATAGGAGAAAAGCGGAAGCCAGATGGCATGAAATCACTGATAGCTGTTTCATAAACTTTTTCCTGCAATCAAATCTAATTGAAATAACACTAGATTGTAGGCTTTAGCAGGTGGGCAGCACACACAGCTGCTTCTTCCAATTTATTTCCAAAGAATACATACATAAAACATTTCACAGGGGATGACATATGGGAAAAAAAGGTTAACCCAGATGGAATGCTCTCTTTGGATCTTCATTTTGCCAACAGATTTCTAAAGCCTGCATCTTTAACAATGTAGGCAGAAACATTTTCCAGCACAGTTGTATTATCTGCAGCAGTGTGGTACAGTAGAGATGGGCAGTTTCATTTAGGCCATGCAAGAGTCTTCAATTTTGATTTGTAGCTCATAAAAATCATACAGAGTTTGCCCAGGCAGGACTTTTATAGGTTGCCTACTCTATCCCCCTGTGGAGGCACCATTTGTCACAGCTGTTGATCTAACATGAAGTGAGCTCAAGTTCACAAAAGCTTATGCTGTACATATATCTTATTTAGTTAGTCTATAATATGCATATCTGTCTTCTGCCTAATTTCAGACTAACACAGCTAACAACCTCTCTTAAAATACCTCCAGTGAACAAGTTTCTGTCTCTAGCTACCTTCCTCCAATGCTTCACTATCTTTACAGTTAAAAGTTTTTTTCCTGCTGCCTAGGAAAAAATGGTTGAGTCTGAGTTTATGCCAATTTCTTTTTATCCTACTTCCAGAATATATGGAGAAAATTCACTGGGTTTTTTTTTGTGCTAGTCTTTATATATACTGAAGGAATGTTTTCATGTTCTTGGTCTTCTCTTTAGTAAACAAAAAGCCCCCACATTTCTTGTATTTTCTTCACATATGCCCTGTTTTCTAGATATTTTACCATTCATGTTGCTCCCCTTTGGCCTTTCTCTAATTTACCACTGTCTTCCTTGAATGTGGTGCTACAAACTAGACATTGTATAAACTACTGCACCCTCTGCAGTGCTGAATAGAACAAGACAATTCTCTACATGTCTTACAAATGACCTGTTAATAAATCCCAGAATGAGATTTTCTATTTTTGTGATAGCAGTACATTGTGGAACATCCCAAAAATTCCCAGATAAGTTAGAAAATCATATACTAGGTCTCGTCATAAACACTATGGAACATAATTGTATTTGGCAGTTTCAAATGGCTTTGACCAGAATTGTGTTGTTTGGGCAGAATTTGACTTTGATGTTATGTGTTTGAAACCAGTGTTCAAAGCAGAATGTGAGAAGAGAGAATATGGATAGAATGGGTGAATATGGACCCTAAATATACAAAAGGCTTATATGCAATGGCTGTGTGAAGCTTTGGGTGCTGATTCGATTTGGAGGGGATTCGGCCCGATTTGGCAGCTGAATCAAATCAGGAGACCAATAAAAAGGTCTGAATCAATTCAAAGCTCTCTGAATCAATTCAGAAAAGATTCAGAGAGCTTCAGTGATTTGGGCACTCCCCACTCATCAATGCAAGGAGCTGGACCCAGACTCTGTGCTGGTAAGTAGGGGCAGGGGAAGGAAGTTGGAGGAGAGGTAAAGGGACCATGGGGGGATCCCTACCAGTCCCTACCCCCACCCACTCTCCCAGATCCCCCATGGCTGCCTCACCCACCCCAGCTCCTGGTTTAAAAAAAAAACCAAAAAAAAAACCCAGCCCCCACTCACTGGCTGCTGTAGTAGTCTTGGGGCTTCTGGGAGCTCATGGCAGAGACCCTATACACAGCGTGGGGCAGTGGGAATGGCCCCCTTGCCTGACAAGAGCTGATGAAACTGGGGCTTGTTTTCTTGTTTTTTTTAAACCGGGAGTTGGGGCTGGGTGGAGCAGCCATGGGGGGCTGGAAGAGTATGCAGGGGATAGGGGGATGCATGGGACAGTGGGATGCAGTGGGCATGGCTTCCCCACCTGGGAGGAGCCGATGAGTTCAGGGCTTTATTTTATAAGAATCGAGAGCTGGAGCCGGGTGGGGCAGCCACTTACAGGGCTCGGAAAGTGGGCAGGGGATGGGACCTGTCCAATTCAGAGATTTGGCCGATTCAGCAGAATCTCCAAATCAGATTTGGCTGAATTGATTTGGGACAGTGATTCGAATCACCAGATCGTATCATTGTCCCCCAGATTGGCTAAATCTGAATCCAAAGTGAATACTAGTCACTTTGCACAGGCCTACTATATACATAGGGTGACTATGTTCCAGTTTAGCCAGGACTGTCCTGGATTTCATAGGCCAGTCCTGGCTGGCTGTTGAGAATTATAAGGGGTGTCCCAGAAATGCAAGGGTGTGGGGTGCAGTCTGGCTGACAGTTGGAGCAGCATGAAGACACTTGCAGGTGGGCAGGCAGGCACTGTTGCCCGACACACCACCCTGCCCCCACCCCTGCCAAGGAGGGGGTAGTATCTTGGGATGTCACAAACGAATGTCCCAGATTTCCTTAAGATGAGCCTACTTATATGAAAATTTTTTAAAAAGTAAGTTTCACATTGTTGTACTCAGTACAATAACTGTTTTAGACTGATTCCTAATGTCCATTCTCTTCATAGTTTGTTTTACATGAGACATGCATTTTTAATGGAATATAAAGACACACAGGGCTTCCTCTAGCAGTATTTGTAACATAATTCATTTCAAAGCTTCAGTCTAAAGAATCATGAATTTCCATTGGCACCACAAGAGAAATCAGAAGAGAGATAATAACACTCCATAGTAAGACTTCATGTAAAATATGCCATTAAATATCTCTGAGCTCTTGGACTTCAGGTATATAAAAGCAGCCTTCTGCTTCCTTCCTAAATCAACTGTTATGTTCCAAAGAACAATATTTTCCCAAAAAGTAGATCAGGAAGCTAGTGGCAATAGCACCATGTAGTGGGAGAAGATGTTTTGAAGCAGCATTGAGAACGAGCCCTGAGTGATATGACTTAGCAAGAAATAAACAAGTATGAAGTGAATGCTTTTAAAAAAACCTCTCTCACTTTTGTGACAGAGAAACCAGGAACATTCAGAAAGAATCAGTGACAAAAAGACCCAGAAAAGTCTCTGTGGGGAGGGGGAAACAAAAAGTTTATGAAGCTTCAGAATAGTACAGAATCAAGATGATCCTTTGAAATGTTTTAGCTAAGGCCAAGCTCACACTTTTTAAAATGTAGCAATGGTTTCTATGATCATTTATGAGTCACCAGATAATTAAAAAGTCCAGTCCATACATACCCTGTTGAATTTTTGGCCTAAAATAGAAATAACACCAAATAACCACCATAACAAAGTGATATTGGAGAGGGATTATGCAAGATTAATAAAAATAAGGTTGTGAATTAGGTTAGGCCTTCATTGCCTTGTTTTCTATCTCTGTTTTTTAAATAATTAGATGACTTATTGAAAAAAATGGGTTTTTTGTGTGGAAGCAGTGAGTGTAGGGATGATTGCATAGGAGGAAATGGAAAAAAGAGGACAGAAGGAATGATGAAGATAAAGGGCAGGAAATATGCAGATCGAGCCCTTTGTATAGATCCCAGTATTTTAATAATACCTGGTTCCTATGTAGCATCTACCATATATAAATCTCAAAGGCTGCTTGCAGACATGAAAAAAAAAGAGGCACTTTACTTTCGTCTCCATGTGTTCCTGAGCCAAGTGCAGCACATACCCAAAAGAGGCGTTACATTAGTTTGACCCAGCTCACCCAACACCAGCATCTGTATAGATTGAGCACTTCAGCCAGGCTTTTTGGCACTTTTATTTAATAACTGATTGGGTCATCTTTAGATGAAAGTGCAAAAAAGCCCTGCTAAAGCACCTGATCTATACAGATGTTGGGAGTCAGGTCTAACTGATGTGCTTCCTCTTCTGGTAAAGCACTGGGGTTTTTTGTTTTTTTGGGGGGGGGGGAGGGGTTTATGCCTGCAAGCAGCCAAAATGCTGAAAATGGAGATTTGGATCATTTTACAGATAAGGAAACAAGAGACACGTGGGGCATGTCCGCACATGCGCTTGCAGCAGCTCAAATAAAAATGGTGCAAATTTGTGCCAGGGTTTTTGCCTCAGCACACGTGCTCTGACATGCACTTTGTTGTGGAACAAATTGTGTCACTTCGGGCAAAATAACCCTGCCTGGCTTCTCCTGGACCTGCAGCCAGGGGGAGTTAGAGCTTGTGCCAGCACCTGTGCTGTCCCCAGAAGAATAAAAAGCTGCCCTGGGCAGTACCTCAGGACTACTTGTCCTCAGGAGCTTCAGGGGGAGAAGCCTCTGGGAGGAAGTTGGCCAGGCCCCTTCCTGTCCCAAGTGGTGGTGGCTGTTCCTGCTGTTGTTTCTGTTGCTGCAAGCTTGGTCTCAGGAGCTCCTGGGGAGAAGATAGCCAGGCCCTTTCCTGCCTCTGGCTACTGCTAGCTGCTGGCTTGTTCTCAGAACTTTTAGGAGTGAGTTGGCTGCATCCCTTCTTGTCTTGGGTTGCTGCTGCTGCTGCTGCATCCCACCATGAGGGAGGTCCTCTGTTGCATGCTGCTGCCCCCCCCCCCCTCAGGGAGGGGCCCACTACACTGCAGTGCACCCCAGCTTCTGCACCCCTGTTCCAGCCTGCTGCCCAGCCTGCTGCTAAGCTGCAGTTGGGGACAGCCTGGGGAAGAAGCCTGCACTGCCTCCCCCACCATCACTGCCAGAGCCTAAAGGTGCCTTGCCTACCCCAGCTGCCTTGGCAGGCCAACCCCCACCTTCACCTCTACTTTCACTAGAAGCACACCCTGAGTGGCTGAACCAGATGTCTCCCACCATCACTACTGCTGCTGCTGCTGCTGCTGCCCCCTCTCAGGAGAGAGGGAGATTCCTTGCTGTACCACTTTGCACCACGCCTACATTGGATTA
Source organism: Crocodylus porosus (assembly GCF_001723895.1). Taxonomy (NCBI): domain Eukaryota; kingdom Metazoa; phylum Chordata; order Crocodylia; family Crocodylidae; genus Crocodylus; species Crocodylus porosus. The sequence continues at coordinate 26,782,338 of NW_017728948.1, forward strand.
TTTCCTAATTGACTGAATGCTCCTGCTCTCCCCCACAGCTACCTCACTGCATCTGATCCTGCTTTGTCTTCCTGCCTACTGCTATGCTGCTGAGTGCCTGGCTGGAGGCCTGAGGGGCTTCTGGACAGATCTTCAAAACACAAAGCTCCTCCACAACTGAGCCATCTCATCAGCAGCATTCCCTGCGTGTTCTGGCCCTTGTGTGGTAAGTTCTGTGGTCCATTCCCCCTGCCCTGGTGATTGTTGTGTGGCTGAGTAAGCCATCTTGAGTTTCCCCAGCCCTTATGTGTGTGTTTTCCCCCTCCCACACATTTTCAAAGCAGAGGGTTCCCAATTTTTTTTCCTGTGGGGCTGTAGCTTGCTGAGCTTCAGACCCCTTCCTCCCTACCCCACTTCTCCCCCACAACCCCAGGCTGCCCCTATTAGATTCATCAGTTCCACTAGATATTTTGTGTTTTCTCAATTGTCTTCCCTGCCTTCATGTGAAAAAATGCCAGTGCACGAACCTCCAGGGAGGGGGGGACAGATACCCCAATATGGGGGTGGATCCCAGCAAAGCCCCTAAAGGGATACATGCCCCTGCAACTTCCACTCTGGAGGCAGAGTCTGACCAAACTCCTCCATAGTTTCATAGTTGGTCCCTCACAGACATGCACCAGGATAATTCTCTCAAAAAGCTTACCGAGGATCAAGTTAAGACTAACTAGCCTATAGTTTCCTGAGTCCTTCTTCCTCCATTTTTGAAAATGGGAACCACATTGGCCCTTTTCCAGTCTTCTGGCACAATGCCAGAGCACCACGAGTGCTTGTAAAGCTGTGCCAGGGGTCCCACAATGACATCTACTAATTTCCTCAGCACTCTGGGGTGGAGATCATCAGGATGTGCTGATTTTAGATGCATTCAGTCCATCCAGAAGTTTCCCTGACTAGCTCCTCTCTGACCCTAGACCTGGGTGCGTCTCCCCTAGGGCCTATGGGGATCCTAGTGGGGGGGATGACCTGGTCCCTGCTCAGAAAAGTGGAGGCAAAGAAATTGTTAAATAGGTTAGCTTTGCTATCTGGTGCAATGACCAAATTTCCTACGTTACTCGGTACCTTCTTTTTACCCCATTTTTAAAAAAGGACTTCCTGTTGTTGAACTTGGTTGCTAGTCCCCGTTCCATCTCCGCCTTAGCCTTCCTAACAGCCCACCTACAATCTCGAGCCAAGGAGGTATAAGTCTCCCTGGTTATGACCCCCTCCTTTCCTTGGGTGTATGCCTCATTTTTAGCTATGAGACATTCCTGGATGCTTTTGGTGAGCCATGGGGGTTTTGAGCATTCTTGTCCCCTTTTGATCCACATTGGGATTGTCACCCTTTGGGCTTGGACGATTATCTCCTTAAGGAATGACCACTCTTCTTGGCCTCCCAACTCCCCTCCCTTCCAGGACCTTGGAGCCTCCCCAACTAGCCTCCTTACCTCATTGAAATCTGCCCTCCTGAAGTCCAGGGCTACTGCCTTGCTGCAGGACTTTGACACCCTGCGCTGTGAATTCCAGTAGGTGATGATTGCTATCACCCAGGTGGTTGAGCACCTGCAGTCCCCTCACCAGGTCGTTATCTGTGGCTAGGACCGGGTCCAACAAGGCATTTCCCCTGATGGGAGTGTGCACCTTCTGGGTTAGATTGAGGTCCTGTAACTTGGCTAGGAACCTATGTGAGTGGTCAGACCTGGATGAAGTGCCAACTGCCCAGGTGGAAGGACCTGCACTTCGAGACCTGGGTGCAGGCCCTGGCTTAGGCAGTGGGGGCCCCCAAGATCATGGCGGCCTCCCACTTTCACGGCAAGGGGATCTTTTCCCTTGCCTTGGATAGTGCCGCACAAAAGGTGGTGGAGAGGGGGCTTATGGTGGAAGGTGAATACGTCTCCCTCAGGCCTCTAGATGAGCTGAGAACTGGGGTAGTTCTCAGCTCTGTCCCTCCCTATATCCCCAGTTAGGCCCTGCTTCTTCAGTTCCAAGCTCTGGGGAGAGTTATCTTCCTGGTGGTGGCCCTCTCGCTGGGGCGCAACCACCCAACCTCGGCCACGTGTGCTCTTTCTGTCACCAAGTTATGATCCAGCTGGCAGTGGGAGCACACCTGGAGGCTGAGGGGTGCCTGGAAATTTCTTATCGGGGGGCCTCTGGTGAGGATTTTCTATACACTGGGGGAACTGCGGTGCTTCTGGAGCTGTGCCCTGGGGCACTTGCATCATAAGTGCCCCATGGGTCAGGTGGGGAGGGCATCTATGGGTCCCACTGACAAGAAGGGTGCCCCTACCACCGGCAACCCTCCCCCCTCAGGCTCCCCTGGCACCCCAGCCACAACTATGAGCTCCCCCCCCGTGAGCTGAAGGGACCCCACCCCCAATTTTAATGAAGTCCTAGGGAGGGCAGCAGCAAGCAGGGGAAGACAGGGAGCAGGGCCCCCCTGTCCCAGTTATGCCCCTGTTGTGGCTGCCCCACCCCTCCAACCCTCCACTTCTCCTACTGGAGCGTATCCACCTGAGGACCACCCCATGGATGAGTGGGTGCAGGTCCCCTCTGGGCGTAAAGATAAGAGGAAGGCCTGGGTACAGCTGGAGCCCTCTGACAGAGGACTCCTCTCCCTCTCCCAAGACCACCACATGGTGGGAAGGAGTGGCCCAGCCTCCGGGAGGCTCTCCAGCTGCACCTGACACCCCACTCCTGGGAAAGATCAAATGGGTGATCCCTGTGGAGAAGGTTTCAGGGCTGCTAGATAGTTCTGAATAGAAGCCCATGGAGAAAGCCCCTCATTCTGCTCACCAGGGCCTACCCCCTGAAACCACAGGCACTGAGGCTGAGGCCTACCCAAAGGAAGGCCCTGCAGCGAAGCCTCCTCCCTTTGATCTGGGGGATATAAAGGTGCCAGGGCTCACCCTGCTGAGTCCTGAGGCAGATGCAAAAGCCACCCCAGTGCCTGGTGGGTCTGCATTTGTCCACTTGCACATCCAGCTCCTTTGGGAGAAGGACAGTGGCTCCTGCTTCTTCTATCAGGAGGTGAACAGGAGGTGGGGGGCTCACCTGCCTTCTGGTGGATGACACCACCCCCCTCACAGATCCAGGCAAGATACACCAGCATGTGTGGGCCTTCTATGAAGAACTCTTCTCCCTGCATCCAACCAATACTGAAGTCTTTCAGACCCTGTGAGAGGGACTCCCACAGGTCAGCGTAGGTGACCAGGATGGGCTGGAAGCTTCTCTCACTCTGCCTGATACCTGGCAACAAGGTGCTGGGCATTGATGGGTTGACTGCAGAGTTCTTATCGGGCTTTCTGGGGCATCCTCAGCCCAGACCTTGCCATAGTCTGAACCAAATCCAAGGGAAGTGGGGAGCTCCCCCTGTCATGCTGGAGGGCCATGCTGCCCCTCCTGCCAAAGAAGGGGGAACTCCATGACCTGAGGAACTGGTGTCCCATGTCCCTCCTCTGGATGGATTACAAGGCAGCAATGAAGGCCATCTCGCTCCGCCTGTGGTCCGTGCTGATGGATGCAATCCATCCTAACCAGATGTACACGGTGCCTGGATGTTCCATCTTTGACAACCTGGACCTGGTTTGGGATCTCCTAGAGCTAGCATGCTGGGAGGGCCTGTCTTTCACCCTCCTGTCCCTGGACGAGGAGAAGGCATTTGACAGAGTGAATTATGGGTACCTCACAGGCATGCTGCAGGCATCTGGCTTTGGGCCCTGCTTTGTGCAGGCTCTCCAGGTATGGTACCCCTCTGCAGAGTGTTTGGTCAAGCTCAACTGGACCCTTATGGAGCCCATTCCATTCAGGAGAGGGGTGCGTCGAGGCTGCCTGCTGTTGGGCCAGCTGTATCTCTTGGCAGTGGAGACCTTCCTCATTTTCCTGCAGAAGTGGGTGGCAGGGAGCTGACGTGGCTGGTCTTATCGCATATGCTGACAATGTACTCCTCATAGTCCAGGACTCATGTGACCTGGCACGGGTGGAGGCCTGCCAGACATTGCACTCAGCAGCCTCCTCTGCCCAGGTCAACTGGGTCAAGAACTCTGGCCTGGCAATGGGTGACAGGTAGGCTCACTCCCACCCATGCTTCACAGGATCCACTGGAGTGTGGGATCACTGCTCTACTTGGGGGTCTACCTGTCCCCCCATAGACCCCTCCACACCAGAGAACTTGCACCAGCTGGAGGCAAGGGTGGTGGAGCAGCTCTGGGCATAGGCAGGGCTCCTGAGATATTTCTCCGTGTGTGAGAGAGTGCTGATGCTGAACCAGCTGGTCCTGTCAATGCTTTGTCATTGCTTACACACCCTGCTTGTGCCCCCTGAGATCCTGGCAGGACTTCAGAGATGGGCGCTGGAGTTTTTCTGGCCAGGACGGCACTGGGTCACTGCAGAGGTCCTGAGCCTCCCCTTGTGGAAGGGCTGCCAGGGCCTGGTTTGCTTTTCAAGCCGGGTCCTGGCTTTCCACCTTCAGGCCTTGCAGTGTCTGCTATATGGTGTGAGTAGCCACGTGGCATGGGACCACCTGGGGCATGCTTTCCTCTGCTATTTCCAGGGGCTTCAATACTACTGGAAGCTCCTCAGTCTGTGAGGCTTCTTCTCCCTGCAGGACCTGTGAGGGCTGCTAGATTTCTACCAGGACTGGAGGCTGGTCTCCACCTCCAGTTCCTCCACAACAATTGTCCAAGCTGCTGACCTGCTCACCCCCAGCTGGAGGTGCTGATGGCAGAGGCACCCCAGTTCTGATGGAGGTTGATCCTGGTTGGTGTCACCATGTGGACAACATGGAGACTGTCCAGAGAAGGGCCACTCACATGATCGGGGTCGGCAGGGCAGGCCCTATGAGTAGAGGCTACAGGACCTGAACCTGTTCAGCCTCCACAAGAGAAGGCTGAGGGGGGATCTAGTGGTCTGTTACAAACTAGTCGGGGGGACCAGCAGGCACTGGGGAAGTCCCTGTTCCCCCGAGCACTGCCAGGAGTGAGCAGGAATAATGGTCACAAGCTGGTAGAGGGTAGATTTAGGCTAGATATCAGGAGGCGCTACTTCACGGTCAGGGTGGCTTGGATCTGGAACCAACTCCCAAGAGAAGTGGTGCTTGCTCTTACCCTGGGGGTCTTTAAGAGGAGGCTAGATGTGCACCTTGCTGGGGTCGTCTGACCCCAGTACTCTTTCCTGCTATGGCAGGGGGTCGGACTAGATGATCTGCTCGGGTCCCTTCTGACCCTAGAAACTATGAAACTATATTGGAGACCTCCTGGACTATGATAGGTGGGAATGGGTGGACCCTGCTGCACTGGCCCAGCGCATGTGTCTACCCACAACATGTGCAATGTGCCATCTGGTCCAGGAGATGAAATCTGCCCTACCTCCTGACACCCTTGCCTTTCTTGACCAGGTCCTGTGCAGCAACGGTCCCGGTTCCCCACCACCCCTGCCTGGTGTCCTCCAGCCCACTGGAGTTTGTCATGGGGCTTGCGCCTTGCCCAGCTTCATGGTGCTCCCTGCTCCACCACCGGAGCTGGCTGGAGGACAGCAGACCAGTCTGCTTTTCCACTGTCCATCCCCGCCACCTCTATGTGCTCGTGAACCACACTGTCCATCATGCCGGCCTCACGTCCCACGCAGACACCAAGTGGTGGGACCTGCTTGGTGAGGGTGTGGTTGGGGCACCCCAGTGGCTGAGTCTATACTCCACCCTTATCCACAAGCCACTGGGGATGTCAGCTGGTGGAGCCATCACCATAGGCATGTATGTGGGGAGCTTCACGGACACCCCAGTTTCCTGCCTCTGGACACCCCAGTCTCCATGACCCTCAAGTGCACCAGGTTGCAGCCCCTCTACCTCCAGAGCCTCCTGTTGAGGTTCTGGTTGAATTTCACCCCCCAGATCTTTGTTTTTGGTCACTTCATCTGTGGCCCCACCAAGTCCTGGGACCTCCTTGTCAACCTCCTCCTGGCCCTGGCCAAGTGGGCCCTGTATTTGACCAGGAAGGAGGCTTTGGCCGGAAAGGTGCCCGGAGACTGTGGAGCTGCTTTCCTCTCACTTGTCAGTCCACATTTCCGGGCAGAGAACCAGTGGGCGGCATCCACCGGCTCCTTGGATGCCTTTGAGGACCGGTGGGTGTAGCCCGGGGGGGCTCTCCTTGGTGTCCCCTTCAGGCACATTTATAACCCTTTGACACACACAACACTCCTATCCTGTTTTTTCCATTAATTGTCCCAAGTATTTTGTTGTAACAGTCACTCACTAGCCCCCATACAATAAGGGCTACTCATAGGGAGGGAAAGACTGCAACAAGACCTGGATAGGTTACAGGAGTGGGCTGACATAAACAGGGTGCGTTTCAATACTGACAAGTGCAGGGTGCTGCACTTAGGCAGTAGAAACCAGCAGCACACTTATAGAATGGGAAACTCTCTTCTTGAGAGCATGGAGGTGGAAAGGGATCTCAGAGTCACTATTGACTCCAAGATGAACATGGGCCGACAATGCGAGATCACGGTTGGCAGGGCTAACCGGACCTTGTCGTGCATCCACAGGTGCATCTCAAGTAGAGCCAGGGAGGTGATCCTCCCCATCTATGCGATGCTGGTCAGGCCACAGCTGGAGTACTGCGTCCAGTTCTGTGTGCCCCATTTCAGGAAGGATGTGGACAACATTGAAAGGGTCCAGAGGAGGGCCACCCACATGATCTGGGTACTACAGGGCAGACCCTACAATGAAAGACTGTGGGACCTAAACCTGTTCAGCCTTCACAAGAGAAGGCTGAGGGGGGACCTGGTGACTGTCTATAAAGTCACTAGGGGGGACCAGAAGGGTTTAGGGGAGACACTGTTTCCCCTAGAGCCCCCTGGCATGGCAAGGAACAATGGACATAAGTTATTAGAGAGTAGATTTAAATTAGACATCCGCAAGAACTACTTCACAGTTAGGGCAGCTAGGAGCTGCAACCAACTTCCTAGGGAAGTGGTGCTGGCTCCTACCCTGGGGATCTTTAAGAAGAGCCTTGATGACTACCTGGCTGGACTCATTTGAGTCCAGTCTTTTCTCCCGCCCAGGCTGGGGGTCGGACTTGAAGATCTACAAGGTCCCTTCCGACCCGACTTCTATGATTCTATGATTAGTTGGGTGGGCCTTAAGGCCCACACTATTTTGAATTTTACAGATAGACAGAAGCTTCTAGGGTCCAGCCACTTGGTATCTGGGGACACTAGCCCCTTGTGTCAGCTAGACTGCTGGAGCAACATCCCCAATTCACTTTTTAAAATACCTCCAAATCCACATTCTTCCACAATTAGAACAAAAGAGAGAGAAAGGGAGACTGATCAGATGGGAGATGTTTTATTGCTATACTTACAATGTTAAAGAAATTTGGAAGCCTACTAGTGTCTCTAGCATCATCATAAAATAAATCCTAAATATCTATATGTTTTAATGGTTGCTTTTGGTTTCCTTATCACATGGTGGGTGTGTTATAAGGGATGTGCTGCAGTAGGGGAGACCCCAGAGACCTTTCCCCACAGTAGCCCCCAGACAGGCCAACCCACAGTGCTACAGCCTGGGGTGCTTCAGGGGCACAGACCCCAGAGCCCTTTTCCCACAGCCCCTGCCCCCCTGCCAGTCAGCAGCATGCCACAGCCCAGCCAAGGTGGCTGCCAGGACAGAGGCCTGGAGTCCTTCCCTTGAAGCACTAACTTGGGTCAGTAACAGTCGAGGGAGTGGAATCAGCCTAGCAGTCAGGCAGAGCTCTGGAGCCCTGTCTGAGGCTTGAACACAGCCCTGCACAATGTCACCTGAGGCACTGGCACTCTAAATTAACCCTCAATGGGATCTGGCACAGATGTTCAATAAAGTGCTCTAAAAGAAAGTGCTTTAGGTTAGTATATATCCATCCAGGGTTAACTTAGGGTGGGATCCACCATTTTTAAAGCACTTCATGAGCCATCAACATCTGTTCTGTTAGGGCTGTAAAGTGCTTTCTGCATGCTTAAAAAGCGTGAAGGGTAACATCTGTACTCACCCATAATCACTAAGCAACATTGTCTTCCTAGACTAAAGTATGACTATTCTTTTCTTAACTTCTAGGCTAGATACAGATATTCAAAAAGTCTGAGGCAGTGTTGATCTAAGTTACACGGTTTTCTGTATGTGACATAGTTTAGAGCAGTAGCAAACAGAACATACATTCACCATTTGGTAGGAGGAGGGAGGGAGCAAATCTTAGACTAGGTTCTGCCACTTTTTAACCAGTCTATGCATGCTGAACTTTTGTTCTGTTACAGGTATAGACTGGTTTCTAGTCGCTAGTACTGGTAAAAGTGTGTACCTGGCCTTACTGTCACATATGACCTGATGCTTGCAACTCTGTAAAGTATTGGAAATACATGTGCCAATGAGTACATTTTGTTTTCTTTGTTACATGCTGATATATCATGTCAACTAATTGTGGCACATGGAATATGTCTGCATAGTACAACGTGGGGTTGTGAACGGATACCTGAGCCAGCTGTGAAAAGCTAGGCTGCATACCAGAAGTAGCATAGTCATGTTAACAGAGTGCTTCACCTAGGCTTTTATATGCCTCAGCAATGCTAATTAGCCTTGGTGGAATGCTCCATTAACATAGCTGTTCTGCTTCCAGTACCTAAGCCAGCTCCATGGTGTTGTGCCATGTAGACATACCCACGGAGGGCAAGGGACTTAATGTGTAAATCTGAGTGAACATTTTGCTTTTTGCAAACATGTTGAAGATTCTGAATCTGTGCAAAATGAATGAGTGAAAGATTGTCATGTTTGTCCTACCCTAAATATATTGTAGGACCAAGGATAGAAATAGGCTGACTTGGCTTCAAAAATACAGGCTTCTACTATTTGAATGACAGTAAAATTCTCTTCAAGCACAATTAATAGTAAGGATTTTAATTTCCAAGGGTTGGTAGTCTAATTGCACATTATCTTATACAGTGAGTTCAGAAGGAGCTTTAACTGCTTAAAATATATAGGGGTTCTCCTTTTTTAAGTGCTTTAACAACAACATTCAGGAATTTTTTTCAGCTATTGTCACAGAACTGGTATGAAGAAATCTATAGACACTCCAACTGTATATTTATCAACTCAGATATCCACTTCCCCTTGGAGTTGTAACATTTATTCTATCTTCCCTCTACCAAGTTATAGCTCATCTCAGACTATAACATATTCAGGGTAAAAACCATGTGTTTATCTGTCTAGGCCATACACATTTGTGGTAATAAAATTATCTTAATTCACTGCTATTTTACAGTGGAATTCCTATTTGTCTGATCCATTTTTTAAAAATTACTCAACATCTGTGCTGCAGACACAGTCACACAATCACAAACACATCTAGAATCTCTGTTCTGCAGCACTGGTTTCCATACCACAAAAGATGTTTTATATCTATCTATCTATAAAAATTGGTTTGTGTTTGATATGGAACGTGCATCCATATACATAGAATAATTTCAATATAATTCACCTGAGCAGATCCAATATCAGTGAGAACAATTCATGACATATAGTTATTATATGAAGTGTTGACTTAAAAGGCCAGTAACAAAGATTTGATGTTTTTCTATTACCCACATATGTCCAAAGATATTCTTGTTCCTGTATCGGTTTAAGGGAATAATATTCTCAAAAGGCCAAAATTGTAATGGTTTGAAAGATATTTGACTACTAATCCTAATTGCTAGACATATATTAATTAAGGATTTTTTTTATTATGGGACATTGAGTGTTGTAGCCAAGAAGATCATCCAGGAAATGTTCAAAAGGCAAGGACTTGTGATATCTTTCATTGAACCAACTGTATAGTTGGGAGAGCTGTTGGACAAGCTTTCAGGCATCAAGTTCATTCCTTCTGGTCCAAAGGAAATTGTTTGGAGGCAAACTGTGTTGCAGGGAAATTGTTTTGAGAAACTGTGTATTGCTACTGTAATACTGAACCACTCTGTAATAGTGACCACAATGCAATTGGGTTTGATGGCCACGTAGGAGGGGAGATAAGAAGAATATCTACCACAGTAGCCTTTAATTTTAAGAAGGGATACTGTATCAAAATGAGGAAACTAGTTAGACATAAGTTAAAAGGGACTCCTAAGGAAGTGAAGAACTTGAAAGCGGCTTGGGAACTGCTTAAAAACACCATATTGGAGGCAGAACATGCATGATTTAAATAAGAAAAAAGGAAAGTAGACCAAAAGAACACCAGCATATTTTAATGGCAGGGTTACAGGGGCAAGAAACAGGAAAAAAAAGGTTTCTTTCAAAAGACAGAAGACAAATCCTAACAAGGGAAATAAGAAAGAGCACAAACTCTGGCAAATCAAATATAAAACTGTTGAGGAAAGAATTTGAGGAGAAACTTGCTAAAGACATAAAGGGTAACAGTAACAAATTCTTTAAATACATTAGAAGCCAAAGACCTGCCAGGGAGTCAGTTGGACCTTTGGATGATCAAGTTGTAAAGAGGATGCCAAAGACTAATAGGTCTTTGTCGAGAATTTGAATAGATTCGTTGCATCTGTCCTCATTGTGGAAGAAGTTAGGGAGATTCCCTCACCAGATCTACTTCTCTCTATGGACAAGTCAGTGGAACTGACCCAAACTGAGGTTTCCATAGATGAGGCCCTAGGGGAAACTGATATACTAAAAAGGAGTAATGTGCCTTCACCCTAGGGTCCTGTAGGCGCTCAGGACAGAAATTGCCAAACTCCTAACTGTTGTATACAATCAGTCACTAAAACCAGCTTTTTACCAGATGACTGGAGGATTGCCAATTTGACTTCCATATTTAAAAAAGGGATCAAGAGGCCTGTGAGTTTGACTGCTGTTCCTGGAAAACTGGTAGAAACAATAATAAAACAAAATCATTGTCCAGCACAAGGATGAACCTGAGTTGCTGGGAAGAAATCAACATGGTTTTGTCAAAGGGAAATCTTGCCTCACCAACCTACTGGAGTTTTGTCAAGGTGTCAATAAGCAGGGAGATCAGGGGGCATAGCTCATTAGTACTGTGCAGCAGGGCATGAACTGTGATGCGATGCTACTAACAAGTTACTGCATAGTCAGCGTCATCCAGAAGTCACGTGTGAATGCTACTGCACAGTAACTCTGGTTACTGCACACTCATTTAGTACTTGATTGTGTAAATACTAATTGACTACATAGTAACAACTGCACATTCAGCTTCTTATGTAAATGAGGCCAGGGTGATCCAGTTGACATAGTATATCTGGATTTCTAAAAAGCCTTGTACAAGGTCCCCCATCAGAGTTTTTTGGAATTACAGAGATGGTCCACTCGTAGATCAGAAACTGGCTTCCATATAGAAAGCAAAAAAGGGTCCTACTTCATGTTCAATAAAAGCTGGATAAAAACCAGCTACAGAGTTGTTACACATGTTCAAGCACTAGCTTTTTATCTGGTTGGCTTTATTTGTAACTGCATAGTCATTTTTATGGTGCAATGACTACTTTGCACATATGGGCGGTCTAAATGTATTGGGTGTTTAACCTGTTAATTGTGTAGTATATGTAATGTGTAGCAGGGGCCAAAGAGTGAGTATAAATGGTGAGTTTTTGGGAAAGCAGTGGAGTCCCCCAGGGATATGTGCTGGGATGTGTGCCGTTTAATATATTCATATGTTACCTGGAAATGAGAGTAAGTAGTGAAGTGGCCAAATTTGCCGATGACACAAAAGTATTCATAGTAAAGACCAAGGCAGACTGTGAGGAACTACAGAAGGATTTTCAGAAGGAACTACAGAAGTGATGGATATGGGTACAAATAATGGAAATTATACCTACACTGTGACAGGCTGTATGTTAGCTATTGCCACACAGAAAAGAGATCTGGGAGTTCTTGCAGATAGTTAGCTAAAAACATTAGTTAAGTGTTCAAGCAGCCATCAAAAAGGCAAACAAAATGTAATGAATTATTAAGAAGGGAATTGTAAACAAAATAGAAAGTAACATTATGTCTGCTTATAAATTCATGCTGCATCCACACTGAATACTGTGCCCAGTTCTAGTCCCCACACCTCAAAAAAGAATATAGAAGAACTAGAGAAGGTACTGAGAAGGGCAACAAGGATGACTACTGGTATAGAGGGGCTTCCATATGAGAACAGACTAGAGGCTAGGCCTATTAATTTAGAAACAAGACACTGAGGGGGAACATAATAAAGGTTTACAGAATACTAAATGATGAAGAGAAGGTAAATAGAGATTTACTGTTTTCTGTCTCTCACAATACTAGAGCTAGGGGTCACAAAATGAAACTAGTAGGTAGTAAGTTTAAAACTAACATAAAGAAGTTCTTTTTCATATAGCATGTAATTAAAGTGAGGAACTCACTGACACAAGACGTTGTGGAAACTGGCAGTTTAACCTCTGAATCAGAACTTCCTAGCACCTAAGGCTAGGTACAGACACTCAAAAAGCCTGAGGTAGAATTGATCTAAGTTACAGTTTTCTGTAAACAGCATAGTTTAGATCAGTAGTGAACAGAACACATATTTACCCTTGGTGAGAAGGGGACAAACCTTAGACTGGGTTCCACCGTTTTGAAACCAGCCTACGTGTGCAAAATTTCTGTTCTGTTCTGGGTATAGAGTGGTTTCCGATCACTTACACCAGTACAAGTGTAATGTCTGTATCTGGCCTAAATGCTGGAGGCTGCAAATGAGAAAGGAACAATGGGGAAAAAAATCTGGTCATACCCTGTTGACTCACCCTTTCAGCACCTGAGATACAGGATACTGGGCAAGATGGACTTATAGTCTGATCCAGTAAATGCCAATCCTGAGGCAGGATATATTTTAGGCCAAGTGACTATTTTTACATGCCACAAATGGATTGCATATATTCTATTGCACATACTGTATGACACACAGCAGTTCTCCCTCATGGGTATTGTGTTTATCAAATGGTTATTTTAATGCTATGGCTAATTAATTCAACCCTAGCTGTGCACAATCTTGTAATTCCATGGTTCAGGATCCACATCAGTTAATCAAACTGCTTGTTCCATGCAATTTTATATTGATTCAGGCCCCAACTCACCAAAACTGCCTGAATATTAGACATGTGAGTAGCAAATAGGACCTACACACTTTGATTAAATGCATTGCTGAATAGATGTGGGATCATTCATGTGATTAAATTATAAGTAGGTTTTTACTCAACTTTGCGATATTGGGGTCATATTGTGTAAACAATGAATGCATTCTGAAGTTTAGCATGTTTGGAAATGAAGTATTGACCTCTGGCAGAAATGCTTTTTTAATGATACAGTCAACAATACAAAATCTCAATTCAGCACTTAAAGCAAATAGCAAAAGAGGGGTGGAAATCAATTGAATCAAAGCCCTAGAGCTAATATTTGGTAAACAATAAGTTGTATAAATGTTTTCAGTCAATGGCCTTTTTTCCCCCCTTTCAAATATGTAGAATTATACTATCTCCTGTTTCTTTAAAAATATGTTATTTCCTGCAAGGACTAGGTCTCAGCAAAGAAGTGCAAAAATAATGTGAATCCATACATCAGCCATTTAGCTGTTAACAAACAGAGATAATGGCCACTGGGAATGTAAAAGCTAGACTACTTGGCCGTTTTGACAAATGAATTCAAAGGGCAATGAGTCACTCTAGATGTGATCCTTTGAAAAGAAAACTTGGCAAACTCTTGGACTTTAAAATAACTTTGCTGAGATCAAGTGGAGCTGTCTTCAGGCATGATGAAAAAGCTAAAAGCAAGTATCTGACTGTGCACATAATTCCGGCAGCCTGGCAGCATTCATTTACAGAGTGGCCCAGCCTGATAAGGTTTTAGCATTGTTGTCAATAGAAACTACCTTGTATGGATATATGTTACATAATGACCACATAAACAGTACCTGCCGTCATATACCAGAGTATATGATCATTATCATAACGAAATGATGGAGGTGAGGGCTTTTATGGGTTTTTGTTGTTGTATTTTTTTTGGGGGGGGTTCCCTTGGAAGTCTGGCTATGCTTTATAAGGCACAAATTACTAGGACTGTGCAAAGCTTCAGTCACCGATTCTATTTGGAAACGATTTGGCCTGATTCGGCAGCCAAATCTCTGAATCCAAACTGAATTGGGAGACCCATTAAAAGGTCTGAATCAAATTGGAAGCCTTCAAATTGATTAGGAGAGATTCAGAGATTTGGAAGGCTTGCAGGAAAATGAAACTGGGAAGAGGGAGGGGGATGGGGTGACATTCCATGTAAGTAAAATGCTGAGGGGAGAAGACTGCTCTGATATTGACATCTGTAGCTGGCCACTGACTGTGATCTTTCTCTGAGTTCCCTTTCAATCACAGTGCTCGGGGGGGATGACATAGAAACAATATATAAAGCTGCATCTGAAGTGGTTTGTGCTTTTTGTGAGCTGTGTCTGCTCTTTCCTGGCAGCGATGAGTCTTCTGCTGCTAGTGGGAGCAAGGAGGTGGTAACAGTGCCTGCACCTGGACCACTACCACTAACACCACCAACCAGCAGAAGCATGACATTCTCCACCCCAATTTCAGTTCCCAGCATGAACCTTCCAGTGCCAGAGGAGAAGCTGGATCTGGAAGCTGAGGGCCATAGCGAAGGAAATTCTGGGGAGGAACTGAGTTGTGCTCCACTCCTCTCAAAGTTCCCCTAGAGGCAGGTCTCCTTCTCCGGAAGGCACTTGGGAGGAGGTTGTAGGGGCAGGTGACTCAGCTTCTCCTGTTGTTGTGCCTCTGCCTGGTGAGGAGAGGGATGAGGCAGGATCCCTACCCTCAACCCAGAAGCAGGTGGGTATTGTAGTATGGGATCATTTTGAGGTGGCAGATGATCCCAGGTATGCTACCTGTCAGCACCGCTGAAGGCAGATCAGCTGGGGCAGGGGTGTGAAACACATCATGGAGATGCTGCTGCATCATCCTCTTGTAAATGTTTCTCTTCAACCTGGCACTAGTGGGAGCATGCCCAAAAAGAAGTCTTCCTCTTGCTCCAAAGCCCCCATCCCCAAGAAGTAGAGGCAGGCCACCCTGGACCTGTGGAGGAAAGGCAGAGCCAAAGGGGGGTGCGTTCCGAAGGCAAGCAAGGTCAGCCAGAGCATTGAGGAGATGCTTGCTCTTAATGGCCAGCCCTTCTCCTTTGTTGGACGTTCCAGCTTAAGGTGGCTCTTGGTGCTCCTGGACCCCCCGTACCAAGTGCCCACATGCACCACCTTTAACAGAACGGTGGTGCCCTCCCTGTATGAGGCATGTACTTCCTCACAGGGCGCTGGGGCAATCAGTCAGGCCATCGGTGGGTTCTCCTTCAAGTGGAGGTGATGGATGAGTCCCACGTGGCAAGGGAGATCATGGTGGCCATGCACATGGTGCAGGGGTGGCTTGTTGGGCAGGGAGAGCTCACCCGCAGGTTCATGGCCACCAACAATGGGGCCAATATGGTCAAGGTCATGAGTGATGCTAACTTTGTTGGCATCCGCTGTGTGGCACACAAGTTCCACCCTTGTAGTCAGGGATGCCTTGGAGGGGGACAGGGCTCCCGGTGATTGCACCATCACTACCAGCCAGCTTATTTTGAAATACATTTTTCTGTTTCCATCCTCAACCACTTTACTGTTCCAAGAGGGCCAAATGTGTCTTCTTATATGGCTGAAGAATATATTTACAGTATTAACAGTCAAAAAGTTTCTAGGAAGAAGTGCATCTTTCCCCTTTAAGAGGATAGTGGCATTTCCTATTCTGGTAAAGGCCTGAAACTGAATTACAAACTATGTTACTTTGTACAGTAATATATTGTGCCATTAATAGAATCATAAAATCTAGGGATCTCTAGAGGCCATTTAGTTCAACCCCCTGCCAGAAGCAGGATCATCCTTTACAAATCCATTTTTAGACTTCTAGCAAAATTACAAAGTTGCCACAGGACAAGACATAACTCCTTAATCTGCCATAGGTAAAGGAGGGGGAGCATGGCAGCCAGCATCCTGCTATTCCAAAAGTTGTTAAAATATGCTTGAGAGATCCCAGGGAGAGTGTCACATCCCCTGCTACAAAAGAAGGCAAACCCCTCATAGTCCCTACCAACCTGACTATGGGGTAAAATTCCCTGCTGACACCAGATAAAGCAAACAGTCTAATCCTGAGCAGGGAGGCAAGTCTCTCTAGCCAGGAACCTCCAGGTTTAAGTCCTAGCAGAGCACTGGCACAACTCAGTCTGAATCCCCAGCCTTGACTGCAGCCACACAATGTTTCTGAGGAAATTTAACAGCACGAAGATAAAAAATTCAGTAGCCAGCAAAGTCCAGAAGCATGAAAAATACCTATGGTAGAATATATGCATAGCTATGCCTACATCATCCCTAAACAATGCCTGTCCAACCTCTTATTCAACACTCCCGGTGACAGAGATTCAACAGCTTCCCTAGGCAGTCTATTCTACTGCTCATTGATCTGTTTGAAGAATTCTATCTTGTGCCTTTTCCACAAACTAACCATACCTATTTCCTGCAACCTCTTTTCATATGACTTGCCTTCAAAGTCCTTTATAATTTTTGTGCCCTGCCTCCGGACCCTCTTCATGCCCTTTATTTAAAATGTGGAGCCCAAAACTGAACACAATACAATCTAACCAGTGCCAAGTAAGGAGGAGATATGCCTCTCATGTCTCGCCTATTGCTTCTATTAATGCAGCCCAAAACCACATTCACCTTTTGTGGGGCTGTATCTCACTGCAGACTCATACTGCATTTGTGGTCTCCCAACACTCCCAGATCCTTCTCTGTAGTGCTGCCATCCAGCTAGGTATAACCCATTTTGTATTTGTATTTTTTATAAATTCCTCCCAAAGTGTAGTAACTTGCATTTGTCAGCATTTCACTTCATCCTATTAGCTCCAGCCCAGCTTTCCAGTTGGTCAAGATTCTTCTGAATTGTGCTCCCCTGCTCCAGCATGTTCACTATCCTTCCCAGTTTTGTGTCATTTGCAAACTTGCTCAAGAAGCTCTCAATTTCAGCATCCAAACAATGAATTAATATGTTGAACTGTACCAGGCCCAGGACAAGGCCCCCTGTGGGACTCCATTCAAAACCTTCTGCCATTCTGACAAGTATCTGTTTATAATTACCCTTTGCTGGCAGCTATTGAACTAGCTCACATTTCTCCAATTTGTTTATGAGAAGGTCATGTAGGACTTTGTCAAAAGTCTTGCTGAAGTCCAGACACACTAGATCAGCAGCATTCCCTTCATCCACCAAAGTAGTTACTTTGTCAAAAAAGGAGATCAAGTTTGTCTGACATGTTTTGTTCTTAGTAAATCTGTGCTGGCTGCTTCTGATCAGCTTTTCCTCCTCCAGATGCTTGCAAATGGACTTCCTTAGCATTTGCTCCTGTAACTTCCCAGATAGTGAGGCGAGGCTAATCAGTTTGTGGTTTCCCAGCTCTTTTCCAATTCTCTGATAACTCCATCTCTCACAACTTCCTTAATATTATTGCCACTGTTATTTAGCAGTTTACCCACAGCTTCTTTGGTCTTTCTTTTTTGGTCAACTTACTTGTGGAGCCTATTCTTAGTTTCTTAAACTCCCTTGCCAGGTGCCACTCATTCTTTATCTTTGCCTTCCTGATTTTGTCCCTGCATTTTCTTTCTATTATCTGATATGCTCATGCCTAGTTTTCCATTGCCTGTGTGCTTTCCTTTTGTATTTAAGGCATCCTAGAAGCTTCTTGTATAGTCACATTGGTCTCTTGCCATTCTTCTTGTCCTTCCATAGTGTTGAAAGGGTTTCTTGTGTAGCAGCGTGAAAAATGGATCCACCTGAGGAATAGGAAGGGCTGCCCTGCAGGGGGACAGGGTGCGAAGAGACAGAGGTTGTCTCAGTAGGGACACCATTTGCCCTGAGGGCAAATGGAGCTGTTTTGGAGGTGGCCTTCTTGGAAGTGGGAGGAGTGATGTAACCCCAGCAGGGTTTGAATGAGAAATGTCAGCAAAAGCCGAGGAAGAGCCCTGGCCTAGGATTGGCTGAGAGGCTTGTTTAAAAGAGGGGAGCAGTTTTCCCAGGAGGGAGAACAAAGGGAAGAGAGAGTGGGGGTAAGAAGCAGGCTAGAGACCATGGAAGGGATCTCCCTATGGCTGTGCCCCCTGGCAGAGCCCTGCAGAAGTAGCAGCAAGAGGCTGTACAGAGAGTGCTGCATTGTCTCTTCTCCCTCCCTTCCCCTGGATCCCTGCTAGGGCAGGGCAAGAGAGGAGCTGCCTGTGAGGAGACTCCGAGCCTGGGAAGACCCTCCTGCAAGCCCCTGTGTGGAGGGGGATGCAGGGCCAGGGGGAGACTGCTGGAGACTGCCCTGGTTTTTCACCTTTATGTGAGAAGGCACTAGGGAGGGGCAGGTGCAGGTGCTGGAGGGAGCCCTGGGCTAGTGAGGCAGGGGCTGCTCCAGCCACCAGAAGTCCCAGGGCAGGCAGGGAGGGCCTGCATATGCTTGGTGCTGGAGGCTGTGCTGGGCAGGGGAAACTGTTACAATCTGCAGCCCAGACATTGCTGAGCCAGGTCAGGGGTCTGGGCAGGAATGAGTTCCCTTGATAGGACCACAGGGGAGGAGCCACCACCTGCTGCATGGAGACTCCTGGAGGATGCCAGCACCAGGGACTGCCCACAAATCCTGTGCCAGGGACACAGACGCAGTCCTGCTCTGAGACACCCAGCCAGGGGCAGTGCACACAGGGTCCTCAGTACACAGTGTATAAGTCATAGATGGTATAAATAAGTTCTTGATAGTTTATTAGTTGGAGTATCAATGTATTTATTTATTGGTTCTTTATTTATCATGGGTAATTTGTACACCTTCCCCTAGTGTAATGTATATCCAAGAAGCAAACCCTTAAGCCACCATCACCAGGTCATGTGGTATAACATTTGTTCTATTGCATCAGCTATATATTACCTTGTAAATAATTAAATCCTCTAAACAGTTTGATTGTAAGGGGTGGCTCTCCACTTGGGGAGACTGCAGCACCTACCCAGGGAGCTGGGTGGGGCCACTGGCTAGTGGGTACCCCAGGATCCAGGTGAGGGCACAGGTAGTGTCACGCCCAGGGTCATACTTGTTAGGCTTCTAATACAGTGTCTTTAGAATTTCCTGGGCACCTTTATTCTTCAGTCTGTCTTCCCATGACACCATGCCTATTAACTCCTTGACTTCATTGAAATCTGACTTTTAAAAATCTAACATCCTAGTTCTGCTGAGCTTATGCTTCCTGCATTTCAGGATCTGGAATTCTGTCATGTCATGTTTGCTTCTTCCGAAGCTGCCTATCATCCTCACATCCTCCACCAATTCTTTCCTATTGGTCAGGATAAGAACTAAAACAGATGATCCCCTACTTGTATCCTCCATCTTCTGGAACAGAAAGTTGTCCTCCACACAAGTTAGGAACTGGCTCAACATGTTATGTCTGGCTGTATACTTCTTCCAACAGAAGTCCAGAAAATTGAAGTACCATCTCATAGCTTTTGTCATCTCCTTTATGAGTGCCTCATCCACGTCTTCCTGACTTGGTGGTCTATAATCTGCACCGTGATATTGTATCTTTCACTTTTTACCTTCACTCAGATGCATTCAGATCTGCTATCTTCTTTTTCCTGAACCAGGGAACATGTGTATACATTTTTGCCATAAAAGGCAATGTGTCATGGAGCGGGGCCTAGGACCCCCTACCGTGTCAATTAGGCAATCCAGCATCCTCTATCCCCACCCACCACGACTTTTCTGGTAAATGGTTCAATTAGGGAGGCTGCCTTTTATCTCCTAATCCACGGTATTGGCTGAACTATCCCCTGTTCCGTATGGGGTGACTCGATATGCCCCAGCCTTAAGGGCTATGCGTGCCTCCTACCTCCCCTTTAGCACGCCCCAAGCCTCGCTGCTGTTCCGGACGTTGTCAGGTCCTTCTCTGTGCCCTGCCCAGCACCCCCTGGGCTTGTCACACAACTGACGCCCCTCGCCTGGCACCCCCTGGGCTTGTCACACAACCGATGCCCCTCTACTCATTAGCCCTATCGGGCTTACTGGTGGTGCTTTTACCCACTGGGGTCGGTGGCCTAAGCCTTTCCTGGCCCCTCTGGGTTCTTGTCAATAATAAGTGTCTAATTAGGCTCAGGTGACCTAAGCCTTACCTGGCCTCTCTGGCCTTTTTGGGTCCTGTCAATAATATGTGTCCAGTTAGGCTCAGGTGGCCAGAGCCTTGTCTGGCCCCTATGGGTTCCTCGGGGTTCCTATTACTGCAGAAACCCTCCAGAATGCCTTCTAGGCCATACCCCTCCTGGGATGACATTCAATCATACATGCCTCTCTTGGGGTTGCTTTTGCTACCTGTGCCCTGCCTGGGGCCTCTCTTCAACACGTGCCCGCTCCCACGGCTTCTCGGCACTTTCCCCAGGCTCTATATAGTCACGGATTCGCCCTCACTGGGCTAGTTGCCTTTATGGCACCCACCCTAGGCTTTCACTCATGTGGCTCCCACACCTGGAGCCCAACACAAGTCCCTACAGGCTTCACTCTGGTGCTGGGACCCTCGGGCGGGATCGTCTGTCCTGTTCGGGTCTCTCACTATTGCCCATACAGGGCCACCCGCTGTGCCGCCTTAGCACTGAACAGCTGTGCCATCCCAGGCACCACTCGTTTGCCCACACAGGGCACCGGGAACCCCCAAGCAACTGGGGAAGCTCCTGTGAGGCCTCCTCACACCCCTACAGCCTCACCCAGTCCTCCGGTTTTAGCAATATCAAACAGGGAACACAAAAGCCATGAGTCAACCAGCTGCAACACAACAATAAACCTTCTGGCTATAACATAAGGTCCAGGTCCCACCTGGCTTTCCAGTAAAGCCTCCTAGTCAGGGTTCTCTCCACCCACGCTGTGATACAGCTGCTCATTCTATCAATCTGCTCGCTTCAGCTCAACTCGACTCCCCTACAGAGCACCTGCACCTGCCAGAAGGGAACTACTAGCTGGGCTTCAGCCTGGGCTGTTTATAAAGGCCCGGCCCTGCCCCCTTCTGGTCACCTGACCAGCACGGTTGCCCCAGCAGCCATCACCTGAGCTGCCCCCTGTGATTGGCAGCTGCCCTTATCCCTTCATAGGAATAGGGCACCTGCGTGACCCTGTGACACAATGCCACCACCTTTTCTCCAAACTATATCTATCCAAAATAGAATGTACCCCTTCAAGTTGATGTCCCAGTCATAAGAGGCGCCCACCAGGTCTCTGTGATACCCACTAGGTCACAGCTGATAAACTATATGACCAATGACTTGATGTGATGTACTTTTTGCAAATGCAAATTGTTTGCAAATTAGGGATAGTTACTTCAGAAGATCTGTCCTCAACTTTTGCTCAAACTTTAACAAAAGTTCTTCAAGCAATTGCTTAACTGTTTTGGTGTGTGTTGTTTGCTGAAGGAAGTAGTGTTTTCATTTTGATGCACATCATAACTTCCTGTTTTCAAGCTCTTTGTAATTCAAAGATATTTAAACATATATTATTATAATAAAATAGCACTTCCCATCTGTCAGTCACAGAGCATAGAGAGCATAGCTCATTCTAGAGAGAAACCTTCCCATTTAAGTAACTCAGCAAGAAAATCTCAGAAAGAAACTGCAGGGCTGAGGAAAAAAATATACCTGTCATACCATACATCTTCAAGGCTCTAAAGGGAACACACACTAATCATTAGAAAAGCAAGGCATTGAACAGAAACAAACAAGGTGAAAAAAATCTAGGCACATTTCAGCTTTGTCACAGCAAATTTCTTATAGAGAGCTCTTCAAGAAGCCTTTTCTTTTGACTTCTAACGAAATGATCACTACAAGATATAGGAGAAGTTAACACTTCAGTGCTCTGCTACATTGACTCACAATGCAAACCACAAACACTGCAGATATAAAAGACTTTATTATGCAGCTGAGAGTGTTTTTAAATGTTCAAATTAAAACTGCAGCTGTTCATATTTTTTCTGTACTATATGATATTTATTGGAGTCATAAAGAAATTATAGGTATGCTATGGTACAGGGCACTGTTCTGTAAAATATTCGTATTTTACTGATATGTTACACTAGAGAAAGTGATTTGAAAACACAGAAACAACTGGTGTTTAAAATGCAAAGCAGAAATGTCACTGATCACTGGTATAACTATTACATTCAGGAGCAGGCAAAAATTAGTTTTACTGTTAACCAAGGTTGCAACACTTTCGCTTCATCTAGAGTAATAATGTGCTTTCTCAGCAGAACATGCACATTAAATAAAATTAAGTAGAGAGTGAAGGAGTCTACATGATGGTGCAACATGGTATAAAGCATAGATATATAGATACATAAATGTTTAGTTTTTTAGAACATATGTGCTTCTTTTCTTCTACATTCCTTTGCTTATAACTTCTAGCTTCCTTTGTTACCGTGAGTCCAAATGTACAGCTATCAGAGGGAGGAATAGTTTATAACCAATATAGGAACTATTTTAAGTTAAAAAGTATTTTATATGGATCTGCTTGAAATCCCACTGAAATCAATGATTTAAAAAATCCACTGATTTCAACAGGGCTTCAATCAGACTATAAATCATCCAATCCAACTTGGGGAATTCACCACCAATTTTGTGGTGAGTTTTTTTAAAGGTTTTAACTGGTAGCTGTTTGCAGCTGCTCAGCGAATGGGCAGAGTAAAGGTGAAACAACCCAAAGAGCAAAGACACAGGAGGTTTTTCACAGGGGTTTGCGATTTATCATGAGCTGAATGGACATCATCACCACATATGTCAAGTGTATGAGCAAAATGAAGCAGTTCTTAGCTTTGGTTGAATTAAAGGAAACATGTTAAACATCTTATCTTAAATACTGAAGATTTTAAGATAAAGTTTAATGACACCTTGGCTAACTGCACCAACACAACTTCAGAATCTATCCAGTCACATATCACTTTACTCATAGTAGGAAGTTAGTACTTAATAATAGAAAATGCATATCACATAAAAATGCACTTGAGATTGTTTTTAAAAGGGCAAATGAGGAAGATGGAGGAATGTAATGAGGGATGTGCACTTAAAAGTTCTGCACAACTATTTGTTAAAGCTGTAAATACTGTTATAATGTCAGTTTTCAGTGACAGAAAATGTTCCTGCATTTCAACCAAGAGGATGTTCAATCTGTAAATCTCTTGGGATAAAAAACTCCTGGAAGGCAATCTAGTGCACCTGGAAAGCCTGGTGAGCCAACTGACAGCTTTAAAACAATGCACATTTGATGTGATTTATAATTCACAAAATGGTTGATTACAAACCAAGGCTATGGAGAATTCCCTAGAAGAAGCTATATTATATTGAAGCTATCCTCTGTGCTCAATTGCTTTCAACCCAATATGAATCAATATTCAATTATCCACAAGAATTAGATTCCAACTGAATGTTTTGCATAAAGTTGTATGAGAAGTGAAATATCTTGTAAAGTAGAAACAATCTGAGGCTTAAATCTCATCTTTGAGCTGATTCAGAGCTGGTGAACTGTCTCACCGTTCAAAAAAAACCACAGCAGAAGTCAATTGTGAATTGTAAGCTTAGTGAAGGAAAGCTATGGCAGTAAGAAAAAAAATGTTGCTTCCTAATTATGCTATGCACTACGGATGGATGAATCTCCAAAGGATTGAAATTCTGCTTCAGTTTGGTGCTTTATCCAAAGCTTATCTGAATCTCAAGTCTGAAAAATTATGTTGGAATTCCAGTGAGAGCAGACTTCCTTGGGAGACTCCTAACACATCTCCATTTTAAATCTATGGAAAGTTTGTCTTGCATTTCCTTGGAGTTTTTTATTCCTATGTGAGATGGCAGCTGAGAGTGGGAAAACAAAACATTTACTGAAGTATTTCAGAAAACCCAAAAGATGTTTTTGCCTGAAAATCAAAATGGTAAAGGCTACCTAGGGAAATGAGGTGCTTATTTTGCCATGCTAGTTTATACCTTCCAAAATCTGGACTTTTACTTTTTAAGTCTTTCCTTCTTCAACACACTGGCATGAACTATATTCTGTAGGTCAACAGTTGGCAACCCTTTAAGGCTGCAAGCCAAAATGACCCAGTGGGCGCATCTACACAAGATGCTTTAATGCACAGTAGACCAATTTACTGCACAGTAAACATCACCATCTACACATTCAGATGCTTACTGAGCAATACATTGGTCTACTCAATGGTGAATTTGCTATGCAGGTAGCAAATTAACTGAGAAGTAGTTACTGTGCAGAATTACACATGTAGATGACTGCCTGGGAACAAATTTAGCTCCAGTCAGATGGGCAGCAGGAGGCAGGAGATTGCACCCTGCCCCCAGGAGGGGCAGGCTTTGGGGTGCGCTCTGAGCTCAGAGCCTGGCCAGGACAATGTCCCTCTGTCCTAGCAGCAAGCAGCCCCTGGCTCTGTGAACAAGGCACAGGGCTGGGAAACAGCTCCAGGGGAGGGGACTCTTCTCAGCCCCATGCCCCAGTCACCCAATTGGGGCACAGGGCTGTAAAATAGCTGTGAAGGAGGAGTGCAGGCTGGAGCTGTATGGGACCTACCCCATATGTGAACAGGTCCCAACCAGTGGTGGAGAAGCCCTGCTGAGCACAGAGTTTTCCCCCAAGTGTATGGGGTGGGAGAGTTGTGCAGCAGTAGCTCTCCTGCCCTGTGCACATCAGGACCTGTCCCAATGTGTAAGGGGCTAAAAGACAGCTGTCTCCTGGCCCCATGCTCCATCTCGGCTAGCACTCAAGGGGAGCTTGGAGCTCTCCCTGGCTGCTGCGGGGGGCAGAGCAAGGTGGGAGCAACCACACGTAGAAATGCTCCCCAGTAGGCTTAATGCACAGTATTTTGACTACACAGTGAATCTACTTTGAATTAACTGCACGTGTAGACATACCTAATTTAGATCACAGGCAGGCAGGTGCTAGGACTGCTGCCACTTTTCCCTGTGGTGACACAGAGAAAGTACTCGCTGCTGCTGCTTCTCTCCACAGCTGCAAACTCTGCCAAAGCCCTCTACCATCAAATGCCACCAAAGTCATATATCCATGGGCTGAATCAAATGTCTCCATGAGCCATAGGTGAATACTCAATGACTTAGAGCCAAGCAAATAGAAAACAGCAGCCCACCTTTAATTTTGAAAAACACTGCAGTTTCTTTTCCATCATGCTTGTGCAAGGTGTAAGTAAAAGCAAAAACTTTGTCTCTAGGAAGCCCAATTTGTCACAATAGCAGAATCAGTCAGAAACAGGGAAGTTTTATGTGCACAGGAAGGATAATTACCTACAGGCATCATCAGATTTTCATAAACTTTGAAGGCAAAGCCCAGGTTGAGTTTTAGAAGAATTTACTGTTTTTCCTTATAGCTGATTTTCCACTTCTTGCACCTAATTCTAGAATCACAATCAAACATCATTCCTCTCAGTTCTTTCCCACATTATTCATCAATACTTTGGGCTTAAAATGAAAATAGGAGTCATACTAATAAGGTTTGTACTGAATATTCTGTCAAAATATTCTGCTAAATTTTCAACTAAATGGATATTTTCATGAACAGTATCCACCATCCACAGAAATGTTTTTATTGAAAACCCAAAAGTCAGAAAACCAAGCTATATTAATTCAGATATATTGTTCTGAGATGCCACATGAGTTGTAGTTCATCTTTTTCATGTCCTCATTCACCTCTGTAGCCTGGGCTCTCCAGATGGACTATGCCTTCCAGAATGTCTAATGGCCGGTGGGAAGGGGAAACACGGTGTACCATGGGAGACGAGTACAATCAGCAAATCTAACATATAAAAGAGAATGAAACCACAAGGCACCCAGATATAACTCTCCCAAAGCAGCTGAGCAGCATTTTCAAAACAAAACATTACATTTTGATTTTTCTAAGGTAAATTTTGTCCATGGAAAATTTTAAGGGTCTTTTTTTCCTCCCATTTCTGTCAGAACTTTAAATGGGGAAAAGGCAGAAATTTTGAAGAGGCCTAATGGACATTCAAAACAAATGTAATAGATGACCTAGAGCAAGACAGCCACTTTCCTCTCTAGCCTAAGGTCATTTTAGATTTCTCATTCTCCCCCCACAACCAACACTTCAGTGCATATATATTAATTAATATCCATGGTAATATCCCTGACATATTAGGGTTAAAAAAGCTCCAAACATTAGATGTGGCATTGACTCTTGGAATCAGGGAAATAGGTGCTAATGCTCTTTAACATTCAAAGGGCCAAGTTTAGAAGTGACATGAAGTACACACTGAGAAGTACATGCAAAAGAGCAAATTACCTCTGAATTTGGCCAATAAATAGCAAGCTGTTACTCAGAAAGGGCAAAATAAAAACTCTGTTCTGGTAGTAGTAGAATTTGGTGAAATTGAAGGCAATGCCCAGCCTGTGTTTATGGAGGAGTTTCCATTTTTTGCTCATTTCTCCCGGAGCCTGATCCTAGACTCACAATCAGGCTTTATCCCTCTCGCTTCTTTCTCAAATTATTCTTCATTGCCATAATACAACATAAATTTCTCACTTTTGTTTTAGGCTGACAAGAGCCATTTGCTCTTGATGACTGATGACACATAACAACAACAAATCTGCAGCACTCTCTCACTCTTTTGCTGACTGACCCTTGGGGGAACTGGAAGAAGAATCAAGAATTTGAAGTGATTTAATCATGTGGCAGATTTGGACGTGACAGCTCTTGAGCTTGGTGTCTCATTTCCCCTGGGTGGAAGTACTGTATAGGTGGCTTACCCAGCCCAGTGACAGGAGTGGGAGTCTGTCCCTAGACTTATACCTTCTCTGATGTGGTCTTTGTAGGCCTTGAAAAATACTGGCTTCATTCTGACAGAAATACTGAAGTGAATTTGACATCCTCCCCCTCAGTTTCCTATCT
This sequence comes from Crocodylus porosus, assembly GCF_001723895.1. Taxonomy (NCBI): domain Eukaryota; kingdom Metazoa; phylum Chordata; order Crocodylia; family Crocodylidae; genus Crocodylus; species Crocodylus porosus. The sequence continues at coordinate 26,809,327 of NW_017728948.1, forward strand.
TAAGCAATGAAAATTGCTACTTGTAGGTTTCCTACTTTTCGTTCATCGCTGGATTTATTTGAACAGTTTGATAGTTTGTACTGCCCACGGTGCCACTCAGGGCTATCACAAGGAGTTTGACCCTGCATGTAAGCTGATGTCCGTGCCCCTCAGTGATAACATATCTTTGTTTCCCTGTGTTCAGACTAGCTGATAGTTTAGTTGCTATTCTTGCAAGTACAGTTTAGAAAGATCTGCCAATGTGTTAATAATTATTCTAATGAAGAACTAAACAAACCAGCCAGTGTGCCATAAGGAATGTCACTGAAAGGAGGCAACAATGTCAACAGAAAATAAATTATGCTTTGGGACAGACATGACATATGGTATATTGCAGTGTGATCTGAGGGAAGGGAAAAAGGGTTTTTTTTGTGGGGGGCAGGGTTTGGTAAAGTGAGATATAAACTTTGGGTTTACATTTAGCAATTTGGTATGTCTTGGTTTTATATTTTGTATACACACATACCTACATTTCTTGTTAAGAGTTTGAGTATTATATTTAAAATTGCACTATCTGGACTAAGTATAGAATTATTTATGGAGAGCATTAAACATACAGTTGGCAAAATTCATCCTAGAATAATTCCTTTAACTTCTGTTGAATTTTACCATGGGTCACTTTGGCCCTACATTCACATGTTACCACATTTCATGTTTACATAACTGAGATAAGGGAAAAAGTGCAGGGAGTCCCAGCCCCAAACATTTTATGACTTCATGCACTTGGTTTTAGTGTAGATCTGTTGCCAGTCCCATTGCGCCCCTGAGCCACTGTCCAGGCTGTGATGCACTAGTAGACAACCTGGTTTTGTTGGCTGCCCTTCCTGCCCATAGCAGTGGTTTTGTCTTTGTCCCAGATAGCAATAAGACCCAGCACCTCAAGAGTCCAGTTTACAGCCCTCCTGCAGAAATCTGAAGAGGCCATTTTGTGGTTCAGTTGAGTTCATGAAGATAGGTGATTGCCATTCGCACTGGAGCACTCAAACAGTATGGGTGGCTTGAGTGAAACTTGAAGCCTTTGGTGGGGGGTGATGCTATGTGGGCTGGGGTCACACCCTCCTCAGGACAGGTGGTGGGCATGTCACCTTGGACCAGAACCACCCTCTGGGCATTAAAAGTTTGGACAAGTGAATAAACTGGCTTTTGGAGCAGGAGGTGGAGTGGTTGGGAGTGGTGCATCCTGGGATGCTTAAGGATTGCAAGTTGCTCATATTATCTTTATCAGGCAGGTTAACAGTAGCTGAACATATGTTACTTAATTCAATCTGAAGATATTCCTCTCCAGTAAAGTTGTAAGTTTGCTATGATATACGCACACTTACCATGTGGTATACTGCTTGAATGTGCAGACACTCATGTTTTAAGTGCATTTAATGTGTACTAACTATCCCATGTGATGTGGTCCTTAGCTTGTCTTTGAGATATAATGTAGGATTCAAACACTGAGTTCAATTACAATAAGATGAAATAGATCAAAATGGTATGTGAAATCCTTGAAAAAATACTTCAGGTTAAGAAAACAAAACTTTTCAGACCTAAAGGGCACAAATCTAAAGGACATTCTAAAGGATAAAATCATTTCTATGGTAACTTTTACCAGACCCAAGGCACACACTGTTGAGAAATCTTATTTATAATCCTTGGCTTTCCAAAGTAACTTCAGAGAACCCCTGAATGTAAACTGAGAAATGTTGGGGAAAAATCATCATTAAAAGTACTTCTTAACATACATGTTGTTTCATGCTGCGTCAGTGAGTTCAGAATTTTTTTAAAGAAGTGCCAAGAAAATTGTTTTAAAATGGTGGTACTGTCATTTAATATTAAGTATCTGCAACAGGTACAGCAGCTGAAACCGATGGGATTATCCAGCTTTACAACCCCTGCTGAGTAAGCTTAACTAGAAGAAGGCTTTGTTTCTGATGGAAAAGGTGCCACCATGGCACCGCAAATCAAACATATTAGGATTTACGTTCTTGCCTCCGAGCTAAATGGTTGCTTGCTGCACTACATAAACAGAAAGAAAAACACTCTTTTGGCAGATGCCCTGACCTGTATGAGTTGAAGGCTACATAAAAGCTTATGAGAAAGGCCCGACTAAAGCTGATCACAGAGAAATGTTCCCTTGGAGACTGCTGGTGTCAGCAGTTTTGGATAATCTCTGTCATATTAGTGACATTCATATTGTAGTAGTGATTTACACAGCCTCTAATATAACATTAAAAATGTGAGCACAATGCAAGTGGTTTGCATTTCACTTCTGACATCTCTTTTCTGCCAGAGACTTTTAGAAACCACTAATAGAAACTGTTCTTACTAGAAAATGTACTGCAATAAAAATAGAACAGGTAGGAGTTTTATTTTTTTTTTTAAAAGGGCACTAAACCTAAGGAACCATCAGAAATATTTAAGCATATGAGAGGCTTATGGATTTTGAGGCCGCACAATCACAGACAGTCTTTCATGATTGTTTTATGATTGCTGACTGGTAAAAGCACAGATTGTGTCACATTTGCTACTATTTCTATCACCTGACCCAGAAATCATAAAGTTCTATGCAGTCCCAAGGAGTCATACTGTTACTGAAGAGTGGATAATGCTACATTATTCTTAGAAATACTAATGTTTTTCAATATTTTAGAAAGTACATTTTTATCAGTGCCCCAATTGTGGAATAGCCTAATTTAAAAAAGTGATCAAGGAATTTAGTATTTGAGATCTTTGTGTCCTTTCCTGGTTCTGCAATGAATCACTTGATGAGATTAGTCAAATTGTTCAATCTCCTGATATAGCTGAGTTTCACCACATGTAAAATAGTTAGAACAATGCCTGCCTAACAGGAATGTCATAGGGCTTAAGTTAATAAATGTTTATGCAGCACGATGAGATCCTTAGATGAGTGATATATAACTGCAAAGAGTTGTTGATACTGTTTACTTAAATGATAAGAAATTATTCAAATCAAGGCAAGTGATTTTGCTGCTTTCTTTTGCACTGGATGAAGCCTCATTTGCTGCTTTCTTCTGCACTGGATGAGGCCTCACCTGGATTACTGTCTCCAGTCTTGGGCTTCACTTCAAAAAGGATGTGGACATATTGGAAAGAGTCCAGCATAGGGCAACAAAAATTATTAGAGAGCTGGAAAAAGGCTACCTACAGACCCTGTGCAATTTTTGTTTCTGAATATTTTTAAGAGTAGATTAGACTAGCACTTTGTGGCTAAGGACAGAAATTCCACATAAAATGGTATAAATCATCACAAACTGATTCAAATCTGTAACACAACAGAAGTTCAGTGCATATAAACAGCTTTCAAAATGGCTGAAACCAGTTTACGATAAATCTGGATGGGCATAGTATCAGACTTAATTGACTTGGGCTAAATCAGTTTATTGAAATTCTGTCCTAGATCCCCTCCAGATTCAAGTTAACTCAAAATCCCCTAGCATCCCAGGATGCTTTGCACCTCCCTTGCAAACCCCCCTCACAGGGTGGGCAGGTGGGCTAGCCTTGGCCCAAGCTTTTTGCTCCAGCCAAGCAGGCAGGCATGCTCTAGCAACCCCCAGCTTCTGGCCTGAGCCACTGCAGGCATGTGGCTGCATGTTCAAACTCAGAAGTGAATGTCTGTTCACTTGCTTACCAGTTCAATCTACTCGGCTTAGACTAACCTGCAAAGATTGAATTTATTCAGCCTCAGGCTTTGTAATTTTCTGTACTGAACCTACTGCAATGGTTTAGTCAGGGATGATCCTGCCTTGAGCAGGGGACTGGCTTAGATGACCTTGTGAGGTCATGAGTTCAGTTACGGTAAGAATCAGCCTGAGATTTTTTTCTCAATGTCTGAATGAAAAAAATTGTTTCAGAGAAAATTGTTACCAGCATCATGACTGCTAGGCATCGTGGACATGGCTGTACCAGCTCCATAGCACTCGCAAAAATAGTGCCAAGAAGCAGACACTGCCCACTCCTTCCCGTTCCATACATAACAAACTCATTGTGATGGGGTCTAAGGCAGTCCATCCACCTACCTCTTCTGCCACAATTTTGATGTGATTGATGAGTGGTTTCTAAGGTGGGAGGCTGCCCATTTAATGCCCAATGAGAAGGGCATAATACACAGCTCCGGCCCCTCCTTTACTGTGTCCCATGCCTCACAGATGACATCCAAATTACTCCCAATTCCCCTGGCCCCATTGCTGGACCATACTCAACCTTTGGCCCAAACTTGGGCTCAGGTGTCTGAAGATTTACCTTGGCCTGTGCCCCCCACCCCCCACTGGGGCCTCAACTCATGCCCTCACATGTTCCCTTACTAGGATCACTACACCGCCCCTTACTGGGGCTACTATTCTGTCCCCTTCCTGAGGCCACTATTCTGTCCCCTCACTGGGGCTTCTGGGCCTTAAGCCCTTTGGGCCTCAGGAGTCTGTTCACCTACCTGGGCCCCCAACTCAGCCTATGGCCCACTCGGGCCTCTGGTGTTTAGCAATGTGCCTGGACCCTGCCTGTCCCTCATATGGGGCTACCCACCTGGTTGTGGGGATTGAGGCTATTAGGCACCCCATATTCACCTTTCACTATGGAGGCAACAGGTGTGGCATTTTGTGGGAGCCACCCGACCATAGGCAGCCCCACCACATCATCCACCCCTACCAGGGTGTAGTTTCGGGTCATGCCCTAGGACCAGGAACCTCATCCATCCTTATAGTTCCTACCCTGAACCTCCAGGTATTCTGGAAGCAGCAGCACCAGATGAGCAATGTTGTCTCTCTGGCTCCCTATATGTAACTGCCAGCTCAGCCCTGAGGACCTGGGTTTATAGCAAATCTGTTTAGCCCCATCTTCCAATCCAGGAGCCCTCCTGGGGTCATGTGATCACCTCATTAGACTGCACCACACTTGCTGGCTGCTCCACAGCCTACTTAAGCCTCTTAAAGTGGTAGGCACCAAAGGTGCCCAGCCATGCCTAGTCATGGGAAAGAAAGCCACCTTATAGTGCTCTTACCACCTCTATCAAGATCTTTGTTTCTGATGTGAAGTTTCAGCTGCTTGAAGGCAGCAGTGGGGTTATCAGGGAAACTTCACTGCTTCATGTCAAGTTTGACACTTGGTCAGGGCATGCCTCTTAGCAGTGCTCTCAGGAGTACCATGGAAGTGGTGTAGACATACCTGCATCATTTGGTTTATAAATGAAATGCTGCAGTTCATTTTGCATGGGATCCAAAACAACTGGAATGCTGAGTGGGGAAACAGTCTGAATTGGCAGGTGCTTACAGCTATCCAACAGGGAAATATTGAAAACAAAGGTGTGTCTTAAATCTAATCCCTCTCCAAAGTTTGCAGAACTTAATTTACTTAGGAGTCACAACCTAGAACTATCTCAGGAAAGTAAAGACCAACAACACCTTTTTTTAAAACGGTGTGGGTAACTCTTGCACTCAAAACATGGCTGGACAACCTGTTCTCTGTAGTGATTACTGGGTTCAATAAACAGAGGTATACATGAAAGAGAACAACTAACAACAAGTTTTATTTTATAGATGAACCTCTACAGGTCTTTAATCTCTCTCTCTCTCTCTCTCTCTCTCTCCCCCTCCTTAACTCTCCTTGAAGCTGCCTGAGTATACAACACAGAACTGTTCCTGGTTATTTCATCACCTGCAGCAAAGGAAAATTTGCCTAACCTTCCCCTCCATTCCCAGCTATGTCAACCAATCAAAAGCTGCTGATCACTAACCAGATTAGTGGTCCCACCCCCAAAACATGCACAATTCTGTCACCTTGGACAATTGCGCATAGGATCCATGAGTCCCACATGCAGAAAAGAATTCAAGATTCCCTAGCTGGAAAAAAGTGGTGGCAGGCACTGTATTTTACATGTTGTCTGATCCAAAAGGTGTGCTCTGAGAATATTTACCAGATTAAGCCCCTCAGGAGAGATAGGCAGAGGAACAGCTAGTTTCTGGATCCCAATTCAACTTTGGCATGAGACTAGCTCCCACCTACTCAACCCACTCAAGACTGGGGCTTTTCTGGGCATGTGCAGCATCAGCAGCATGGGTAACTGAAACCTTTAAGTAAGGCTAGGAACAGACATTGCGTTTGTCCCTGGATATGTTGTGCCTGTGTTTATCCTGAAATAGAAATATCCCAAGACTGGTGTGTACATACATTGCTCTTCTAATCAGGGTTTAGTGAGTGGCTGAATGCACTACCGCTTTTCTGCCATTGATTTGATAATGAAATCCAGGTACAACCCTTCAGAAGCACTTTACCATGTCCCAGGATAACTTATCAGTATTTCTTTTCCCATGAACCCTTATAGGTTTTTTCCCTGGCAAACAGACATGGACATCTGAATGTTGGCATTTTGTCCAGGGATAAAATAAAACCTGCTTTTTCCCTAGGACAAATGTGATATCTGTTTGTAGCCTAAGGCACTTATGGTTTTTAAGTACCATTATGGTGAGACATCACCATTAATACTGTCCCCTTTCCCAGAAAATGAAAGGGAATCTAAGCAGGAGTTTTCAGGCCTGCAACTTTGGGCTTAGTTGCCTGAATTCCTTCTACGTTTGATTTTACATATTTAAGTCCTCGTTTGGATATGGCCCTGAAGTAACTTTGTTATCTGATAAATTCAGTGTGTTTGGAAGCATCTATAAAAATAAATTTAATTTTAATAAATATTGTTATATATTATATATTGTATTTTCCTGGCTAGAAAATAGAGCCAAGATATTCAATGATATTTAGTACTCAACCCTAAAAAACATGAGGAGTTAGGTGCCTAAGTACCTTTGAAGTTCTAGGTCTAAATTATTAACAAAGCTGGGAATTGTCAATAGTTATATCACAGTTAATAAAGATCACAGGAGTTGACAATCTGAGAGATTTTTAGAGCCGTATGTGTAATCAAAGTGAGTTTTAATATATCTGTGGTACTTAGCCTCCAACAGTATCCTTGAAAAGAAAAAGCTGCACTCTTTCATGTGATCTTCATGAGAAAGCAATCCATCTCCCATTGTTTTTCTCAAACGGATTGCACATGATAGTAGAAATTCACACAAATAAGTTGATGCTTGGTATTTCCTCTTGCAGGAAATTAAATTTTGATCAGTTATTAAAAAATATTTTATTGAGTGGAACTTGGACACCTTCCCTGGTGTTTCCTTGCTTTGTCACTTTCTTTTGTCTTAGCACTTTGCTGCTGGCCCATGAATAATGAAAATGAACAATTGCAAACAAGTAATGTCTCCTGCAGCGAAGCCCAGAAACTAATCTTACTATGTTTTTTCTTCTGCTTTTGAAAGTCTGGGCACCCCTCAGGGGGAAGAAGTAGGCACTTGCCCTTAACAAGCTGGGTAAAAGGCACTTCAGACAAATCAGCAGGAGATTTCACAGTGCTCACTGTACTTAATATTGTAAATATTTGATATTGGCCTAAGGGGGGAAAGTAACTGAATTTTCAAATTTGTTTGTCCCTGTCTTTGTGTTTACTAATGAGAAAAACAAATTTAAATGTCAGCATCTATATATGATGCCATGTCCCTATATGGTCCTTGTGTGAGTCATATAATCCTGACACTTTTCCCATAATTTCCAAACTGTTCCAAGAGACCTTGGATAAATTCTGCAGAACTGCAGGTGTAAAGAAGGAAATGAATCTACTGACACAGCTTTAGCAGACACTTTTACTTCTGTACATTAACTTTAGCTAAGCTGTTTCCAGAATTATATAAATAACATAAGGGAAACTAAAAAAAAATGACTCATGCTATTTGTTTTCTGCTGTGTCACTTCTCACTGCTTTTCTCTTTGTATTTCTAACTGGCTGGTGATCAAACAGACTATTGAGGTCACAGTACAGAAATGAATGGCAAAAGTTAAAAGTTGAAAATGTAATTATCCTTTTCTATGCCAAAGAGAATTACAAGAGCAACATCACTGTTGTTACAACAGAGAAATTCTTATAGTTTATGATGGTTTGATCTGGCATATATTATGTCTTTCTTTCTGGTTATCTTTACATGCTTATTTAAACTTTTTACTGTGGTTTAACCGCATATTTTTTGAATAATAATGTTTAATGTATTCTGTTTGAGTCTAAATCCCTCACTTTATGTTCATCCCACATAGTGTATTAAAATACAAGTCTCAGATGCTAGAGCCACAGTTAAACTTTCTGTTCTTCCACAGGTCACAAAATCAAACACAGTAAAATCAGTATTTTAAGGGAAATGGAATTTCTGTTTCTTCCTTGTTTTCTTTTTTTATCTTCTGCTGCATCTCATGATTCTTTTATTTTTATTAGATTTTTAAATGAATCCTTTTCCTTGCTAAATTCTTTTAAGCTATTCAAGTACTAGGTTGCTTCTGTATAATACACAAAGGTGTTTGCCCATCTACCTATTGGATTGTCATTATAAGAAAACAAACTGAAGGCTGTAACTGCTCAGATAGATGAGATTTGAGTTCAGGAAGCCTACAATTGATCACCACAGCCTAAATCAGCAGATGTTACAGAAGATAATGGGAATGGATGTTGGGATTTAGCAGGAAATATGTTACAGGGAACAGAAAAGAAACACTATAAGGCAGCTTTTAAATTTAGCATGTGCTTCTTCATTAGTCTTTCTCCTCTGATGCGAACTTCATCATTCTTTTTCACTAATTTATATTTTACAGTGTGTTATAAGCAAATATATTTTCGTAACATTTTCATTATTACAGGCCTTTCCCTGTAAACTCATTAAGGAACTTAAGCATATTATTGATAATGCATGTGCTAAATCCGTTGGATTTTACACTTAACCATCACCAAGACCAGTTTGACGAGAATAATGAGGAAATCCTAGCATTTATCTATCAGAAGAGAGCCGTATTCTACAGTTGGCAAAATGAACCCCCCAACCAGCAAAAATGAGAGGCTTACCAGTGGCTCAAAGCTCTATTTCAGAGGAGGCTACAGGGCATCAAGAACCAGCGTGGCAATCCAAAGGCCTTGGAGATCCAAATTTTCACTGACCAACGTGACATGAGAAGCTCCTTTCTAGCAAGAAAAGCTATCCATCGGCCATATTTCAATGGCTTAACCCCCTTGCAATCCCTAGACAGTGCCAATCTACTCAAGGACAATGTAGCCATCAAGCAACACTGGAAGGAACACTACAAGACTCCACTCAACAGTGATCTTCCTTCCAAGTCCATCCCTCAACACCCAGGAATAGAATTTCCTGCTGATCCCCCATCCTTCAAGGAAGGCTGGTATGCCATTACTTAGACCAAGAACAATAAGGCACCAGGTCCAGACGGTATCCCTGCAGAGGTCTTCAAAGCCCGGTGGAACAGCACTAATGTGACATCTCACCAGCTTCTCATTAAAATATGGGTTAATGAGGAAATTCCACCTGACTTAAAGAATTCCAATGTTTTGCACATCTTCAAGAAAAAGGACAAGTCTGTGTGTGGGAAATTTCTTACTCGCTCCCTTCTTAATCACCTCCTCCCCCTTGCTAAAGATGTCCTCCCAGAATCCCAGTGTGGCTTTAGACCATTTCAGGGTATCACCAACATGAAGTTTTGTTGCACAACAGATTCAGGAGAAGCATAGAGAGTAACACCAAGAGATATTTATAGCATTCATTGACCTAACCAAGTCCTTTGACTCCATCTATTGTGAAGTCTTATGGAAGGTACTGGTTAGGTTTCATTGTCCACTGAAGTTCATCAGTGTCCTCAGGCTACTCCATGATGGGATGACCACCATAGTCCTTTGCAATGGATCGGAGACAGATGTATTTACCGTCTGTATTGGTGTCAAGCAGGGCTGCATTATTGCCCTAGCCCTTTTTTCCATCTTGGTGTGATTTTGACTGCCTTTCTCCTGGGACTGAAGTTAAATATTGAATGGATGGTCAGCTTTTCAACCTGTGGCACCTTCAAAGCAAAACAAAAGTTACCAAGGCTGGTATCACCAGCCTTCAATACACTGTGTTATATTTGTGCACAGTGAGACCAGTCTGTAGTCCACCTTTTCTCAGGTGCCTATCATAGCCTGGGCCTTTCTCTAAACATTGGGAAGACCAAGGTGCTTTATCAGCCTGCCTCAGCACAAGCTTCTCCCCTCCTTCAGCAAATTACTATTCATGGAGAACTGCTGAAAAACATGAAGCATTTCCCATACCTTGGCAGTCACCATTCCCAGTCAGTCAGTCTAGATGCAGAAATTGAATTTAGGGTTTGCCATGACAACATATCCTTCGGAAAGCTGCTTCACCATGTCTTTGCTGACTAAGATCTGTAGAAGGAAACTTAAGATCCTAGTCTAGAATGCAGTGGTTTTCCCCATACTCCTCTATAAGTGTGAGACGTGAGTGACATATGAAAGTCATCTTAAGCACCTGAAATGGTTCCATCAGTGTTGCTTCAAGAAGATCCTTTGCATTAGATGGGAAGACCACTGCACCAATGCCAGCATCCTCTCTGCAACTAACATAACCAGCACTGAGGCAAAGATCATGAAATATCAACTCCACTGGTCTGGCCACTGTGTGTGGATGGCTGGCACTGACCTTCTGATGCAAGTCTTCTTCTATCAACTTAGTCATGGTGAGAGGACCCACATAGGACAGAGGAAGTGCTACAAGGACACCCTGAAAGCATACCTTAAGAAGGGTAGCATCCACCCTGTAAATTGGGAAGTGCTGGCTGGTAACATATCTCAATGGCACTGTACCATACATCAAGCTACAGCCCACTTTAAAGAGAACTGTCTAGCTCAGGTGAAATGGTAGAGGTGGAAGGAAAGTGTACAAAATTGTGCACCCTCTCCCTTCCCAAGGTACCACTTGTCATATCTGTGGAAAAACTTGCAAAGCATTGATTAGATTCCTCAGCCACCTTAAAACTCACCAGTAAGCTGTATGCCCCCGCAGACATGATCCTCATATTGAGGGATGGCTGATGATGATTCCTATATATGCACCAGCTACTAACTTGTTTTTAATAAATTAATCATATGGCATTTATTCTTGATGAGTAAGGTTTCATATAACCCTGTTAACTGTTGGTTCACTCCAGTTTCCAGTAGGGTAACTAGCGGTGGGTGACTAGGGCATAAGCCATGAAAACTAAATAAGTGGGGAGTGCCAGAATGGAGACTGGGGCTCAAGGTTCTGGCCACAGGAAAATATCAACTCTCCCCCTCTCATCCCCACCTTGTGGGAGATGCTGCTGGTTTGGAGGTAGCTGCCAGTGCAGTCAGCAGCCAGCAGGTTAACCCTCTTGCCTGACCTCACAGCTCCTTTTCTGACACCAAATTAAGGATTTCACATTGTTGCTTGCTATGGGAATCTGCTGCTGCATCAACACTATAGCTGCTGGATGCCCCAACAGATACCTCCCCTTGCAGCAGTGGTGGGCTGCATACTCTACCAGGTCTCTGCCAGGTTAACATCATTGATTTTAAACTGGGTAATTCCTGTTTAATGCCAATGGACCCAGTAGGAAAATTAGATCTGAGGCCATTTGTCTATTTCCAAATGAACCCTGAATGAGTTGGAGATATCAAAAGCTGAATATATATATTTTAAATATACAGATGTGAAATGTTTACATATATGACAGTGATAATGTGTTTACCATTTGAAGTAGGAAACACTCCTCAGTAATACTGAGTTGTAAATTAGCATAGCTGTACAATTTTACAAGTATTAATTTAAACTGCTTGTTTTAGCCTGGGCACAGCAGACAGTTGCCAGCTCAGTGTCACTGATTTTCAGAACTTTCCTTTCATTCAAGTCATTAGCAATCACCTTGGTTTTTAACTGTAGTGCTGCCTGTGTGGTGGAATAGAGTTATATCAAATAAATCATTGTATCTTTCCTTTCAATCATTGTACTCAAGTTCTTAGGGGACACACTGATGGAAAATGAACAAATAAAAGGAAAGAAAGAGAAATAAAAAATTCAGGTCTGTTAACACTCATAAATCCCCAGGCTTTTCTATAGATTAAAGGCTCAAGGTAAGGGGATAAACTTAATCTTAAATTTAAGACAAGTCACTTTTCTTTTCCACAGCACAGTATTTTTGTACTGGTAAACAAACATTCTGTCATTTGTACCTTCCAAAATGTGTTGCGTGATCTTTGCAGACAGTTTTTAAAAATTCTTTTTAGCTTACACATTAGCAAACTACTAGCAGTGATTTGATACTAAGAATATTTTTAAAGGCTAGAAATATAGTTAATTACAGTAAAAAAATAGAAACATTTGCTATTGCTCTTCAAACTGAATCTAAGCTAAATGCTGAGTCTTAAATCCAAAAAAAGCCTAAAAATAAAACAATCATAATCTTAAGAATACATAAATTCTGCATGAATCAAAATATAAATAATCGAGGTAATTTTGTGGTATAGGTGATAATTATGATAACTTTCTATTGTGCAAGACATCTTCTTTTTTTCCTTATCTGTCTGGCTTTAGTCATCATATCCACAATGAAATGCGACCTATTAAAATTAATCTTCTCTAGAGTGATTTTAAACTGAAAATTGCTTCAAGCTAGAAATATATGCAACTCAGTTTTGAACCAAAACCCAGATCTGATTTTAGGCTTGAGTTTTGATTTCCCCAAATCAGATAGTGCTAAGGCCTGAGGTAGTAGCTTTAGCACATCTATGGACTTTTCACAGCAGAGAATTTCAGGAAAGAATTCACAGCTGTGCTTCTATAGATTCTATTACATTGGTGCAGGCACTTGGGTGACTTTCAAGATTTTTACTTAATGCTCCAGTCTTCTTTGTTGCACCAAGATTCCCTTCTTAAAAATGTGTTACAGGGGCATGTCTTACAGGTTCTTAAAATGTGTTACAGATTCTTAGGGGAAGGGCAAAATCATGAGTCCTTCCCTCCAAGTATGTGTGGACTCACGCAAAGGGAGCTTTACCATGAGAGGTTTCTCCCCCTATACTCAGCTATGGAGTGCAGAGCAGAGAGAAGAGTGTGGGTAAAGCATATCTATTTCTCAGCATCAGCTAACCAAATTATTTCTATTTTTACATTCTTTCTATGGAAAGAAAACACTTTTTTGTGAAGAATTTAGTTGTTCAATTTCCCATCAATAAACAGCCATAAAGAATAGTTTTCAACCAGTCAAAATAGTTACACAGTATCCTAATGGTGCTACTACTGGCAAAGATAAAATGTGTTGATAGTGCTTAAATATTTTTGTTAAAATTCCTAATGTAGACAAGACACATACTATACTCTGTGCCTGAAAACATTTCACAAAGTTAAACACTATGGCTGCTTAAAGACATAAAAAACCCTCAAAATCAGTGCTTTACTTTAAGTTTGGTGTCCCCATGAGCCGAGCCCAGTGCATACCCAGAATAGGCATCGCGTTAGTTGGACCTGGTTCACCCAACATCTGTATGTTGGGTGCTTTATTGGGGCTTTTTTGGCACTTTTATCTAATACTTGATTGATATAGTGGATGAGCTATACCTTGATTTTAGCTAGGAGTTTGAAAGGATCTTCCACAACATTTTTGCAGGCAAGCTAAGGAAGTATGGGCTGGATAAATGGACTGTAAGGTGGATAGAAAAATGGTTGGAGCATCAGGGACAGAGGGTAATAATCAATGGTTTGATGTCTAGTTGGTAGCTGGTATCAAGTGGAGTGCCCCAGGGATTGATCCTGGGTTCAGTTTTGTTCAATGTCTTTATCAATGACCTGGAAGATGGCAAAGAGTGCATCCTCAGCAAGTCTACAGATGACACCAAGCTGGGAGGTGCAGTAAATATGCTGGAGGGTACGGCTAGGATTCAGAGTGACCTAGACAAAATGGAGGATTGGCCCAAAATAAATCTCATGAGTTTCAACAAGGGCAAGTACAAAGACCTGCACTTAGGATGGAACAATCCTTTGCACCAGTGCAGGCTGGGGGCTGACTGATTGGGCAGCAGCTCTGCAGAAAAGGACCTGGGGGTTACAGTGGACAATAAGTTGAATATGAGCCAGCAGTGTGCTGAAGGCTAATGGCATATTGGGCTGCATTGGTGGGTGTGTTGCTAGTATGTCAGAGGAAGTGATTCTTCCCCTCAATTCAGCACTGGTAAGGCCACATCTGGAGTACTGTGTTCAGTTTTGAGCCCCCCACTACAGAAAGGATGTGGACAAATTGGAGAAAGTCCAACGGAGGGCAACAAAAGTGGTGAGAGGACTGGGAGACCTGCCTTATGAGGAAAGACTGGCTTTATTTAGTCTAGAGAAAGAAGACTGAGGAGGAATTTAATAGCAGCCTTCAATTAGGTGAGGAGGGGTTAGAAAGAGGATGGAACTAGACTGTTCTTAGTGGTGCCAGATGACAGAACAAGGAGCAATGGTTTCAAGTTGCAGCAAGGGAAGTTTAGATTAGATATTAGGAAGAATTTTCATACTAGCAGGGTAGAAAAACTCTAGAACAAGTAACCCAGAGAGGTGGTGGCATCTCCATCCTTGGAAGTTTTTAAGACCCAGCTAGATAAAGCTTTGGCTGGAGTGATCTAGTTGGCAATGGTCCTGCTTTGAGCAGGGGGTTGGATTAGATGACCTCCTGAGGTCCCTTTCAGCCGTAATTTTCTGATTCTATGAATCAGCTATTAGATACAAGTGCCAAAAAGCCCCGCTGAAATGTGTGATCTATGCAGATGCTGCAGAGCCAGGTCACACTGAAGTGCTTTCTCTCCCAGTAAATTGCTGGGGGGGAGAGATGGGGGGGAAGGGTTCACGTCTTTCGACAGCCTACAGGCATGCAGTTGCTTTCTTCTTTCCTTTCCATTTACAATCTCAGGGAAATAAAACATGGGGGACCAGTCATATTTTTATATATTTAGATACTATTTAGATTTTAGATATTTATTTAGATATTATTCTAAAATCATGTTAAATCAGAGGTTTAAATATAAGGAAATTTGGGAAGGCTGTTTTAGGGTTAGGCATTAAAATGGAAAAGGCTCTATATCTGCCCTGTGATGTTCAGTAATCACACAGGACCAAGGAGTATGGCCAGAGCCTCTTTACTTGGTATCTTGATCCGAGTCTCTGCACAATGCAACCAGTTCCAGCTCACTGTAGTGAGGCCCCCTTAAAGATACAATTCCTTAAAAAGCCAACAAAGGCCAGAGTTTTTAAGACAAGTACCAGAGACACAGAGCACTGCTTTACTCCTGAGTATGTGTGCCATCTCACTTCTTTCCAGTTCAAAAACAACTCCCTCACCAAAAGCAATCATGGAAGTCCCATTTCAGGAAAGTATTTGAGCATTTGCCCCTTTCTGTCTTATTTTACTGATAATCTTGAGCACCACTTCAGCCCTTCTGCCACCTTATACTTGGCCTTCAATGCTTTTACACTGAATCCCATTGTCTTGGGGAAACAGTATGATTCAGGGAATAGGATACTGGCTGAGGAGTCAGGGAAGATCCAGTTGCTAGTCTCAGCTTTGCCACTGACTTTGGACCACTTTGTATCTCTTTTATCCCCTCATGCTTTGTCTGTCTTCCAAACACCTATGTAATTTGTTTTATACATATGAATCGTCCTCTTAAAGGCAATGGGACAACATACGAATATATTGTTAAATGCATAGGTGTTTGCTGAATCAAGACCTTAGACTGAAAATTCATTAAGGCGTGTGTCATCGCTCCCTACATTTGGGGGCATTTAAAGCAATATAATAATTAATTCATTAATAAAAGGCAACAATGCAGCATTAACTTGAGGTTCAGCAATGTTGCAGATTCTTGTGTTTATAAAACCTTTCATTTTGTGCCAGCTGAGTGACACTGTTACCTTTCTTAGGCCTGCCTAATGGACACAATCAGGCTCCTGCCAAAATCCTGTCTGCCAGATGATCTGCTGCCAGCTTGTAAACTTTGGAGGACCCCTTAGCCAAAGGAATAAAAGCGTGTGCTATCAGTTCACATTTTACAATGTTATTAACAACTTCATTGCCGCCTCACACAAAAGCTGCATCAGTCAAAGTGTGCCCACTGGGCTGCATGGGTACAGAAGCCTAAGCCAGCACACATTGAAGCTAATCAAATGGCTCCAGCTGGTTTCAGCAGGATTTGGATCAGGCTACAGGGTACATCCCAGGATTTTATTCTGGGTCCAGTGACATGCCAAAGCTTTAAATGATGATGCCACATCTGTGAGACCAGTGGATAAGCAACCCAATTAGTTAGAGGTAACTGAAAGGACCGACATTTTCATTCAGTTAAAATTTGATTCTATTTTGTCTAGCAAACCTCTCATATCACCCTATTAATACCTATTATTTACACTATTTTTTCAACTTTAAAATGCAAAATGAATGTACAGAAGGCAGCTTGATTCAATAGATATGGCCCTAGACTTGGAAAAAAATGTCTCTACTTACTTCCTATGCTTTGATTTGGTGTATAATATTAGGTGAATCTAGTCACCTCCTTGGGTTTCCTGAATATTTGAACTGTAAGCTCTTTGGGAAAGACATTTTCTTCCCAAATGTGGTATACTGGTATATTGTCTCTCACCTGGGGCTTACTGATGTTGCTAAAATACTTTAAATAAATAATAATGATAAAAGTAGCCTTGAAATAATTTATCCTGACAACTTCCCTATGAGATATGATCATTTTACGAATTTCAGAATCCAAATAAAGAACTAAGCAGAGTGGGCAGGTGACTTTCCCAAGGTCGTAAAATGTATTAGTGGCATGAATAGGATTTAAAGACTTCTAGCATCTAGATCTTTGTATAGACCATAGATTAAAGTTAACATTCTCTGAAGTCTTATAGACTTTGAGGTTTATGTCATAGGTAGACTCTCCCTAGTGAGCTTGAATAGATTTTTTAATGATTACCAAAGAGGGTAACTGTAAAGAAAGTATTAAAACTCACCTCACATGTGAGATGTGTGAGCTACACCTACTGTTTCCGGACGACATGTTTGGAATTGGGCTCCAAGCTATTGGACAAATATAAACTGAAGTCATTGTATTAAAATTATATAGGAATTTGCATCACTGATTCCAATTCTGCATTAATGGTACTGTTTGAAGGTTAAATCATATTTAAATAAAATCAAATTTCCTACAGTATTAAAGTAGATATTCCTAGCTGACAGGTTCAATTTCACTTTGCTGGCAAAGGTTTTATTATTAACATTGGCCTAGCAGTACTGTAGATTTATAGTCTGTATGTTTATTTTAAATAAACTTTACATTTTCAAAATGAATGTACAGATGGGAGAAAAAAAACCAAAAAACAGGAAACCTCCTGCTGTTTGTTAACATACTAACGCAGACTGCTCCAAAAAAGATTTGGGTTCAGATACATAAAGGAATATAGAGTTCCTTTGAAATGTTCAGAGGCATTTTCTGGGCTACTCAGAATTTCAGTGCATCTAGTTTGTATGTGCAGTTTGAAAGACTTAGTCTCTTAGTGCAAACACTTCTTTTATTTGAAGAAAATGGAGGAGCACTCATACAGATTAGGAAAGGGAAACCAGAAGGAAAGGGAAAAATGCTAAATCTTATGGAATAGAATCTTGGAAAGTCCAAATGTCTTATAGGTACTGCCCTGTCCTCCTCCTTCCCCCTTCATATGCCATTTAAGAAAGCAATATGATGTTTTAGTGCTGCCTTCTGTAATGGAGAAGGAATGTGCTCCAGGATATTTTGCAGGTATTCATTTATTTGAAATATATGATACATGGCTGAATTTTTGCCTCCTTTCCCTTAACTTTTAATCTCCAAAATTCTAAAAGCCTAGGGCTTGCCTGTACTAATCTCCACCCACTTGCTCCTTGTCCATACTCACCAAATGCCAAAAAAAAGTGTACATTAAAGCAGCACTGGGTAGGCACCAATATTAATCCAAAAACTGAAAGCCTGACAGCAGGTCTGGGCAAGATCCAAACCATGGTCAAGGTACACTTTGAATATATAAAAGTAGTGGGCAGGAACATTTTCACAAGGGAGTCCCTTACCACAGACATGCTCCAGAGGGGTGGGGAAGAGAGGGGCTTGCCTTTTTATTTATTTATTTATTTATTTAAGCTTTTTAAAAACAAATCATCAATATTTCCCCTTTAGTGAGAACAAGGCAAATGGAGTTTTCTATCAGTTAGTTCAGAAGGTTTCCTATGGCCAAAAAAGAGGTAGATTTGTAGCATAAAACAACTGGCCTGCTAGATTTGCAATAAAAGCACACGCTAATAAATGTTACCCATCACTGTGTTGACCTTAGCTGTAAGACATACCCCGTTACAATACTCACGTACACCATAACCACCATCATCCTGAAGATAGTTGCTTGGCAACTGTAGCAAGTTCTCCACTTACGCATCAGACGCAAGATAGTAAAATAGCCTACCAGTAAAACCTCAGCTCACTAATTTCTCATACCATCAGCAGCAGAGAATAAAGTGAATCTGCAGTGCTCTCTTGAAACACTCACCCAAAGACATTTGTTCTTACAAACAGAAACCATAATTCCTCTGTTTTGACTAACATCTTTACCCATAGTTTACTATTTCATGCTGATGAATAAATAGGCAGATTTAGCATTTAAACAAGTAGCATTATCATTTATTGTGCATTGGCATTATAGCCCTGGTTAATTGGTGATAATATGCTAGATACAATATGCTAGATATTGTATGAGATTCAAAATATAGTTGCTACTTTCCCTGACAAGCTTAGTCTAAATGGAACAGAAACACACCAGGCAAAGCAAAAGAAATATAAGAGTGAGTATTGTTGGGAAAGTGAATCTTTAATTTGCTCCTGCACCAATGCCTACATCTAGAGATGGCACAGAGGTTAATACACTGGACCCCAGGGGTAACTGAGGTAAGAAAAGGGACTGAGTCACAATTCCTAAATCCTATTCCTGTCTTTGCTACTGTTTTGCTAAAAAGCCTTGAAATACCAGTCAATGAGAGCTTGAATGCAAAGAAACATATGAACTTGTTGGGCATGTGGAGGCAACTTATTGTGTTTTCATTTTGGCAAGCTGAGACATATGGTAAGGGAGTGTACCAGCATGCCTCGATCAGGACCTCTATCAGGAGATATGTGTTTTGAAGCACGGATGTACCAGAATGACCCAAAGGATAATGGCCCTGTAGAGATGATGGATTGTAGCCTAGGAAAAACCAACTGGGAAGAGAAAAAAGAAAAACCCATGGTTTGGGCAAATGTTGAGGGAAAGAAAATACAAGACCTTGTCAATACCGGTTGTGCCTAGACACTGATTCAAGCAGATCTAGCTCGTCCTGGCTGAGCACCGGGTGCAAAGGCAGTCAAGATGATATGTATGCACAAGCAACTCTACACAGATCCCCGAAAGAAATATCAAGTGGAAATACTCCAAGTGGCTTGGGAGATGCCAGTCAGCCTAGTGGAAGATCTACCTTACCAGATGGTATTGGGCCGTGACTGGGAAGAAATTTACCAGGTGTTAGATATGGTGATAACCCAGGGAGAAAACCAGTTAGGTCTTGTAGGAGAAAAATCAGAGAATGCTGCAGATCTAGAGGGTTTTGACATGTAGAGTTTATCCAGCAACATGGATTTTTGGGAGGAGCAAGTTGGAGAAGATGCATTCTGAGCCATTATTCAGACAGAGCTGGCCAAGAACAATGAACATGTAATCTGCTCTGAGCAGTGTTGCAAGTTGCCCTGGTTCAAACTGAGAAAAGGCCTGCTTTATAGAATTACGGCAGGTCAGCAAGAAGGGCAAGAGATACCCTAGCTCTTGATCCCTCAACCCTACTGGGCCCCATTGTTGAAACTGTCACATGTGAATCTACTGGAAGGACAGATGGGGAGCAAAAACTGAGGCCTGGTTGTCCAAATGGTGTTTTTGGCCACATTTGTATGAGCAAGTTGAGGACTTTTGTTGAGCTTGCCCAAATTGCTGAAGAGTCAGTTTAAGAAAACCCCCACGGGCCCCACTACAGTCTATGCTGGTAGTGTCAGACCCTTTTGTGCAGGTAGCATTAGACATAGTAGGGCCGCTACTGAAGAGTTCAGTGGGACATCAGTTTATACTAGTCCTAACTGATTATGCAACTTGGTTCCCAGATGCAATACCACTATTATCTGCTACTGGACATTGGGTAGCAGAGGAATTACTAAGTGGATATCGAGGGTGGGCATTCCTAAAGAGATAACTACCAACCAGGGGACTAGTTTTATGTTGCACATCATATGCATCCTTTGCAGAGTACTTAAAATCCATCATCTGTGTATGACAGTATACCACCCCTAAATGAATGGGTTAGTGTAGAAGTTTAATGACACCCTTAATAATATGTTACACCAGTGTGCCCAAAAGGAACCCCACAAGTGGGATCTGTTAGTACCTCCTCTGTTGTTTGCAGTGAGAGAAGCCACGCAATCTTCCTTGGAGTTTGCCACATTTGAACTGGTGTATGGACTTCAACCTAAAGGACTCTTAGATACAGGAGGGTTGGGAGGGAGAAGAACCTACAGGCCCACAACCATCAGAATAGGTAAGAGAACTGAAACACAGGTTACAGAGGGCCAGAGAGGTCCCCTCAAGATCATCTCCATCAAGCACAGCAGAAACAAAAACAGTATTATGACAAGGATGCACAAATGAGGGACTTACATGCAGGACAGAAGGCGTTTGTGCTCCTGCCAAGCACCACTAGTAAGTTCCTGACCTGTTAGCAAGGGCCCTTTGAGACTGAGAGATAAGTCAGCTCTGTAGATTACTAGGTGTTTTGCCCAGGACGCAGGATAGAGAAGCTTTCGAGATAAAGTTGTCCAATGGGGGGTACAATTACCACCTCCCGATCGAAATCATCATTAAGCATTAAACATTAAGACATGGCAGGTGAGAGTTGGAACTACTGCTATGACATACAGGCAAGTGATCATGCAGTTCATCAGCCTACTAGGTACAGACCCCACTGGTTTCATTGAAAGCTACCAAAAATGACAAAGTTACAGGCAGCTTTGTGCTTCCCCATTATAGACTACTGGCAACAAAACGAAACAGAACAGTGCTTTTGAAACAAAACGAAACTCAAAATGAACCACTGTCCCATTGAAATGGCAAAGCAGAATTTGAAATGAAATGGTGCTGTTTTGCACAGCCCCACCATTCACTACTTCATTTATGAAGTACAACAAACTAAGAATGTGCTTCCCAGAAGAATCTGATCATAATTGAAAACATTAAGGTCCTGAAAAGCTTGACGGTAGGTAGTAAGCAGAGTCAGAGCAGAAACAGAACCAAGAATAAATTCTGGCTGGGTGTGGAAGGTGAGGACAAAGAGTTTAAATTAGAGACCCTGGCCACTGACAAGGTTAGGGTCAAAACACAAACTGTTTGTATCAAAGAACGATGGAATCAGATCAATCTAATAAACTTCTATGATAAGCTTGCTTAAATGATGCAATTGCTTAAAGGTAGGCCTTGGCAAGTTTAAGGAAGTAATATGGAAGGGTATTTAGGGGGAATAATCAGTACATGTAGTAAGTAGATTGTGGGTGCAGACAGAAGTGTAGCTCCCAACTGTAACTTTGCAGGAAGTGTATTGAGTTACAAAGATCCCCAGGACCAAAGAGAAATTCACTGTTGGTTCCAGTGGGGAGGGTTGCAAGCCTGCAGCAGGTTTCCCCTAGCAATGGCCTCTCCTCTGTCCCAGCCTGTCCCTGTTTTCAGAATGGGAGGGTGGAAAGGAAGCAGAGGGAGCCCTGCTCTTTCCTGTGGCACTTTATAAAGTGGAGGAGGGTTGTAGTTTGAAACTTTGGTGAGTCAGAGTGGTCAGATAAATGGTCTTGTGAACCCTTCTCCAATCATCCAAGACCTCTCCTAATCACCATGAGTTTTCAAAGATGATGTCAAATAGCTCTGCAATCACATTAGCCACTCCCTCAGCACCCTCGTGTGTACTGCATCCAGCCCCATGGACTATATGTCCAGCTCTTCTAAATAGTCCCTAACCTGTTCTTTCACCACTGTGGGCTGCTCACCTCCTCGCCAAACTGTGCTGCCTGGTGCAGTAGTCTGGAAACTGACTTTGCCTGTGAAAACTGAGGCAAAATAGGCATTGAGTATGTCAGTCTTTTCTACATTCTCTGTCACAAGGTTGCCTCCCCCATTCAGTAAGGGACCCACACTTTCCCTGATTTTCCTTTTGCTACCGACATACTTGTAAAAACCCTTCCTGTTACTCTTCACATCCTTTGCTAGCTGCAACTCCAATTGCATTTTGGTTTTCCTGACTTCATCCCTGCATACCCGAGCAATGCTCTTATATTCTTCCCTAGTTACTTGTCCAAGTTTCCACTTCATGTACACCACACAGTCATAGCTATATCCTGTTCAGGACATACCCTGGGAATCCTTACCTTATTCTGACTCTGAGTAATGACAATAACTGTGGTCAGTTATTTAGGACTGATTCTTTTTTTTTAATGGATACACACTTGCACATGGCTAACTTGCACACACAAAACACATAGACCAAAATTGTTCACACCTATTTATGTTGCACAGATGCCCGCATACCATAAAAGGCTACTATTTTCTAAAAGTATTAATGATTTTAAGTCTTCACAGTTTTCCGGTGCCTGAATAGTGATAGGCCTGATTTCCAGAAAATGCTGACCATGTGCCCTCTGAAAACAAGGCTTTCAAAGCTGAGCAGCCAAAAACAGTAAATTGGTTCTGACTTTAAAATGTAGTAATTTGTGTTCCTTTTGGAAGATATGCTGTATTCAACAGTAAGTAATTATCATGCTTACTACTGTACTGTACTGATATTTGCGGCACTAACTTCCTGAGCCACTAATTAGAATGGACATTGAGGACAGAATGCTAATTAAAATAGTAGTAGGATTCTGATGGGTGAGCAGGGGACAGTTGCGATTCCAGTCACCTGCTAGCTAGCAGTGCCATGTTTTAATATTCCACAAGCCTTTACCTTCTACTCCATGCACTGTACATCACAGTTTAAATTCCTGGCATTTGAAATTCCAAGTGTGGCTCATGTCATCATGTACTTCACGTTCTAAAGCTGTATCAGGACTTCTGTAGCCTACATAGGGCGCATCCAAACGAGCACGGTGATGTGGTATGTGTCACTGCAAACATGTTTGCAGTGTCACATACTGCACAGTCTGGTGTTCTCCATGCTGCAAGGGCATGCTGCCCAAGCATTTGCTGCTCTGGGATTTTTTTCCTCAGGTTTTTTTGTCCCCTGGATATCCAGGCCACTTGGAGCTGTGCTGCAGCTGTCGGACAGGCTCTGCATGCCAGAATCTCAGGGCCTGCTGGCCCCAGCCTCCCCTAACTCAACTGGGGCAACTTGCTGCATGCCAAAGTGTGTGTGGCACCAACATTCCCTGGGGACAAGTAGCTGTGGTGCAATGTGCAAGGTACACAGCTGCTAGTTGTCACTGGGGAAACAAACATCCACACAGAGCTGGACATGCCCATAATGGACAATATATCCAAAGGCCTTATATGTTGTCTCAAATATATTTTCACAATGGACATTTATCATGCAAAAAAACCCACTAGTACATGAGTTTATGAAGAATGTGAAACATGGGTGGCTGGTGCCACCTTAGTGGAGGCATGTGCCCCCTCTGCGACCAGTCCCACTGACCGGAGGGGGAGGGTCCCCTGTGGGTGATCCTGAGGTCTGGGGGGGGTCCCCCTTGGATGATCCTGCAACGGCCGATAGCTGCGCTCGCTGCAGCCACTTCTGGGAGTGGCTGCGGCTGCTTCTGGGAGCAGGCACCAGCCAATTGCTGCAGTCACTCCCAGAAGCAGCCAGATCCACTCCCAAAAGTGGCTGCAGCGAGCACAGCAATCCCCCCTGGTATTCCTGCCTGCCCATCACCTAAGCAGTAAGCGTAGCCGTCAGGGGGTACTCCGGCGCTCTCAGGGGTACACGTGCACCCTCCTGCACCCCCTACATGGCGCCACTGGTGGGAAACACGGTAAAACAATGGTGGGATAATAGCTCCATGATCACCACAAATACAATTCATTACAGTAGTTTATCATAAACTAACACAGTTATAATCTGGAGGTGAGCTTTTGAAAGCTGTCTGGGAGAATGAAATCATCCATTAATGTTGATATTTCTAAATGCCCTATATTACTTGAAAATCTCAGCCTGTTTCCTGCAGAAATAATAAACATCTTCAGTACACTAAGGGATTGTGCCTTTACCAGAGTGACATACCAGATAGAGCTCAAAACATGGCTCTTTCTTGGGGTACTTTTACATTATAAAAAATGCTTTCATTCAAAATCAAAATTAAAAATAAATGTTTCCAAACTTCCCTGAAAATGCCATTTCTGAAAAATAATGTTTTTAGAATATTTCATTTCAGTTTTATTTTTCAAAAATTTACTTCTGTTGTTTCATTTTATACATTTAACATTTTTATGTGATTTCATGACAGAAATGACTAGTATGCACTATTACTACTGGTATCCCGTGAATTGTAGAAAGTAGGGCCAGAAGGCACCTGAGGAGGCCTTCTGATCAAATCCTTTGCTCAAGGCAGGATCATCCCTGTCTAAACTATGCTGTCCAAGGTTTAGTCAAACCTGCTCTTAAAAATGAGAGGAGATAATACTCAAAGCAGTCTCTTTTCATTTGTTCTCTCTTTTTTCCTTTTTACAATTATTAAGAGCAGCTGCAACTTTGTACAAACTAAAATGTGTTGTCTTCTTTTCTATAACAATGGGTTTTTAATTTGTGCTGTAATTAGATTGACATTATTATATGTCATAAAATGATAGAGACATAATGAAAATAATGCAAAATGGAAAACACTATAAAATATATTTGAATTCAGAGTTCAGAAAAAAACTTTTATGGACCAAAAAAATCAAACCAAAATGCTTCATTTGACTTTCTTTCCAAGGGAATTTTCTCAGAACTGAAATTATTTCACCAGATTATGTTTGAAGGAAAAAATATTTTGAAGAAAAATTTCTGATTAACTGTGATGTTAAATACAAATTTGAAACCATTTGAGCAAGACACTGAGAACTTCCAATGCAGAATGTATTTCACATAAAGGCAGGCAATCAAGCATTCCAACATGGAGTATTGATTCAAAAGAAAAAGGTAAGTACAAGCCAACAGTAGCTTTCAGAATGTATCTAAAAGCCAAGTGTAAATTTAAGACAATGCTCTATTGAAACATCAGCTGTGTCTTCCATTTTATTCATCAGTGTTAAAGGTGTGAAATTATTTCATGCCAGTCAGGAGGGAGTGTAGCTTTCATCTTTTGTGAAGGAAGAGACATTTCCTATAGGCTAACAACAGGTTTTAATGCTAAAGATTAAGAGTAAAAGCAAATATTGAAAGAGATATTTTCTGGGTATGCTGACTTGTCAGTTTTGTACAAGGTTATACTTAGTCACCACTCCTAAAACTTCCTGCCTGCCAAAACTATCAGAACATCATGACTCCTGCTTCTGTTTGCTAATTGAATGACTTGGTAAATTCAGCTGTAAATTAAATAGCTGATGAAGGATGGGTCATAGACTGTGCTCATTTAGCTTTGAAAAAAATGATATCGACAAACTGCTGATGAAGATTAAGTTGATAGGTGCCAAGGTGAAAAAAAGTGTTCGTCAGCTGTACAGTACAGCACTTTGGAGACCTGGAATGCACTCATATGCATGAACAATAAAACGCTTCTTGTTGATAGTCTGCCTCACAGTTCATTTGCCTGAAAATCTCTTGGCAGCCATCTGGATCAGGTTTAAATAAAATGTAATACTAAGCCCCTAATCTGACAGTGATAAGCTGGTGACAATGATTATTCATGAGGTTAGAGGGGGAGTAGACCTTGAAGAGGCAGATGTGAGTCCTTTCTTTCAGACCCAGTTTCAGTGCTTTGAATGAATTGGAAACCACTTCAGAACATAAGGTTCACTTTAATATAAGGACAAAATATGCCACTTTAATTTGCTTGACATCTAATTGCTTTCTAATTTTCATAAATCTAAGTTACATTAAAGGGAAAATGAGCTATTTTTTACCAATGTTTCCTGTACATGCACTTTTACATTTGAAAATATATTTTTTTTATTAAATTGCTTGCATAAAATAAATCAGATGAGCTTAGCTTTGTTTCAGCAAGGGCAACATTTACAAATGTATGGTAAAGCCATTTTCCTCCATATTGAAACAGAAAACTTGGTGCATTTCTCTAAAGCACTCAGCACTGATGTAACTGCTGTCACTGAAGTTAATTTTACTATTATTTTCAAGATAAGATGAACAAAGGCACAGTTGAAAGCTCTAACAAATCCCATCCTTTATTCCGCATAGGCCTAATCCAAACACCTTTAAACTCAATAGGCCTCTTTCCATTTACTTCACTCGTTTTGGACCAAGTCTTGGATTTGTTCAGATTAGGATGAGAAATATTTCCGGATATTTAGGTTTGATTTTTAAAATGCACTCAGCTTTAAGCTTCTGGGAGTGATTACAGGCTCTTTATGAAAGTGACTGTCCTATGTTTATCAGGGCCCAACCTCTTTATTCCAGGTTTTTTGTTTCATAAATGTGTTATGCTGCAAATTGGGACGAGCTGTATAACTTATGCTATAAATGAGGAACTGTATAATATCATTTCCATTCCAAAAGTTCATCTAATTTTTCAAGCTTATCCACTTTATAACTAGAAACTGCACACATGATATTTCATATATATCTCCATTTCTGCTGCAACTACAGTAATGCTACAATAACGTCCCATACTGTTAATGCTTTTCAGGAACCTGTGCTTGGTAAGTAAAGCACTCTCCTTTCTTCCTGTTCCAAAAGGAGAACTGGCTTGCTTTTCAAAACGGAGATACACGGGATGTTCTAGGTAGAAAACTGTTGTAGCATTTGAGTCTCTCCTGTTTGACCTCTTTGAAAAGTTTATTCCCTATGGTACAAACTGCATGACAAACAGTTGGGAGTCTCATGGATAATTCAAATGCCAGCAGTTCATTGGGACAATTTCAACTAGACTGGAAAAGTTAGATATGTATGGTTAGACAAATCCTCAAGGAGAAAATGTCAGTCCTTGAATAACAACTCTAATTTTCTTCTGCCCTTCAAGTGTTTTTATGATATTTTATTATTTTTTTGTATTACAAGCATCGTCTAGGCATTCTTACTGAGACTGGGACTGTCTTGTGCTAGTCATTCTACAAAAAAACAATATGAGAAAAATCCCCACTTCAGAGGTCTCATGGACAAAGCACTTTGCCTATGGTTATTTACCAGGAGGAACTAGGAAGGAACCCAAGAGCTCCTGGAGTCTATCCATGGAACTACACTGTCTCTCAGTGCTGTTCTCTTCATTTCAGTCTTAATTCTCTCTCAAAGGCCTCAAAGTACTTGGTTGTAATTCAGTTTAAAGTTCAGACTCACCAAGGCACCACTGAAAGAATATTTTAAAAATATTAATCAGTGAGAGGCTTCATTACAGGGCCCATTCAGGGGCCATTCCAAGAGAGTTAGAGGATAACACAGGAAATTGCTTCTTCTAAACCTTTAGCCATAAAGGACTTTGACCAAGAAAGTAAGCTACCACTAGGGCCACGCAAAGCTTCACTCACTGATTCGATTCAGAGGAGATTCAGCCCAATTTGGTGACAGAATCTCTGAATATGAATTGAATCAGGAGACTCATTAATCTCTCTGAATAGTATCAGCAGCTTCATAGTTTCATAGTTTCTAGGGTCAGAAGGGACCTGAGCAGATCATCTATTCTGACCTCCTGCCATGGCAGGAAAGAATACTGGGGTCAAATGACCCCAGCAAGATGTTCATCCAACCTCCTCTTAAACACCCCCACGGTAGGAGCCTGCACCACTTCTCATGGAAGCTGGTTCCAGACCCTAGCTGCCTTGACTGTGAAGTAGCGCCTCCTGACATCTAACCTAAACCTACCCTCTGCCAGCTTGTGACTGTTATTCCTGGTCACTCCTAGTAGTACTCAGGGAAACAGGGACTCCCCCACTGCCTTCTGGTACCCTCTGACTAGTTTGTAACAGGCCACTAGATCCCCCCTCAGCCTTCTTTTTTGGAGGCTGAAAGGGTTCAGGTCCCACAGCTCCTCCTCATAGGGCCTGCCCTGTTGTCCCCTGATCAT
>NW_017728948.1:26844261-26862402 GCF_001723895.1 Crocodylus porosus
CCTGGGGGTCTTTAAGAGGAGACTAGATGTATACCTTGCTGCCATGGCAGGGGTCGGACTAGATGATCTACTCAGGTCCCTTCCGACCCTAGAAACTATGAAACTATGAATCCATTTTTGGTAATTATATGTTCAACAAATTTTGTCCTTTCCTTCCGAAATTCACATTTCTCGTTCAAAGTGAAGCCAGATTGTTGGAAGCATTGCAAAACAGCATGTAGACATTTGCTGTGTTCGCATTTATCTGTGCTGTATACAACACATCATCTGCATGGCAAAGAATACTGGACATTCTCGTCACAATCTGAGAGATTAATTTTTTAAATGCTCTTGTCCTAATGATATGGCAGAAGGCAGCCAGTTGAAACAATATATCCTGAATGGGGTAATGAATATAGTTAAAACTCTAGATCTGTGTTTTTCAACTTTTTTTCATTTGTGAACCCCTAAAAAAATTGAATGGAGCTGCAGACCCCTTTTAGTGTGGGTGTTCACATACTTTTGATTGGTCATAGCCATCTTTTGTGGACTCCTTAGACACAGTCTGCAGACCCCTAGGGTTGAAGATTATTGCTTTAGATTCTTTAGCAGGAGGGATTTGCCAAAATCCTTCTGTAGCATCTAAGTGTGAAAATGGTTTGGCCTCTGACAATTAAGCCAATGTCTGTTCTACTGCAGGAATTATGTGTCTTTCTCTGCATACATTTTTGATAAGCTGAAGAGGTTCCACACAATTGCAAATTTTTCCATTGGGTTTTGGCACTACAATTATTCCTGCACACCAGTCTGTATATTCATCTATTTGGGAAATAACCCCATTGTTTCCATCTTCTTGAATTCTTCCTTGACTTTCTATTGTGAAAGAACAGGGATGGAGAAAAGAGCTGTTAGAGTAAGTGGAGCTGGTGATAGTGCCAGTTTATTTTTATTTTCACCTGACACGTTCCCAAACCCTCTGAAGACCTGAGCATACATGTCTTATATGGCTGCCTTTTGCTATTAATGGACTCCAGTTTCTCTATTAGGTGTAGTCTTTGCATTGCATGTAATCCCAGTAAAGGAACCATTGAACAATGTAGGTACACCGAGACAATTTTTTTCTTTTTTCCAATTTTCCCTTGAACTAGCCTCACACTTCTATTGCAGCATTACTTGCCCCATGAGGATTTTATCTGACCTCTGTCCCAGAACTGATCTCTGTCCCAGAACTGATCATAAACTTTTGCAGGAATGGTAGTAACTCCAGCTCCAGCTCCAGCAACTATTTGGAATGTAATGTTTTGACCATTTTTATCTATATTAGTGTACCAAGTTGTTGATTCTTCAAGTTGTCCTTGTTGTACTGTGTCTTATTATGTTCTTCCCACTTTTCCAACCTGTCCAGGTCTACCTGCAATCATTCCCTACCCTCTGCTGTGTTCACTTCACCCCACAATTTAGTATCATCCACAAACTTGGACAGAGTACACTTCACACCCACATCCAAGTCACTGATGAAGACTTTGAAGAGTACAGGTCCAAGGACTAAGCCCTGTGGAACCCCACTACCCACTGGGGGTGTGCAAAATGGGCTGTATTAGGTTTAGATTTGGCCCAAATTGGGAACAGTGATTTGATTTGGATCACTGTCCCCAATTCAATTTGGCCAAATCTGAATCTGAAGATTCAATGCTGATTCGGAGAATCGGTGTTTCAGCTATAGGCATAACTTTACATTTTTTTCTACACACCTCAAGGTACCAGGCACGCCTTGTAAATGCTGCAATACTGGGGCAGATGGAGCATCCCACAAGGGTATCAGGGGGCCCACTGTGTGCTCAAAGATGACCCACCAGGTGTCCCCCAACCCAGGAGACACCAGTCACTGAGCTGGTGGAATGTAGGGGTGGGGATGGGGGTGGGGCTGGCATGCTCTGTGGCAGAACCATAAATGGACTGGAAGTGCTTTTAGTCCACTTCTGGGTCTGCTGCTGAGCATGCTATGGACCCTCCTACACTCCTATATGGTGCTTCATCCACCCCAGCATTGCAGCATTGATGAGCTGCCTGATACTTTGGGGTATGTAGAAAAAACATTTAAAGCTGTGACTACATCCAAATCACCAAATCTGTCTGAATTGCTTCCCAGGGTTCTGATTTGATTAGGGGGGATTAAAAGTCTCCTGATTCAGTTCAGGTTCAGAGATTCAGCCACTGAATCAGGCCGAATCTCTGCCAAATCTAATCAGGGAGTGAAGCTTTGCATAGTCCAACTACGTACATCCTTCCAAGTCGATACCAACCCATCTACTACCACTATTTGAGTGTGACCCCCAAGCAAATTTGCCACCCACCAGACTGTGTAAACATCTATGTCACAACCTCTTAATTTATTTATGAGAATGGGATGAGATACTGTATTGAAGGCCTTCCTAAAATCCAAGAAAACAACATCCACCTCTACTGCTGCGTCTAAGCGTTTTGTGACCTGGTCATAAAATGAAACCAGATTAGCCAGGCATGATCTGCCTGCTAGGAATCCATGCTGGTTGCTCTGCTGCATTATTTTCTCACTGGACTCACAGGAATATGATCCTTAACAATCTTTTCAAAAGACTTTTCTAAGGATGGAGGTGAGACTGACTGGCCTATAATTACTGGGATCCTCCTTCCTCCTCTTCTTGAAAATAAGGACCACATTGGCCCTTTTCCAGTCCTCTGGGACCTAATCCAAGCACCACAAGTGCTCAAACAGCCATGCCAGTGGTTCTGCTATGACACCAGCCAATTCCTTCCATACACTTGGATGAAGCTCATTCGGGCCTGCTGACTTAAACACATCCAGTCTATCCAAGTGACTCTACACCAAGTCAGCGTTGACAGTTAGTAGGCTGGTGTCCCTCTAAGAACCCATTAGGAGTCTTATCTTGACCCTTGTTCAGGAACACTGAGGCAAAAAACTCATTGAAGAGCTCAGCCTTGTCCCCCCTGCCTGTCACTAATTGCTCCTGCTTGCTCAGTAGGGGTCCTATGCTGCCCTGCACTTTCCTTTTGCTCCCTACATACCTAAAAAAAGAGTTTTTGTTGTCTTTAATTTGTGTTGCCAGTCTGATGTAACAGTTGATATGTGTTGCCTGGTGTAGCGGCAAAATCTGTGCACTGCATGCATGGTGTAGTAACCACCTGTACTGCACGTACTTCCAAAAGAAAGTACTAAAGCACAGTGCCATAGCAATGTCACCATACAATGATGTGTAGATGTGCCCACAGAGACACATCCAGCCATCTTGTAATCAGCCCCTCCTCCTGTAGCTACTTGACATGAACAGCATACTCAGATCGGCTCAAATAGTTGATTTGCAGCAGTTTTGCACTTAGACCTGCGGACTTAACAGAACAAAAAGACAGATAACTTTATAACTGTCCCCCTAATGCAGAATTCTGATCCTCTCTAGTAGGTTTGGAGGACCAGGACTCTATTACCACTTCACAACATCAAAGTATTTGCTCTCTTTCTTTGTATGCTCTTTGCTAATGGGAACTTCCCCTCTGAAAGATGGCTTCTGATGGGTAGAAAATTCCACCCTGTGAAGTAGCTTTCTCTGGCCACATTCATTCATGCTTACTATACAGGTAACCCCTTCTGGTGCATTCTGCTCTGCAGCCTGGGCCTTCACAGTTTCTGCTGCCCTAAATATTTGGATAGTGTTTTCTAGGGACAAATCTCCCAAACATAATACCCTTTTTTGTAATGCAATGTCTGCAATGCAACAAATGATCCTATTTCTAAGCATAGATTCCATCACGCTCCCAAGAGCACAGTTCCTACTCAGGCCCTTCAGTGCAGTAACATGCTCATCATGGACGACTGGTGCCTCCTGAGTCAGGGTAGACGCATGCCCCCAGCACCCAGTCAGTGACCAGAGGGAAGGGGGGATCCCCCACAGCCAGTCACGCTGACCTGGAAGCACAAGCAGGGCACCCAGAAGTGCCAGCGGTGCTCCTGGAAATGCCAGCAGTACTTCTCCTGGTGCCCCCACTCCCTGGCTGGCACTCACAGGGGGGTCACAGGTACTCTCGTCTGCTTCACCTGCCCATCACCTAAGCAGAGAGCGTTGGCTCTCAGGAGGTGCACCACCATTCTCAGGGGATGCACATGCACCCCCATGCACCTCCTATGCATCACCACTGATGCTGATTTATACTTTCTCCTCTTGCTTGTGTGAAAATAGAAAACTTGTGTATTTCAAGAGTCTCATTCATTTTTGGCATGCAGTACTCCTGAGATGCAGACAGTACCTTACTTAATTTCAAATGCTGACCTTTTTCAAAGGTAAAGGTATTAATACGCAGCCTCCTCCCTAGCAATATGCAAGACTGGGGATTTTACTTTTTCATTTTTCTCATCTGCCTCTGTGGATGCTAGCTACCACTCAAACCTTTGTCTGAAAAACCCTACAGTTTTTGCTATATTCCCAATATAAGAAAGGCAGGTGAAGGTTGCAGAACTTCTATGAGGTACTTTTACTTAACTGTGAAAGCAGCTCATGTACTGTGGTCCTTGTCTTTCCACAAGTCTGTGTTTCTCCAGTTGTTCTAGTTTCAGTTTGATTCTCTAATTTTTTCAAGTTTCCTTTGAAAGGCAAGGATTTCTTACAGTGGTATCTTTTATTGGACCAACTGCATAGGATAAAATTAGACAAACAGATGTAAGACATTTTTCATTAGATCTGACAAGAACAAGACAGGCATAACACAGGACTATGCAAGCGACTCTCCTGTTGATACAGCCCAGTGTGCTATTGCCTTTTTTTGCAACAAGACCGCAGTATTGGTTCATATTCAGGTTATGGCCTATTGTAACCCTAGGTCTTTCTCGGAAGTACTGCGCTTAGCCAATTGTTTCCCAGTCTGTATTTATGCCTGCAATTATTCTGTCTCAGATGAAGGACTTTGCATTTGTCCTTGCTGAATCTTATCTAATTCACTGAAGACCACTTTCCCTGTCTAGCCAGGTCATTCTGGATTCTAACCCTCCCCTTCAGAGTATTTGCAACCCTACCCAACTTGGTTTCATCCACAAGTTAACTAAACATGCACTCTAGACCATCTTTCAAATTATGAATGATGTTGAAGAATAGGAGACCCCGGAAAGAACCCTGGGGAACTCCACTTGATACCCCCTAACCAGTGGATGTTAGGCCATTGATGACTACTTGTTGAGCACAATGATCTAATCTGTTATGTATCCATTTTACAATACTTGTATCTAGTCTGATTTCCTTAGCTTGTTAATGAGAGTGTTGTGGGAGACAGTTTTAAAAGCCTTGCTAAAGTCAAGGTATATCACATCCACTGCTCTCCACCCCACATCCACAAAGCCTATGGAAATCAGGTTGGTAAGGTATATCTTGCTCTTAGTGAATCCACAATGGCTGTTATTGATCACTTTGTTCTTCTCCACATGGTTCCTTGAAGACCTACTCCATGATCTTTCCAGATATTGAAGACATACTGTCTGGCCTGTAATGCCC
Organism: Crocodylus porosus; assembly: GCF_001723895.1. NCBI lineage: Eukaryota > Metazoa > Chordata > Crocodylia > Crocodylidae > Crocodylus > Crocodylus porosus. Next base: position 26,849,775 of record NW_017728948.1, read on the forward strand.
CTGATTCTCCTTTTCCCTGTTCTTAAAGATGAGCATTATATTTGTCCATGACATATGCCTCTGTTCATGAAATACAGGCATATGTGAATATCTATCTTTAGGTCCCTGAATGTAGAACTAAACAATGAACTTGTTCATAGAGCAGTTGATAACCTCTACAGACCCTTGGTCTGTCACTCTAAACAACAGCAGCGACTTCACTGAGGGATGATCTCCCAATTCTCAACTTCTAGTCTTCTCGGTAAGGGGGTGTCTCTAAATGATACCTTTTATCTATATAATAAGCACAGAGGTAAGCCTTACCTCTACAATGCTTTATTCAAAATTACAGGGAGATGACTTTGTCTGCTCAGAGTCCATATCCTTGAAGGTAGACATCCCCCATCTTCCTGGAGATTACCTTAACTAATGGAATTTAAGGGGGGCATGAGGGAAGGATACCCTCCAATGCACCCGTTGAGCATTGGCATTATTCAGAAATTCAATAAGCCAAAAGCAAAAGCAGCAGCATGATCTATCATTTGTGATAAGGATGATACCTGGTTTTAGGTCCCTGTTCAAAGGCCTATTTATGCATTTTACATTTAACAGTCACTATATAAAATGCAGAAACTATGATCAGAGTGGTAACTGGAAACAAAAACTCCTCCCCCATCCCTTCTCTCTTTGACCCAATGATTTTTTTCTGCACAGTGGCAAACCTTCTGTAGGAACAATACAAAGTTCCTCTTATCTCTTGCCCATATCCAGAATAACCTGTAACTGAATGATACTTTCCTTGGAGGTAGTGTATGTAGATTTGAACCTTTCAGTCAAAGGAGGGAATTTTACCATTTCTTGGGTAAGAGCTGTAACCACAAAGATTGTGAAAAGAAGGAGCTGGCATTGCCACAATGTTATTTTAAAGAAAAGAAGTGGCTGCACATTCTTTTAGCATGGAACGTAGCTTTATTGTTTCATCTTAGGCATGTGCTGAGAACTGTCACTTAATTAAGCAACACAGTGAACTAGCATAGTTCCTGGATCTTGTTTGGGCTTAAGTGTGAGATAGGCAATGAATTACTTTGCCCTGTCAAAACTGGACATGTCTACCAATACATTAAGGTACTTTTCCTAATGCTCATTAAATTTAGTACCTCCAATGTGAGGTACTAAATAAAATATGCACTAGGCTGCCTTAATGCACAGTAATGAATGAGCACAGGTTTTAAGTGACACTTAATGTGCAGTACCCTATTTTACCAAGCATTAGTGTAATAGTACATTTTTTAATGAGATGCTTTGATGTTAGGCTACAAATATGTAGCCTAACATATATGTTAGGCTACAAATATGGGTGCCTTTGGAAACCCTGGGCAGGTCTATGCAAGGCATTTACTGCAGAGTGGCTCAATTAGTTCTGCAGTGGACATCTTGGCATCTACACAGAATCATAGAAATAGAAATCATAGAAGTTAAAGGCTAGAAGGCACCTCAAATGATCATCAAGTCCAACTCCCCTGAACTGGGCAGGAATACTACTGAGATCATATAATCCCAGCAAGGAGTCTCTAGGTTTGACCCCTTAGCCAGTTCCCAACCCACCTGAGTGTGGACTCTGCCAGCCCACAATACCCCATTTTTTTATAAAAGCATCATGGGAGATCATATCGAAGGCCTTTTTAAAATCCAAGTATATGACATCAACCATGTCTCCCACATCTACATGGTTTGTTACTTAACCAAAGAAGGAGACAAGGCTGGTCAGACATGACTTGTTTGCAACAAAACTATGTTGCTTATCCTTCAGCATCATGCCTCCTGCCAGTCTCTCACAATGGATTTCTTGATAATTTTTTCCAAAATTTTACCTGGTATCAAGGTCAAACTGATTGGCCTATAGTTTCCTGGATCCTCCCTCCTCCCCTTCTTAAAGGTTGACGGCACGTTGGCCATTTTCCAGTCTTTCAGGACTTCTCCTGAGCACCATGAATCTTCAAATACCTTCACCAATGGTCCTGCCATGACTCCAGCCAGGCAGGCACCCACCATTTGTATGCAGGAACACTGATGCAAAGAATTCATTAAAGAGTTCAGCTTTCTCCTGAATGTCTGTTATCAGATGTCTCGTCCCATTCTGGAAGGGCCCCACATTTCCTCCTGCTTACTATATACCTATAGAAGGACTTGTTATTGTCATTAATTTCAGTCACTAACCTAATCTCAGTTGTTGCCCTTGCCTTCCTTATCCTCTCCTTACAAATATGGGCTATGCTTGTATATTCCTCCTTGGTGACTACCTCTTGTTTCCACTGTCTGTAAGCCTCCTTTCTCTTTTTAAAGCACTTCTTGTCTCCTCTGGTAAGCCAAGAGGGCTTCCCAGCCCCTTTACCACCTTTCCTGGATACAGGAACAGACCTTTTCTGCCCTCTGAGGATCACTTCTTTGAGGAATGACCACCCTTCCTGAACTCCCTTCCTCTCCATTCCCTCTTCCCATAGGGTATATCCAAGTATTTTCCTAAGCTCATTGAAGTCAGCCTTCCTCAAGTCAAGCAGCTCTGCCCTACTGAATGACTTCCCTACCCTATGATGGATAGTGAATTCTATCATCTCATGATGACTGTCTCCCAGATTACCCTCAATCCTCACATCTCCCACCAGGTCATCCCCTTTGGCTATAACCAAATCCAACAAAGCCTTCCCCCGGTTGGCTTATTCACCTCTTGTACTAAATAAAGTTCTTCCATGCAGGTCAAAAATCTACATGACCAGTTAGACCTGGCCAAGTAATCCTCCCAGCAGACGTAAGGGTAATTGAGGTCACCCATGACAACCATGTGTTTTGAATGTGCAGCCTCCATCTGTTCTCTGGAAAATTCCATATCCAGGTCCTCCTCCTGGTGTGGAGGTTTGTAATAAATACCTACCATTGAGTACCCTTCTCCTCATCCCCCCATATCTTGACCCACAGGGACTTGAGTCACCCTTCTCTCAAACCAATTTGGGTCTCCAAGGAGGCATACCACTCCTTTACATAGGGAAGAGGGGAGGAGGTCTAGATTTCTACCTGAACCCTTCTGTGGAGCCTGTAGCTCTCTATGCATACACCCCAGACATCCCTCCAGGTCTCCATTATTCCAACAGATCATATTCCCTATTTGCTATCCGGAGTTTCAGTTCCTGCTGCTTATTCTTCATACTCCTAGTATTTGTGTATAGACACTTAAGTCCCCCCTTAGTAACCCCCAGTTCCCCACCACTCTGACATTGTTGCACCCTCTCAACATCTTTCTTGCTTGGCTGTTCTCCAGCTTGTATTCCCATCTGCACACACATCCCCTGACACTCCTAGTTTAAAGCCCTCTCCAGCAAGTCATCCATCCTGGAAGAAAATAGTTTCTTCCTCCTTGGTGTGAGGTGGATGCCATCTCTTCCCAGCAAGACTCTACCCCGGAACAGTGTTCCATGATCATAAAATCTGAAACCCTCACTGTGGCACCATCTCCTGATGCCTTCAATTGACCATCTCAATACAACTGTCCCTCCAGGGGCCTGATCTCTGACCCCTGACCCCTAACTGGTCAAACAGAAGACAAAACCACCTGCATCCCCCAACCCCTTGATCCCAGCCCCCAGAGCCCTGTAGTCATTCATGACCTGCCTAGGGTTGTTCCTGGCTGTGTCATTCATGCCCATATAGATGAGCAGCATCGCCAGAGGGCCGGATAAGTTTTCTAATCCTCTCAGTCACATCCTGGATATGGGCTCCGGGAAAGCAGCAGACCTCCTATGCAAAGAGATCTGGCCGGCAGATGGCAGCCTCCATTCGACTGTCCATTTCCACCTCTGGACAGGGGTTTGCCTCCTTTTCTCCTCTGGAGCAAGTGCTTCCGGTCCTTCTTCCACCAGTTCTCCTTACACCAGTGATGCAAGAGTCTCATACCTGTTGTACAGCTGAACTGGAGATGTTTTCCTTGCAGGATGTGGCCTGGAGCCTGATGTGACCATCTTCTACTCAGTTCCATTCAGGTCTTCCCACTCCATTTTTTTGTCTTAATTCTTCTACTGCAAAGCCTTGCTGTTCAACTCATCTATCTCCTGCTCAACAACTCTATTAGGCTATAGGAAGTAATAAACTCCACAGTACGTAAGAACTTGTAAATACAAGTACTATCCTGCTGTAGAGTTTTTTTCATGCACAGCAATGCATGTGTAAAAACTGCCCTGGCTGGCTGGGGCACAAGGGTGTTTTAATGCAGGAGCTCCCTATTAGGTAACCCCACACTAAAGTACCATTCTGCCCTAACCACACCCTCTGCAGTACACTGGGGCAGGTGACAGCAGCCTCAGACTGGCAGGCTGATCCCCAAGGCCCCCTTCCAGCCAGGGCTGCTCTGACCCAGCTCAACATGCTGTGGTTCCAGGTGCACATGTAAACACAGTGCCCAGGAGCAATAAACCTCAGCACAATACATCCCTGAATGTATTACTTCGCATTAATATGCATGTGTAGATGCACCCACTGAGAGCAAAAGTGAGCCCTTTACTTTCAAGGCATAGATTTCTATATTACTACCCTTTACTTTATTCTGCCCTTTACTTTCAAGGCAAAAAGTTCTGTATTACTTTTTTTTTCAGATGCAGCAAGTAAACCACAAAATTAAATATAAATGAAGAATGTTCTCAGGTATGGGGTTAGGAAGAGAACACACTGTACTAATGCATGACAGAGTAAAAAGACCACAACTGTCAGACTACAAAAAATGATGATCCAATCCATGACAGGCAACACTGTGTGTGCACATTTCAGCTTCACTGGAAAACGTTATGCCCATGGTTAGAGACAAAGGAAATCCCCAAAGCTTAAAAAAGGAAGAAAGAGCACCAGTGATGAGAAGAGGGTCTGAACAGAAGCCAAGTTAAAGAATCTTTTGAGCCGCCTACAAAAAAACCCAGAACTACATTGTAGTACATAACAGTAAGAATACTGATGCTGACTGTTTATAGTGGAGTGTCTGTTATATCCTAGGAGATATAAAATTATATTACTGGTAGGATTATATTATAAAATATAGAAATGCACTCTGCATTTAGATTTCAAGAGGCAATATAGTATATAAAAAATGACACACATATACTCTCTCAGTAGAACATCAGATGGCTCATGTTTTCTGAAATAGAAACAATAAGAAGTTTAAACCATTATGAAACCATAATTCTACAGGGTGTTCTCAGTAGGCCTACGCCTAAACAATTCATGTTTCTTGATATGCAGTATCTTTTACTATTATTACTGCTGGAGCCAGTCATACCTGTTTATGCTTTAGGTAAAGATGAAATTTGGTCCTCACCCAGTTCCTCATTCACTGTACCCTTCATGGCACCAATTCACTCTATTCCCTAACTTGTCATTTCTTCTTGGGAATAGAGACTACATTTACATGGGCAATTAATGAATCTGAATTTGCTGCACAGCAGCCAGAGGGTGCTCCAGGCTCCCCCAGGTGCCAGATCTGGGATGGCAGGGGGAACAGGGGCCACTCCCTCACAGCTGCATGGATATTAGGGCTGGCCCCAAGCCTTGGGGGCTAGGACGAGCTGTCCCTGCTTTGGAGGCAGCTGCCTCACAGCTGTGGGAAGATCAGGGCTGGCCCCAAGTGCCAGGTGGTGCTAGGAGCTGTTCCTGCTCTTGGAATAGCTCTCTCACAGCTCTGGAGAGATCAGGACTGGCCCTGAAGCCCAGGGGTGGGGGAAGATGTCCCTGCTCTGATGGCAGCTCCCTCATAGCTGTGTGAAGATCAGGAACAGCCTCTGTGTCCCCACGTCTGTGAGTGAGCTGCCCCCAGAGCAGGGACAGCTCCCCCCCATCCTGCAGATATTGGAGCTTAGCCAAGCAGCATCTGTGGCCCCCTGCTGCCTGGGCTGACAGGTAGCAAATTGCTCCTGGTCAGGGTCTGCATGTACACTTTGGTGCATTAGTTAATGCACTGTTTTTCTAGTGCTTGTATGTATTGGTATGAGCAAACAGAGTATTAGACTAAGTCAATGTGCAGTAATTGATACAAACTTATAGATGGTGACACTGTACTGTGTATTAAATTAGTCCAATAAACAGTAAAGCATCTCATGTAGACATACCCAGGGGTCTAAAATTTAGCTCAGCCCACAAGTTTGCAAAACTTGTTTCTAGAAATTTGAACTTGCCTCAATAATGCTCTGACAATGTCCTGCTCCTGCAGGCTTATGGAACTCATGTAAGACATGAATGTGTTTTACTGCATGTGACCAAACAAAAGCAAAATAGAAACACAGTGCCCAGGAGCAATAAACTCCAACACAATACATCTGCTATTTGTCCTCTTATGGATGGACTCACAGCTAGGAATGAGTGTTTTGGAACTGCCTTTTGATGCTGATAAATGGCAGATGTAGCACCCAGAAGTACAGGACTGGGGAATAGAAATCTGTACTCATTTTTCAGAGGAAAATCCAGCTCTGCCTGTCCTCATTTACATAAATTATAATGTTGCAAACTCATAGCTCCACATCGTTAGTGTTATTACTTCAGTTGTGATGTATTTACATTTTGATAGTATAAACAATGCAGTGTTTTTGTATCAGCACTCATGACAAGACATAGATGTTGTTCAAGATGTATCCAGGAATAAGTAGACCAACCTAATTGTCCAGCCAGGGGACTTGGGTTTGGGAATGGGATTCAAATTTAACAAGGAATGGGCATTAGTCCTACTGATAAAAAATTCTTCTATAGGGATTCTGTCCAAGAACCCCATTTGCTCTGGGTTCCCCTCCTGGATATTTTGAATTGCAGCGTGTTTCTGCTGGATCAGAGCAAGTTGACTCAGTATCACTAGCAGTAGACAGAGACCTGACGAAATCCATGTTGGGAATCCAGAAGTGACATCACAGCAAGGAGCACCTAGACTGGTCATTGCACAGAAGTGCAGAAAGTAGCTGTATATTGGATTAGGAGTTGATGGCTAAGAAGCAAGGAACAGAAAAAGGCCTCTGGAGAAATCATGCCTCTGACCATCACTGAATCAAATGAGTTTGAAAATGGGGTTTTAGCTAGTGAGGAATTTCTCTACCAATATTCTGGACTTTAGCAAGCTGGACAATTAATGCATTTAAACTGTACTGTTGGCCATGGTTTTGAAACACTGATGCAATATCTCTCATTTTATTGTGCATTAAACTCGGTTGGTTATATTATATCCTTGTAGGGTTGGATTGAGCCCTTCATGGTGCTATTGATGTTTTGTAAAAAAATTGCCCTATGCTATTCTAACAACATTCCTCTATGCAATAGTAAAGTCCTGTAGATACCCAAATCCAAAATGACTTTGAATTTAAGATGAACCCCCCCCAATAATTAGATTCTATACATGTAATATAATACATTTGTTATATTTTTATATATGGAACTATAATTCCTCTATAATTAGTGGAAAGTTGTCTTAAATTAATCCTTCCATTGCTGTGGTAGGGTAAACAGCATTGGGGGGGTGAGAAGCCAGACCCCTGTCCCTTTCCCCCCTCCTCTTGCCCTTCCAGCTTGCCCCTCCTGCCAGATTGCCCCCTGCTACCTGCCCCCCACGCTTGCGTCTGCCCCACTACTTCCTGCCCCTCCTTCATTTGTTCTCCATCCTCCTGCCATCTGCCCCCTAATGTGTGCCCTCTGCAGCCTGCCTTCTGCCCACCACATGTCTTTCCCACTCATGCCTGCACCTGTTCCCCCTTGCCATCTTCCCTCCTTGCCCCTTGGCCCCCTTGTGCCTGTCCCTGGCATCCCACTCATTGCCACCACCCCCTTACACCTAACGCCTTACCCCCTATGCCTACCCCAGATCCCCCTTCCATGTCTGCTCCCACTGCCTCTTTCCCCACCATCCCTGTGCCTGACCCCTACTGCCCATCTCTCCACACTTATATTCTTTCCCCATGCTGTTTTGGGGGGAAGAAGAAAAACTCATCTTGGATTCAAGTAAATATGGTAATAAGATGAAGTAATCATTTTATTGCACTGTCTCTAAAATAGCACCTGCTTTGTACTCCTATTTATGTGAGAGATGCTCTCAAGTTGTAAACACCGGACTGCCCCGAAGTCGGGAAGTCTTGGGAACCAGGTTTAGAGTTCTAACTGCTCTGACACAATATATTTGTGCATCATTCCAATGAATCATTGGAAAAACCCATAAAAGTTGCATTTTACAGTGGAAGATCAAGTTGGTCAATTTCTGAAAAGAACAGGATAACTTTTGGGAAGAAACAATAGGAAAAACAGTTTGATGGCTGGCTCCCCACTGCATTACTACTATGTTTATACTGGTGTAATTCTATTGACATCAATTACTTCTTAATAAAAATGGATTAGCAGATTGTTGCAATAAGAACAAAGACCATACAAAATGGATTTCATGACATTGTAAAAGACCTACCATATAGTAGTACAGATTAATTAGTATGGTTTCCATAGATGTTTCTATTAAAGCCTGTTATATTTTCTGTATTAAGAAAGCCTTGGTATTTTCTAATTGTAAGTTTTCTGTGGAATGTGTACAAAAATGAAGACAGTGTCAAAAGTTATAGCTTCAGAATACAGCTATCAAATTTATGGAGTGCATAGCTCTAAAAAATGATAGCACTGTACTATAGCAGTAAAGGTGAACTGCTAGGTATGTCTGTGCAATCTTGCTGACTTGAATGCTGACAGGACAGTTATTCTGGAGGAAACAATTTTTACAATGTACCTAAAAAATATTCTCTTGTGGCCAGATTGGGCAGACTACAAGATCTTGAACTCATGAACACAAAAAGGCTTTCCCCTAGCTACAAAGACAGGGCTAGGGTAAGAACAACAACAACAAACTAGAACACCACAGATATTTTCTTAGAAATGAAACAACACATAACAAAAATAAGCCTTATTGTGTACTCCCTTATGAGTGTGCATATGCAGGGGTGCATGTTTCCTGTGGGACAAATAGCAGCAGCACATATTTGTATCACATTTTTCCCTGAGCACACCCCTGCACATATGTGCTCTGGCACATGGCAAAGTGACCCAGGTGGGGTAGGGGAGGCTTCCCAGGGCAGCAGTGGCATCAAGCCAGCTGCTCAGGGCCTGACTAGGGTGGTCTTCATAGACCACATTCCAGTTTTCTGCTACTCTTTCCTCTGTTCTTTATTGATATGAAACCCGATGCCTTTATGTCCTCTATTTTTCTTGATGCCATACATACAATATTTGAAGAGTGCTGTGGAATGCCCTAAAATATGCAAACACCTATACATGATTCACAGAGTAAATGCAGAGATTTCAAATAGATACCTATAGTGTCAGAAATATCCTGAAGCTGTTATGGCTTTTGTCAGGTTTTTTTGCAAAAGATTTTCTGTTATTTTTCTGTAGTTAAAAACAGAGTGAAAACTAAGTTTGCACTTTGTGATGGATGCTTTGACTCTAACAAGCTGTGATTTGATTCTAAAAGGGTTGATATCTACTACTCTAGAGGCTACTGAGCTTTCAAAATAATGAGCTATGGATTAGGCATTTAAAGTGGGAGTATTATACTACTGAATTTGAAAACATGTAATAACATTGGTCTCTAAAGGAGAGGAGATGACTCACAGACTTGAATTAGACTATCTACTAGAATTTAAGATGACCCTGAATTTAAGACAAATTGCAAACAATTATATTTTATATAAGAAAAATGTATAAAGAATCTCAGTAAAGCTTCTCACGTAGACATGCCCAGTATGTGTATGTATTTCAGATACACCTCATGAAGGATCCATATACTAATTATCACCTCCCACCCCACCCTCATGACTAGAACTGGGTGTTCTGGGATCCTCCAAAAATGCATATGCACATGAGGCACAAGGCCAGCTGCATCTCAAGGAGGGCAGGACCACGCTAATCATGTGACAGGCTGAAAGAGGGGGCAACAGACCCTCTCAGCTTCCTTTCAGCTACAGAGATGTTTGGTGAAGTTTTCCAAATGTGTAAAGCTCATGAAGAAACAGGAATCATGGGAAACAGGAAAGAAAGGTGCTGCTCAGCTGTGGGAGTGAAGAGAACTCAAAATATATTCAATGTAGAGGTTCACCATGAGTTGGAAAAGAATTAGCACTGAAAGGACTGAGCACAATGGGCATGATATATTATTCAGATGGCCTGTACTCATTCAACCTTGTGGTATATTCCCATCAGCATGTATGTCCAATTACTCCTCAATTTCTTGTGGGCTAAGATCAAGTGTAGACCTCAGGCCTACACTGGATCTCATTGGGGCGCCAGCTGTAAAAGCATTCTGCACACCTGCCAAATATCCTGCTGCTACACCAAGCTGATGAGGTGCCTTATGGTGTCTGACAGCATCAGATGCTCCAGAGGCATCTACAACAAACATTTCAGAGGGGAACACCAGCACACGGACCTCAGCAGACCACCGGCTGAAAGTGAACCAAAGAGGACTACCTGAACACCCTCCCTCCAGTGGGTTGTGAATGAGAGCCCTCATACCTAGACTCTCCCTAACCCCTGCAATGACATTACTTGTATCTGTGTGTATTCTTTAGAACTCCCCACTTTGTAATGATGCAATTGCGCAGACTAACTGGCAGCTACAGGAATGGTGCTACGAGGCAGGCTTTGGCTTCCTCAGCCATAACCGGCACATCACGATGAGAGACATGCTGGGATGGGATGGGCTCCACCTTTCCCCTAAAGGTAAGCGTGTGTTCTCTTCTAGGTTGGTGGACCTCCTCTGGTGGGCTTTAAACTAGGCTCATCGGGGGAAGGGGAAGATGAGGGCAGAGGAAACAGGGTGCCAGACCAAACAACACCCACAACTACAGCCCTGCCCAGATGAATGAGCGAAACGAGCAAACAGGTAAGCAATGGGGACCAGGGCAAAGCTGGGACTAGCGGGGCAGTACACACATCCACGGGAGACCTCAAATGCCTCTACACAAATGCTCGTAGCATGGGAAACAAGCAGGAGGAACTCACCCTCCTGCTGGCTGACACCAGCCTGGACATAGTGGGGATTACAGAAACGTGGTGGGATGCAAAGCATGATTGGGCGGTGAATGTCAAGGGCTATAGGCTGTACAGGAGGGACAGGATAGGAAAGAGAGGTGGGGGCATGGCACTCTATATTAAGGAGGAATACACATCCTTTTTAATTAGCAAAGTGTCAGAGGAGGGGCACTCTGAGGTGCTTTGGGTTAGAGTACAAGGCAGTTGAGGGGTGAGAGATTTAACGGTGGGGGTTAACAGACCTCCCAACCAGGGAGAAGAGCTTGACCAGGAATTCTTGGGTCAGCTCTCAGAGGTGGTGAAGGCTAAGGATGTGGTAGTCATGGGAGACCTGAACTTCCCGGATATCTGCTGGGAGGAGCAGTTAGCCAGGTCTGACCGCTCACGTAGGTTGTTAGACAGAGTGCAGGACCTCCATCTAACCCAGGAGGTGCACAGCCCCACAAGGGGGGACGCCTTGTTGGACCTAGTGCTGGCCACGGGTGATGACCTGGTGCAGGGGCTGCGGGTGCTCGACCACCTGGGCGACAGCGATCATCGCCTGCTGGAATTTACCAACCAGCGCAAGGTGGCAAGGGCAGGGCAAACTTCAGCGAGCTAAGGAGGATAGTCGGTGATACGCTGAGGTCTCAGAGGGGAGCAGAGCCAGATGTCCAAGGAGACTGGTTGCTCCTTAAAGGGGCGATCCTCCAAGCACAAAGGAAGGTAATCCCAATAAGGATCAAAGGGAGCAGGAGAGCACACAAGCCTCCATGGCTCACCAAAAGCATCTGAGAATGTCTCCTTGCTAAAAAGGAGGCGTATATGGAAGGAAGGGGTCATCACCAGGGATGACTATTCTGCATTCGCTCAGGGTTGTAGGGGGGCAGTTAGGAAGGCCAAGGCAAAGATGGAATTAGGACTAGCTTCTCAGATTAAGGACAATAAGGAGTCATTTTTTAAATACATAAGGGGCAAAAAGAAGGTCCCAGGTAATGTGGGGCCCTTGCAGGACACGTTGGGAAATTTGATCATCACACCAGATGGCAAAGCTAACATGTTTAACAATTTCTTTGCCTCTGTCTTCCTAAGTAGGGACCAGAACAGCCACCTCCCTATTGGGGAGGCACACCTGGGCCAAAGGTTAGCGTGGAACTAGTTAGGGGGCTTCTGGAGGGGCTGGACATGTTTAAGTCAGCTGGCCCGGACGATCTCCACCCTAGAGTCCTTAAGGAATTGGCCAAGGTCATTGGACGACCACTGGCACGGCTCTATGAGCACTTGTGGTGCTCTGGTGTGGTCCCAGAGGACTGGAAGAGGGCCAACATGGTTCCAATCTTCAAAAAGGGGAGGAAGGAGGACCCAGGAAACTATAGGCCACTCAGTCTTACCTCGATCCTAGCAAGCTGTTTGAGAAAATTATGCTGGCATACATCCATGAGGGGCCAGCTGGGGACTGAATGCTTAGGGGCAACGAACATGAGTTCATCAGTGGCAGGTCCTGTCAGACCAAACTGGTGGCCTTCTATGATCAGGTTACCAGATCATTAGATGCAGGGGTAGCAGTGGATATAGTCTTCCTGGACTTCCGGAAGGC
>NW_017728948.1:26862959-26885369 GCF_001723895.1 Crocodylus porosus
ACCTTGTCATGCATCCACAGATGCATCTTGAGCAGGTCCAAAGAGGTGATCCTCACCCTGTATGCGGCACTGGTCAGGCCGCAACTGGAGTACTGCGTCCAGTTCTGGGCGCTGCAGTTCAAGGGGGATGTGGACAGCATGGAGAGGGTCCAGAGGAGGACCACTCGCATGATCAGGGGACAACAGGGCAGGCCCTATGAGGAGGGGCTACGGGACCTGAACCTTTTCAGCCTACAGAAGAAAAGGCTGAGGGGGGATCTTGTGGCCTGTTATAAACTAGTCAGGGGGGATCAGCGGGCATTGGAAGAGTCACTGTTCCCCCGTGCACTGCTAGGAGTGACCAGGAATAACGGTCACAAGATGGCAGAGGGGAGGTTTAGGCTAGATATCAGGAAGTACTACTTCATGGTCAGGGTGGCTAGGATCTGGAACCAACTTCCAAGAGGGGTGGTGCTGGCTCCTACCCTGGGTGTTTTTAAGAGGGGGTTAGATGAACATCTTGCTGGGGTTGTTTGACCCCAGTATTGTTTCCTGTCATGGCGGGGGGTCAGACTAGATAATCTACTCAGGTCCTTTCTGACCCTAGAAACTATGAAACTATGAAACTTCCTCGCATGGGGAATTATGTATCCTCTCTCCTTTGTAAGCAATGTACCCCTAGCTCCCCTCCTCCCCACCCCAACCCAGCCCCAGGTCAAGTAGGTTACGCTTTTACTATGTAACTTAGCTACACCCCTCCACCACCACCTCATACTATGTAGCCACCTTCAACCAGGTGTTTATATTTCCCTTTACCCTTTCAACTGTGTAAATTCCCTTTTTAACATTCACTAATAAAGTTAAATCTCTTATCATCAGTTCAGATAGCAAGACTTGACTGGATCACTTGCTTGTGCAGGGCAGAGTAGGGTGGGGGGGAGGGCAAGGCATGGACCCCAGTTCCAGGGGTCCCAGCACAACATGAAAGCAAATAGAAGAAGCTACCCAATGAGATTTCAAGTGAAGCATGGACACCTGCACCCAGGAAAGATGCCAGATGGGATGGAAAGAGAGGACTTCACACTGAAGATCATGTGAGACCTGATCAAGGTAGACATGAAAAATTGACTTTCTCTAAGTTGCATGCTGAGTAGGTCAGAATGGGAGTTGAATTTCAGGAATCCAGAGAGCAATTCAGATTTCTGTCAGCTGCAAAAGAGTAAGCAGAACCCGAAAGAAAGACCTAGACAGATCCTCCAAGGCTGCTGAGGAAATCAACTGCTCAGTTCATCAGCAACCACAACCTGGTAAATGCTGGCAAAGGAGCCCATAGCCCTAGGGAAAGTTCACCTGGGTAAACCCTGCCAGGAAAACCAAATCACAGATAGAATTTGTTTTCTCCCCAGGGGAGGGGAAGTAGTGAAAACCAAATCCACACCAATCTGCTTCTCAGACCACTGCCTCCTAGCAGTATAGGCAGCAATGGGGGAAGGAGGGTGTCCAAGAGGGACAGAAGGGTATGGAAGTTAAATGTGAGCCTCCTGGGAAACAAAAAGACCCAGCAGGAGTTCAAGCACTGCTAAACACAGTGGAGGACCCTCAGAGCTGGGTACCAGAACCACAAAGAGTGGTGGACCAGCATCAAGGAGACGGCATGGGCCTTCTTCCAGCAGGCCAGCAGAAGGCAAGCCAGTTCCAAAGAAGGCCACACAAATTCCTAAACCGCAAGTTATAGAGCCTGCACAAGCAGCCAGAGATAGGTTGGGACACGAGGGACGGCATACGGGAGGTGAAGGCTCAGATCAGAGCCTGGTACAGGGAACAGGTCATGAGGAAGATCTTCCCAGACTAGGCCCCCTGTGTGGAGGAGGGGAACGAGTGGTTTGCTTACTTCAGCAGGTTAAAGAAGACCAAGAGGGAGGTCATGACCAGCTTGAGAGATAAAGCAGGTATACGGCAATGGTCAAATGAAGAGATGCTGGAGATGGTGGCGGCTTTGTATTGGAAGCTCTAAAGTGCATACTTGAAGGATCTGGGGGCCATGCATGAATGCCTGAAGGAGCTCACCCACTCTTGGCCTGCTGGAAGTCTTTAGGGACCAACTGCAGGAGGACCACCTGAAGCTGGGAATAGAACAGGGCCTCATGACCCTTCTGTATGAGAAAGGGCCAAGGGAGGATCTGAAGAACTGGAGATCCATAATACTCCTGAACTTCAATTATAAGCCGTTGGCCAAAGTCATGACTAAGTGTTTCAAATTTGTCACAGGCAAGGTGATACATAAAGACTAATTGTGTGCAGTACTGGAGCCACAGATTTACAGATCTACAGTACCAACAGAAGAAACAGCAGAACATTGTCATGCTGAACCTCAACCTATGACAAAATATCCCACTGTTTCCTGTTCAAGACACTGAAGAAAATGGGAGTCCCTTCGTTGCCTGGATAAAGATGTTGTACACCAATGTGAAGTGAATGGATTCCTGAATGCCAATCATGGTGGAGTTGGGCATCTAGCTGCTCACTCTCCCCAGTCGTGTTCATCTGCATGGTGGAACCACTATCCCAGCAGCTCAGGCAGGGCCCCAGGATCAGCAGAATGCCAATCCCCAGAAGCAGCCAAGAAGAGATGTGGATCCTGGCCTACATGGATGATCTCAATGTCCTACGCAGAGACAAGTGGTCAGTTGGAAGTGTGTTGCAACACATGCAGGTATAAAGAGTGGTGGCAGGGGCCAACCTCAACGTGAGCAAAAGGATCTGCCTGGTTCTGGGTGAACTCAGGGACTTGTCAGCCCTGAGGGTTGTCTGTATCCCATGAAGGGTTAAAGATCCTTGGGGTGGAGTTTAACCCAGAACTGACCAGACAGAGGGCATGGGAAAAGAATGGGAAAAGACTGAAGCCAAAGTCAAATAGAGACTGTGACTGTGGCACATGCACTGCCTGTCAATGTTGGGGGGGAGGTGTATACTGCTCATGAAGGCAGTGTTTCTACCAGTGCTTCTGTACACTACACTGGTCTTCTCCTCCTGGAGCAGGTTGCTCACAAAATACAAAGAGCCAAATGCATCTCCTTCTAGGGCTCCAGATGGGAGCAGGTGCCAAGGACTACACTATAAAAAATAAAGTGAACAGGGGGCAGAGGGATACCCAATGCACTGCTGTTCTTTTGTGCCAAGTACATGAGCCAGATCTGCAAAATTACAGTTGGGCAAAATCCAAAACAGCTTGCTTCATAAGGTACTTCACAGGGTAGCTGCTGTGATACTGATGGGTGTACACGCCATCCAATGGGAGACCTTGAACCATGGAGCTGGCATGGTTCTAATAAGGTCCTAGAATGTTTCTGAAACAAATATGATCTATACAATGAAGTCCCAGTGATCATGACCCATGAAGATGCAGGAGATGGTAAAGGCAAAAGATATGCACCAGAAGATGCAGGAGATGGTAAAGGCAAAAGATATTGTGTTGACCATGGACTTAGGGAAGGTCTGCTTGGAAAGAGAGTGAGAAGGCAGCAGATTAGAAGACTGAGAGACATGGTTGGAGGATGTCACTAGAGCCACTGCCACTTCCAGCCCTTCCTCTGCTTCCACCTCTGAAGAAACATATACTCCTTATGTCAAGGGGGTGTGGAGGAGAGTAATCTTACTCCTCATAATAGTGACAGTGGTCAAGACCCAGATTATAGAAGTGGCACTGTTCAGGTACTTGAACAAGTAGTAGCAGCAGCAGCAGCACACCCCTCACTCTCAACAACCCATTTTGACCAGCTTATCTTCTACTTAAGAATGCCTTGTGGAAGACCAGGAACCAGTTCATGTACAGGCACATGAATCTTTCAGACAAGGACTGTGTTAAAATAGGACTGAGTGAGATGCAGGGGAACTACAGAAAGTTGATATAAGACATTGGAGAGGAGATAGCAGCTATCACATGGAAAAGAAAATACTGGCACATACTTCAGAGGCAGGTCAACCAGAAAGAACTACAATGACAATGGTGATGATGGAGATGACCACAATGGTGATGATGAGGATAATGACAGTGACTAGTGAAAGGACTAGGAAATCAATAGGGGGAGTTGGGAAGGAGGATAGGAGGTGGGTAAGGGGTGCAGAGGCTGTCTTTTGCATTATTGTGATGGGCAAAGTGATGATGCATGGGTGCACAGACACACAGGAGCATGGATGTGCAGGGGCATGGCATGTTATTGTAAGGGGAGTTGATAGTATAACAGTGTATGTGTGTTAAGGACTGTCAAGTGAACTGGATCAGTCATGAGACAGGGCTCTTAAAGTACAGGTATATATATATACATATATATATATATACTCCCTTTCCAAAAAGTAGCATGTATGCCCAGTATGGGCCATGTGTTCTACAGGCATGTTCAGTGTGGCCTACATTTAATCAGCTTCATAGCTAGTTTCCATTACTGAGCACATGCTACTTCTGGAAGCAGTTTAATGATAGATAATGTATTCAATGAGATTTTCTTGTATGTAAATATAAGATGAGGGGCTTTTTCTCCCATGATGATAGAGTATTTATATTTGAGTAAATATGGTAGATGAAGATACAGTTGGGTGTGTATTGACATCTTAGTTAGGTGAGTTACAAGTAGAGCTGTGCACAAATGATGAAATTCTGGAGTATCATAAAGAAAATATTTGTCATTTTATGATCAGCAACTTTGGCAATTAGAAATTCTACATTTGAAAAATTTGAGAGAAAAGAACTTGTTTTTCATCAGGCACATGTGTAAGTTTGATTTGTAACTTGTTTTCATTTAAAGTATCTTGGTCCAAAAGTATTTGTTAAATTCAAAACATAAAAACAGGAATGAAATAAACTACATTACAACATGATATCAATCTCATATTTTGGAATGCAGAAAGACCTTTTCCATTTTAGTTTTTGGTGCAAAACTGCATCTGAGAATTTTCAAGAAATAAGCCATTCTTTTTTAATGCTTAGAAATATGAGTTCATGGCATGCTGCTGCTGTGGTGCAGGCTTACTATCAGGGAGAGCCAGATACAGAAACCTATTCCAAAATATCCCATAATTATGTGCTTTGGGCACTCACTGAAGATCTAAGAGATCCAGGTTCACATTGTAGCCCACACAGGGGATCTTTATACATAATGCAACAGCTCCATTAGGAAAGATTGACACAACCACATTTAGGTCTCTTCAGACCAGGGATCCTTAGTCTTTTCCATCATAGGCAAAAATTAATTATTCACACACCTCTACATCAGAGTTTGGCCAGACCTTGTGGTATTGATAAAATGCTATGCATAGTGTAGGGTTTCTGTATACCCATTTACCAGCTTGCCATTAACGTTTCAATAACAAAATTACTCTGACTTAAATTAAATATGCCCTCAAATAAATGCTTCATTTTATATTAAAAAAATGAAGGTGGAAGGTCTTTGTTAAGCTTCATTTCAAGCCACAGAGACAAAGAAGGCTAACAAATTATCTATGTTTTTTTTCCCTGCAGTGCTCTCCACTTTTCTCCTGTCCTTCAGCAAGATTGAGAGGTTGAAAATGTGTAATTCACACCATCATATCAGCAGTGTAACTTAGGGGTGAGTGAGCAGGTACCTCACTTAGTGGGGGTGCCAAAATGATGCCCTCCTCAGAAGTCCACCCTGGTAGCAACAGCAGCCCCATACTGTTGCTGTTACAGGAGCAGGTGGATGCATAGACACTGTGCTGATGCTCTGGCAGCAACAACAAGACAGGCAGACCACAGTAATAGCAGCCAGGGACATTTTTTAAGTCCCCAGAAAAGGTAAATTAGCAAACCTTGCTAGTTACACCCCTGCATCATATAGAATACTTCAAACAATGCCACTGTAAACTGAAGGTCTTATACTTTTGTATAAATGAACCCAGGTTTGAAAACTCAGTGTCAGGGGTGACACCAGCCTCATTCTAGTGGAGGAGGGGGAGGCTGAGGTGGGCTAGACAGAAATTTGGGGGGCTACGCAGGTAAAGGTGGACAAGGTTTTTTACTAGATCCTGCCCTTGCTGGCTGGGACATGAGGGTACTTTAGTAGGGGGGCTGCCTGCCAGCTAGCCCCACATGGGGGCACCCTCATGCCCAACCAGCCCCTCTGCAGCACATTGAGCCAGGGGGAGGCAGCCCTGGGTTGGTAGGCCAAACCCCTGGGGCTCCCCACTGGGGCTGCTTCAAACTAGCTCACCATGCTGCGGTCCTGGCTGCATATTTGAACGGCGTGCCTGGGAGCAATTAACTCTGGAGCGATAAGCACCTGAGTTTATTGCTTCACATTAATTACACTTGTAGAAATTAATGAAACACATGGAGTTTCAAAAAAACTATCTTGTGACTATTTGCCACCTAGGGATGACCATATGGGAATAAGAGCCTCCCACCCATGGTTCTGGGCTCCCTAGCTTTTAAATCACCATCCCTGATGAGAAGTGTAAAAATCTTATTTCATTTCTGTATAAATGCCGCGTGGCATTCTCACATTTATGTGACCTTGTAGTCTTGGCTGTTAATCAAAATGAAAGCTTTGTAGTCTTCCACGCTTGTACCAAGCTACACATGCGCATTTTATAAGTTTCTTTTCTTATCTGTAAGTGTCATACCTGCAGAAACGAAACTTATGTAGAAAATCTACCTAGTAACTATTGTGTAAAAGAAACTATCCTATCCCTGTATGCTTAGCTTATATCATAGTTAGTGTCATAGAGGCAGTCCAACCAACATCTATAAAAGAGGCAAAGAAGTAGGAAGCAGCAGAGACGACAACTGGAAAACTCTGTAGGCCTGATCACCCTGCAGACCAGTTCTCAGCCTCCTCACCTGGGCATATCCCAGCGAAAACCAAGGCCTTGAAAATCTGACAATCGACAGCGATTCACCGCGTTACAGTTTTATTATTTTTCATCCTGTTCATGAGCTGTTGACCAGCCCTAGGACTAACTAGTGGGCAGCCACACCTATCATCAGACTAGTTCCAGTGGTGGAAAGCAAGGGCTTACTAGTGAACCCTGTGGGCCAACAGACCCCCTTTGTATCCGGCATACTGTAACTGAAGAAACATCGGTGACTCCACTTCTTGACTGCCTCTCTTCGTAGCTTAGACACCATATCTACACTTCTGTACTTGTATTTACCGCAACTTCATTCCAGCCGGTCTCCCCTCTTATTCGTAAGAGGGTGAAGCCAGGTGAGTGAATAAAACAAATTTTTACTTCACTCTATATCGACTCCATAATAACTTCTACTACTAACATCCCATCTCAATGAGCTGTTGATCAGTTCTGGGTCTTAAGGAGTCGGCAGCCACACCTATCATTGGACTAGTTCCAGTGGTGGAACGCAAGGGCTTGCTCCAGAACCCCATGAACCAACAGACATCCTATAGACTTATTACAGAAAACTAACAACTTACTCTAACTTGTCTACTTGTGCCAACTCGGCGAACCTCGAAGGCGGTTATAAAGCTACCTCCAATCCTGCCCCACAAGCCGCGTGCTCGCACGGCTCCGTAAAGCCCGCGGCTCCCCAAGCATTCCGCCACAAGAAGTATCAGAAGCATGCATGGCACTTCAGACCCACAGGGATAGGAACCACAGTGGAGAGTTTCTAGCCCTGCTGTCTTTTAAAATTACCCTTCAGAAAAAAGTCCTGCCCCTAACCAGCTAATCAACTGATTGGCAGGTGCATGGGGGCATTCTCCCACGGTGGGACCTTTTCTGGGGGGTGCCCATCACAGGAGAGTGCTCTCCTTCTTCCACCAATCAGCTAACTGATGGGAAGTGGGGGGATTTTCCCTAGAGGATACCCAGAAGGCTCCCTCATAATTTGTTCCTGGACAAGCTATCAGAGAGCTAGTGCTCTTTTCGCTCCCTTTTCTTTGGAGGGAGGGAACGCAGAGGACTGGGGGATATTGGGTGTCCTCCACACCCAAAAGAAGCAGCCATTCAAGTTGGATTGGGAGGATGGAGATCTTCTTAGTAGGAATTGATCTAACTTTCTGGTAGAGAGCTGGTTCTCTTCTGCAAGAAATCTCTTGAGTCCCTGTACATTCTCTTCTTGTGCCAGGAAAAAGACACTAAGGGATGGCTAGTGGCTTATATGGGGACCCTATAATGCAAAAGTGAATAGAGTTCACTCCAGGGATATGCATGGATAGAGTGGTCATCCTAGGCCCAACTGCCTCCCCTCCTGCCCTGAACCTATGGTACCATTCAAATTAAAATATTTTAAAAAATTCTCTCCTTTAACTGAAACAATCCCAAATTTTGCTGACCTGCTGAGCTCAGAAAACAAAAGGTTAGGTTCCCTATTCCACATCCCAATGAAGAGGAAGAACAGTATGACACAGAAAAGCATTTGGAAAATTTGGCAAGACTTTGTTGTAGAAAAAAACGCTTGTGTCCTAACTTTGTAAACTCCCACTACCCTCACTCACAAAGGCAAGGAGCTTCATCCCACTCCAGAGATGGAAATTAGTAGCAACATTTAAGTCAAAGCAGTTAAGCTAACATGAAACAAGGACACACACCACAAACAGTGAGAAAAGTATATCTGGTATAAACATGCACTATTGCTACTCTCCAAACTTCCATATGCAGAGTTACTTCTTTGTTCAGAATATTTTGCCTAATTCTAGTTTCAGTGTTACAGTGTTTATCATATATAATGGCCTATCTACCTATATGCAGTATTTTATGGTGTACCTTTACTTAAAACCAGAAATAGATTATGTGAGGTTGGATCTAGTATAGATCTAGTGTATACTAGGGGTGTGCAAAGGGGGCCTATTCAATTCGGATTTGGCCTGAATCAGGGACAGTGATTCAATTAATTGATTTGGATCAATTCAATGCTGATTCAGAGAATCACTTTTTGGACATAGATGCAGCTTTAAATGTTTTCTCTACATACCTTTAGGTAGCAGACATGCTTGTGATCATTATGATGGTGGGGCACATGGAGCATCCCACAGAAGTGTGGGGGAGCCCTCCATGTGCTCAGCGGCAAACCTGGAAGTGGATCAGAAGTACTTCCGGTCCACTTCTGGGTCTGCCGAGGAGCACACAGGGGGCTCCCCTCTGCCCCTCCAGACCCAGGAGGCACCAGTCGCAGAGCTGGTGGGGCGTGAGTGGGCCCCCCATGCACTCCCTGGAGGACCCAGAAAGTGGACCAGAAGTGCTTCTGGTCCACTTCCGGGTCTGCTGCCAAGCACGTGGGGAACCCCCCCACTCCTGTGGGATGCTCCATGTGTCCCAGAATCACAGCATTCATGAGCCTCCTGCTACCCTGAGGTATGTAAAAAAAACATTTAAAGTTGTGTCTATGTCCTAATCACCAAATCTTTCTGAATCTCTCTGAATCAATTTGGAGGATTCCAATTCAATTCTGAGAGATTAAAGGGTCCTCTGATTCAATTCAGATTTGGAGATTCGGCCACTGAATTGGGCCGAATCTCCAATGACTCAAATCAGGAACCCAAGCTTCGCACAGCCCTAGTGTATACTAGAGAGAATTTCTTTCTGTGATATCTATCCTAAGTGGTGAGTTTCATTAAACTGTCACTAAAGGAACTTCTATTCCCTTCCAACCTTTACTGTTAGACTTCGTAATGATTTTGAAGGACAGGGCTTTCTAACCACCAATAGATATACCCACAATACTTTCTGCCAGGTGACCTCTCAACTCATTTTTAATAAGTAGGATTAGCTGATATCTGTCTAATGAGAGATTTCAATTTGGCATTGCATTAGCCTTTAGCACAGAGATTATTGACGTTATTGTGTGTAAAAATTCCTGCTTTCATATTATTGTTCCACATTGTTATTACATTTGTAGTCTTTCTCTCTGCTATCTGTGATATAATGACAGAGAGCTCAAAGGTTATTGGAACAATGCTGGAGTGACTTAGTACTTGACATAAATCAATCAGTTTAGGTCTCTAAATATTTCATGCTACTGCAAAAGGCCTAGTTTTCTTTCAGTCTCAAGCATTATTGTATGAAGCAATATTGGGAAAAATCTTGTCTAGATCTCTCAGATTTAAATGACCTTTTCCATATTGTCTTTTCCTACCAATTGCTCTTCCTTCTCAACAAACACACACCGTGTTGCCAGTTATTCCAAAAGATAAAAATCAATGATATGTAGTCTCAACAGTCATCTTTCTATCTCAACCATCATCAAGAAAAAAATGTGTGGCTTCCTAGTAGTTCCTATGTAATTTTTGCTTCTATAAACTACATTTTTAAGTTAATTTAAGTTAGCCTGAAATGATTTATGTCCATTGCTATTATGCAGACAACAATCAGATTTATATGTTTATTGTGAATAGAGCTTGGTAAACAGTTTTCAGCTAAAACCTTTTCCAGTGGAAACAAAATGCAGATTTTGGAACACTAAAACATATAAGCATGTTTGTCAATGCTGCTGACCAGCTGGTGCAAAACTGAAAAAAAAAAAATCAAAAGAAACTGAAACCTTTTGTTTTGATATTTGACTTTTCCTTTTTCTTCTTCAAAATGATAAATTGATTTGCTTCAAATTTTTTAAAACAGAAGCCAAAGGAAGGAGCATGATTACAACACACACACACAACACATTTTGTTCGGGGTCAAATAAAATTACTATTCTTTTAATTTGCCAAAAATTCTTTTCAGCTGGCCTCAAAATGATGTTTTCCCTTTTATGTCCTTGGAACTGTTAGGAAACCACAACAATCTATTGTTCGCACTGCTGTGCTTCTGATACATACGTCACCATCCAAGGGCTGCATTGCTGATATGGGCAAAGCTGCCTTAGAACATTTCAGTAGCCCATAGTTAATAAGAAGACAATGAATCAGATTCAGATCTGATGAAAGAGAGCAGTAACTTCAATAGAACTGTGCTCACTTACATCAGGTCTGAACTGACTATATTTACTTATTTATGTGATTTATATAATGCCTTTCTCAACAAAGTGGGGTTGGGGAGAGCAGCAATTATGATAAGAGAAAGAGAACAACTTAAAAGAGAAGCTAGAATAAATAAAACACAATAATCACATAAAATAAAATAAAGCAGAGACCCATTAAATAACATCTCAGCCTAACTTGGGTTGTTACATGCCTGTCCAAATAGAAAAGTCTTACAGAGCTTTCAAAAAATGTCCAGGCTCAGGCTCTGGTGGGCCTTAAGACAGAGGGAGTTTCAAAACTGAGGAACAACTGCCAAAAATGATCTCCCTTTTTTTTTTTTGTCAAGTAGACTTTGTCCACTGATCGCAGTAGCAGGAGGATACTTTCGGCTGACCATGTGGATCACGATATATCTATAAGGGAGAAAGTGGTCCCTTAGGGCCTAGGCTGTCCATGCCCTCATAGGTCAAAACTAGCACCTTGAATTGTGCTCAGAAAGCTACTAGGAGCCAGGGCAGATGCTGGCGGGTTGAATTATGTGTTCTTGGTGACCATTACCCATCAGAAGGTGGGCCACTTCATTCCGTGCTAGCTGCAGCTTCCAGATGTTGTCAAAGGCAACCCTGTGTTGAGTTTAATGTAGTCTAGCCAGATCAGAGTCTAAAATAAAGGGTGCCTATATATGAGCAGACAGGCTGCTCCAACATGCTGTAATTATAGCCCATCAGAGCAGACCCAATTAATCAAGTCTGCCAGAGCATGGTAATTATTGCACTCCAGCAGACTACAGCATCTTGCGTATCAATATTCCCACACTGAAAAATGGTGGTGGGGGCACTTTAACTAAAGCTTGTTTAATGAGCTTTAGTTAAAGTGCCCCCGCCACCATTTTTCAGTGTAGGGACACTGGTACTCAAGATGTTTCAGGTGCATTAATTAGAGCAGTTCTCTGAGCTTCTCTAATTAAAGTGCCTGCCCCCACCCCCGCCCACCCCTGGAGCACATGTATAAACAGCCAAAGAGGCTCAGCCTTCTCAACAGATGAAGTTTGGAAAAGGTGCTGTTACCCACAGCCACCACCTGAAAACTGAGGCGCAGCAGGGGACCCAGGAGTACCCAAAGTTACAAATCTCAGTAACAAGGGGAGGCTGATGCCCCATTCCTCACCAAATCAAGTGTTTCACCCACTATGGGCACTGAATCATGCCTGGGTTCAGTTTCAGTTGGTTCAGTAGTAGCCAGTTTCCAACTGCAGGCAGGCCCTGGGAAAGACAGACTAGGGCAAAGGCCAGAAGAAAAGAAGAGGAAGAGCTAAGCATCTTAAGCATACTGATGGCACCTCATTCCAAATCTCGACACAAGGTCATGAGGGGATGACAAGCATGCATTCATCATCACCTTCTGCAGCCTCCCTGCTAGAAAGGAGCAGAACCGATTTGTAGCTGTTCTGCAAATACCCACCATGTAAAAACTTTACCAGTGCCTCATAGTCCACTATATCCGAGGCTGCAGAATGATTGAGTAAGGTCAGCAGGGCATGATTTCCCCTGTCAGTCTCCAGGTGAAGATCATCAACTGAGGCCAGAAGCACAGTCTATATCTAGGACAAAAGCCAGACTGATGAGGGACCAGGAAACCAATGGTGTGCAGTCGCACCTCAAGCTGTCAGGCAATCTTCACCAAGAAAGTGGAGGTTGCTCTGCAGAGGCAGCATCAGGTGATGGTTTCTTGAGCAGGGACTGGATAAGCACAGACTTAAGAGTATTTGGTACCTTGCCCTACTGAAGGAAGGGGTTAGCAGCCACCACCAGGAGTGGCCCCAGTTTTCCCCTCCTGAATTTTACAAGCCAAAACAGTTTTGGGTCCAGCTTGCAAGCACATCCTCTGCATCAGTGGGTAATAGTGATTTGCAATGATCCATATAAACAGGACAAGACTGGGCTTCCTTAACCCCAAACTCTGACTCTGTAGCAACAATGGTAGTCCCCAAACTGTGACAGATAGGAGTGTTTTTTTCTGCGAAGTAGGTGGCAAACTTGTCACCACAGACTGAAATAGATTCTGTTGCTAAGCAGAGGCAGGTCCCTTGTGCTTCTGTTTTTTACCACTGCAAGGATATTTCTACGCAGGGCTCCCTTCATCTCTGAATTTGGGTGGATGGATGATTCAGACACCTCGTTAAGGAAAATGTATTTTCCTCCTTTACATTAGTATTATTGAAGACAGCATGTCAATGTCATAAGAGGAGAGGATAAGCAATAGTTTTTTCAGGGTCAATACTTCTTTATGATGTGATCTATAGTGTAACCAAACAGAGGATGAAGTCATATCACACAAAAGCCCAACTATTTTATACATAAAAAAATTGTGCTCTATCTTCAATCTGTTCAGACAAGGATGGAGGAACATGGCAGGACATTTAGAATAACTATGGTATTTATTTATAAAAATATAGAATGACAAATTCTGCTGCCATTATTATGGCAAAACTCTCATTGAGTTTGCCTGTGTTGCAGGATTCATTTCAGGAGGTGACCTCATTTTGAAAGCTGAATCCAACTGAACACAAAAATCTTTGTTTACTGAAATGTGTTGCAGCAGTTTTTGTAAAGTGAAGTAGTGAGTCTTGTGGCAGCGGAAGAAAATCTATTTTAGTTACTGCTCAGCTTAGTTTATTATTTATCAACCCAAGGCTCCTTTTACGACGGTCTCTAACATTGTTTTAGGGGAAAAAAACCAACAAAAAACCCTGAATGACTAAAATATATATTATTCCTACAGAGCCACATTTGCTCTCAGTTACACCATGGTAACTAGAAGCAAATCTATTGAAAACAGTGGATTTCTATTTGTGCAAAATAAAGCAAAATGAGCCCTGCTGCACCTCATATTTTGTTTGGAAACAATCATAGAACGTGCATGGTTCCTGGGGAAGCCCTTGGCAAGCACCATGAAGTCCTGCTGCATCACATCACAGTTATACCTCTAGTAGGAACATAGATGCAGTCAGACATAGAGATACTCTCAGCTGGGATCTGATTAGGTGTAGCAGCTTAAAAAAAGATGGGTTACACAGTTCTTTGTGTACAACTGTGTACAAGATGCTAGAAACAGATAACTTTGAAGAAATACAGTGGCTGCTTTCTTTGGTTTGATTTGCTTTTTGCTTATGAATTTGTGGGCTTGTTAAATACCATTTAGAAAACATCTTGAAGATTTTCAAAGATGGTGAAAATGTGTCTTGAACTAGGAAATTTGCAATAAAACACGACAAAATAATCTGTGAGTTTTCCTTTGCTGCTCTTCTCTGGGCCCACTACAAGGAACCTTATATAACATGCTCTCTAAAGAGATTATTTTATTTAGTCAGGAGAAAGCACCTGCTCCTGAAGATTAATTTTGAAACTTGCAAGAATTTACTTAAAAGGTTAACCATCTCTACTTGTTGAAAGAATGAAATAACATTCACTATAATTGTTACATATAGTTTATGCTTAAAAAACAAAGACCCTGATCCAAGAAGGACTAGGCACCTAAAGTGAGACTTGGATGGAATTTAGCTGTTTAAATCCAAAATGATCGGCCTAAAATCATAACCCTGAAGACCATTAAGGCTCTATACCTTTCCTTTGAGTCCTCTGAGGTACTCAGTCTGGTTGGTATCCTCAGAGCACGTATAACATATGCTAATAGTATTGGACTCCTTTGAAAAGACTGCTTCTGACTTTTTTAATAATATGGCCAGGAAGAGAAAATGATGTTTGCCTTTTATGTAATAGTATACTGGTTAGACCATTTGCCCAGGCAATGGTAAACTAGATTCAATTCCCTACTTTGCTTGAAGGGAATTAAAAGCCATATCGCTCATGGCCCTGCACACAGCCCTAACAATCAAGAAATCAGTTTGTCTAGCTCAAGTTACTTCAACCTGCCTACTGAAACTGTGCCACTGTGTAGAGAAAAAATAATGCTTTATTGGCTAAAACAAGACACACGATTGTTCATGGCTCTATGGTAGTCATCAGCGCGCTTGCCTGAAGGGAGTGGGTGAATACTTAAAACTGTTCATATAAGTTACATTAAAGAGACTGCAAAAAATGCAGAAATGGTTCTGGAAATGTAACCCAGGACTGTCTCCTCCCAGGTGCCTGCCTTGAGCAATCCAAAGTCATGTTCATGATTGCTGTCTCTCTAACCCAATGAGTCTTGAATCCTTTTCTGCACAGAGACTCTTCCTTGACAGAAGGAGTAGATCCTAAACCTTCCAGAATGATGCATAGCCTAGTAGTTACAGCACAGCCCAGAGCGGTGAGAGAAGTGTGTCTGAATAGCTGCTAGCAGCAGACAGAAAAATGGCAGAGGTAGTATTGTCATTGTCATTGTTTTAAACTATCAGAAAGAGTGAATTGGTGAGATGCAGAACTCGCCACTGTCCTCAGCATTTACTTATTGGCTGGCTCTAAACTACTCCTTTCTCAGAGTATGGGTGGACCTGGAGCCCACTCCAAGGGGTATAGGGAGCCTACGGGTCTAAACTCAGGTTTCTAGATTCCAGTTAGGAATTGCAATGCCTTTCAAACACCCAGGTCCTTTTATTAGACCCAGCCCAAAATGTTTCAAACTTATTGCTATAGTTTCAGTTTCAAGCAAGGCAGCTGATGTAATGCAAGAATCTCTAGTGACAGCTAAAAGGCTAGTTGACATCTGGAAATGAGGAGTGGATACTGACTGAAGCATACTATAAGCCAGTTTACAGGGAAGAGTAAAACTATTAAAATTCAGCTGATCCCAAATAAATAAGGCTCCCTAGGGATGCTGCTAAATGAACTTTCACATTTGTAGAATTACATTTGAACTCTTGAAATTCTTTCCTCTTCTCCCCTCTCCTCAACCACCAAAAAGTATTTTGTTTCCCTAATTTGATTACCATCTAAAGTTAGAGGTGATGGATATTTTTCTAGAAGCCCCTTCTCATGGGTTTTCTAACCCTACAGAAGTTTGAGCTGTTTAGAGAAACATATGAACTGAAGGATGCATATCATCAGTTACTAAGAGCTCTTTACAAAATGCCAGATTCAAGCAAACCACCAAAAGAAAAAAAGAACAAACCCATTGTGGGCATTTGAAATACAAGTCCAAATCTGAATCAATATCTCATAGTTTGGGTTGTTCTCAAATCAGAACTGAAATTTAACTTTGAAACTAATGCTTGCATTCATACTTTCTGATAATTCCATTGGCTTCACAGTATGGATAGGATGCCAATTTTTCTGTTTTTCTGGGTTCACCTAGGACTGTTATTCACTGTTTCTGAAAACCTACTAATCTGATTAACTTGGGTTTCCAGGATATCAGATATTACGGATCTGGGTTGATTTTTGTGATGCTAACAGTACTTGAATTCCAACATCTGCGTGTTCCATTGCAATATGGCAATTTTGAATAGTCCAATTCATTTGATAAAGAAACACAAAGTTGGAATTACTGAATTTATATCCATGTGGTACATATCTTTGTTTTCTGTGGGACTTTGCAACATCAAGAAAAGTTATTTTTTTTAAATATCTAAAAAATAATTATATCTTCAAAAAATTCCTCCCTGTATAAGACCATCGCACTAGACTCAGGTCTATTCTGGCCTTAAAATTATTATTTTGTTTTGTTACGGGACTGTCGCAGCTTGGTAGTGACTATAGCATTTTTTTCACTAATTATAAAGTGTGCCTGAACTATTTTTTAGTGAGAAAGCCTTCCCCCATTTAGGATACTACATAAGCATATGCTTAAAGTTATAGTTTATAGGGGGTGCATCTACATGTGAAATTAATGCACCTGAATAAGCTCTGGTGCAGTTCATACTGGAGTTTATTGCTCCCAGGTGCAGCATTTATGTGTGCACCCTGGACCACAGCAAAGGGAGCCATGGTGACGCAGCCCCAGCTTCAGAGGGCCCAGGAGGTTAGCCTGCCAGCCCAGAGCTGCTCCATCATGGCTCAGCATGCTGTGGAAGGGCTGGCTAGGGCATGAGGGTGCTACAGTGTGGGTCTAGCCAGCAGCCAGCCTCTGCACTGTAGCACCATTGTGCCCCATCCAGTCCCAGTAACAATCTACATGCGCATTGCAGGAGACTAAATAATTTGGCGTAGGATAGTACTTGTCTCAGGCAGTACTGTCCTACAGCATATTTAATTACTTTACTCCAGCCTCATAGTGTTACACATGTAGATGGTGACACTTTACTGTGGAGCTAATTAGTCAACTCTGTGATAAAGCACACATGTAGATGCCCCCAGAGTATATTAGCCTAGACAGTGCTGCTGTATTGATGTTATACTGATTCTAGTACCAAAGCTTACTTTTTCAGGCTAGCTCGGGGATCTTTGCTCAGCTCTGTATTGTGCTGTGCATGTAATTTGGTGAAATGATTCAAAATAAATAAATGTTCGGTCAGCCAAATTACATCTTCAAGAGTTATTGTTTGTAACATGAAAACATTAAAATTTATACCATGAGAAAGGAAAGCACTCCTAGCTCTTAGACTCATTCCCACGCTATGAATTCTGGATATGGTAACCTCTCTTTCCAAAGGCAGTTTCTCTATTCATTCCCCAAAATAGTATCAGGTTGGAATATTGTTACAGCTGTGATGATCCAAGAGATGGGCAAGAAACCAGGTGGGGTTTTGGAGACATTTTTTATTGTCCCAACTATACAACTGGAAGATATGTTAAACAAGTTATTGGGCACAAAGTGATCTTCTTCATGTTTGGGTTAAACACCTTGCTTCCTGAAATAGTCATTTTAATAACCTTTTCTTTAATCTTGATGCCACTGGTGGAGGGAGCTAAACTAAGCTAAAGTTAAGCTTTTTTCGTCAGGGAAGGTTGTATCCAAGCTTCACAATATAGCGTCACAACATAGATCAATGTTGCAAATCGGACAGAGATGTAAACTGCTGCTGTCCTACATAAAGGGTCCATTTACTAAAAAAAGTGAAATAATGTTTTAACTGCCTCAGAGACATACAATGAGCATTCATTAGAATAAAATAGATACGGTTCTTTTAGGACCTGTAAGCTGCCTGTTTTTGCATCCCATTCAGATGTACAGTTTCATAATGGATCCTAGAGAACCTCATTGCCTTGAAAGGACATTATTGGGTTACTGGATATAAGATGCAATATGGATTCTGTGTGAAAGGCAAATAAAAATAATGGCTAAAACACTGAGCCTATGTAAGGTGCTTGCTGAACCATTTTCTGTGTTCTTCAATTGAGAAGAGGAAATCCCTGGAAAGAAAAATGCCTGGCTGCTGCTGATTAGCTGACAAGGACAAAATTGAACACTGTGTGTGTTATAACTGTTTGTGTGCTACCACTGCTCCATCATGTCAGCAAGTCATTTGCTTATGGTAGCAGGAGCTTTAAGGGTAATCCATTAAAGAGAGAGTGAATTACCAGGATAGCAGAGAAACATCCCCTGCCTTTACTAGGTTCCTCTGCATGCCTTACATTTCTGAGTCTTTTTTTCTTCTTTCATCATTCAGTTTCCTTACAGCAATACATAGTAGTAGCTTCAAATTACCTTGCCTTTAGGTTCTAGTAGAACATAAATAGGGTTATTGAAAGTGCAATACATGCAACCCATATCTTTGAATCCTTTCTGAGTAGCTGTGACACATTGAACTCATATGAACTAATGCCACAACACAGTAAGTTAAACTCTGGTTGAGGTGTATCAAAAAACAAAACAAAACAAAAACAATGAAAAAAACTGCACACGTGCCCCTAACATGAAGAATCCACTGCCTGCATAAATCAGTGCTACCTTTCTTCCCAGCTTTGCTTCTTGCAGTATAGTTGAACCTCACTGTACAATTACCTGCTGTGGGACTTGAGTAGTGGTGGCAATGGTTCTGTAGGTGGCAGGTGCCATGCAGCATGCTAATCTTCTATGAAATGCTGGATACTTGACTCTCAGTAATGCTTTTTTTAAAGGATGCTTTTCACAAAAATACATCACAATGGCTGTCAATAATGAGCTGCCCCCCACTCCCCTACCCCCACTCCCTTAGAAAAGGACTGACTGTAGTGGAAAAGATAATTACTTAGTTCCTTTATCTCTGAATTATTTGTAATAAAACCTGAAATCACACCACAAGGTCTTTCATGAGGATGTCATAAATTAAGATGCATCGATGTATTTGGTGCATCTGTTCAGCTCTGCGCTCCTTTGTCTTCTGCAAATAACGCAGCAGCTTCAATACCCAGCAGACAGCATTTACGCAAATGATGTCGTGGTCTGTATCATTAATATTCAGCGATTGTCTGTCATAGACACCTTACTGTACATCTGTTATGTAAATTTATGTTAATTTTTGCGCACTGACAGCTGCCTTGGTTCCCTCCCTAAAATGATCTTTTCCATTTTGAAGTTTGCAATCTGTTCCCAAAAATGTTAATCTAACAATTAACTGAAATTGCTAAACAGAAATTTTACATGTTATGTCCAAAATAGAAACCCGTGTTTTTAAATAGATGGTGAATCTTCTCTTCACATCATTTGTTTTATATGTGATTCAGAAAAGGGTAAACATTGATCTTTGCACAGCCTGGGATAAGTGACAATTTTCCCTATACAGTAATAGGTTTTACAGGAAATGATGCCATCTTGTTCTCACATACGCTATTGGCATAACATTGACTTTCCCATTAAAAGCTGCTATTTGTGCTATAATTTTCCATTTGTGTATTTGAAAGATACAGATTTACATTTTTCTATTAACACAAAATATTTATTAAATTTTGAATGTCTGAGTACAATATATTGCATAGAAGACAGAGGTTGCAAAAAAGAAATGAGGTTCCACGAGTGCTAGGGAGGAACCTGTGTTCATGTTATATGCTAGTAAACCTGACACAGGGAGGTGCAAGAGGGAGGTCCTGGAAGCTACATTTAAACTACCAGGAAAGGTCTGTACCCAAGGTATCTGTAGTAGCTTCTACAGTCAGGAACCACACCAGTTACACATGAGAGCTTCAGGCTAGAGTCCGAATGAATGGATGAGAAGGTAATATAGAGAGGAGGGGTTTAAAATATGAGCAATAGGTAAGTTTGACAGAAAGAGCTTCTATGGACAGAATGGGCTTCTTCTCAGAGTGGAACTAGGCTGCCGATGCACAACATTTGCAACTTATGGGGACATTATTTAAACTAGGATCTAGAAAAGTGTCAGGTGCTGATGGGCACTTGGGTTAAACAGATGCCACTAATGCAGAGCTACTTTTGAATCTGGTAATGGCTAGTTTGGAAGCTACGACTAAACTAGAGAGGCTGAGGTCTCTTTGTCAGAAAGGAGAATGAAAGAAGAATAGGTGCACTGCCACATAAAAACTATTTGTATCTGCAATTTTTATGAAAAGTGCTCCAAAGCCAAAACAGGCGAATTAGACTAACTCACAAGAGAACAAGACCCTAACATAATAAGCTTTCCAGAAACACAGTGGAATGGCACATGAATAGGATGGTGGGATGCCTGGTCATAAACCACACAGGAAAGACAGGCTGTAAGGAGAAAACAGAAATTGTGGACATTGGAAAATAGCATTATTTTATATCAGATAAGGTCTCATATAAGAATCCATCTCTTATCATATAAGATTCCAAATCAGACTTCACCACAAAAAGTGCTGAGGAGATCCTATCCAAGACATATACTTTTCAGGGAATAAAGCTGAGGTATTGTCTGACTGAGTTGCCAAAAGAGGAAGTAATAGAATAATAAACTGAGAAAAGAAAAAGCAACATCACCTGAACTCACAGCATTCATCCAATAGTTCTGTAAGAATATCAGAATGTGGTATTCTGTCTGATCTGCTAACAAAAATATGTAATCTCATAAAAATTAGCTAGTATACCACCAAACAGAAGGGTGGCAAATGTCCTCATCTTTCAAAGTTATACTAGAGGAGATTGGGAATTGCACAGTGGAAATTTTTAACTTCAGGTCCAGGGACATTATTGAAACATTAATTAAAATGGAATTACTGAATAGACCCTAAGATAAGTATGGTATGACAGGGATGAATCAGCACTGTAAACTTGTTGTTCTCTAGTCTACTGTAATGCACTGAGAATTTCAGCCACACAAATGATGGAGGTAGATAAAAAGTATTTGGCTATCAAAATAACAATAGAAGAAACTTTTCACAAGAGCCTATTAAGGAAAACAAAGTACTCATGGGCGGTAGAGTTCTGTCATGGTTCACAAAGACATGGCTAAAAGACATATAAGAAAAACAGAAGGACTGACAATCCAATTGCTAACTTAAGAACTAGTTAACAGTGGAAAGCTGTAAGGTTGTGTATTAAATAGTGGCTTAAATCTATTTAGCTGGAAGAAGTGACAGTCATATGACCAAATTTGCCGATGACAAAATTACTTAGTTCAATTCAAGACAAGAGGAGACTCAAGACAAAATTCAGGACTTTATTAGGCTGGGTGACAAAAAAGCAGGAGAATGCGATGCTGATAAATGCAAGGTGTTAGACTGGATAATTTGAAAGCACAAGGCTGGCAGGGAGCTGCTAAGCCATAGAATCCAATCCGCAGCTATCACAAGCAGCCATGTAATATAATCAAATTAATAAATGTACCAAGCTTCATCTCAGAACTAGTGAGGTTTTTGGTTTAATGTGAACTAGTTTTACAGATTTCTGGGTTCTAAATTTTGTGTAATAACATGGGAAACATTCTGGGTGGCACTTGAAATACCATAATGAAAACCTCAGCTCAATGTATAATGGCAATCAAAAGAACCACCATAATAATATTCTGTATAAAGAATGGAACAGAAAATAAAGATATTCTAAACCACTATATAGCAAGTGTTGTATGTCCTAATCTGGTCAACCTCTCTCTTAAAAAATATAGGAGAAGCCTAAAGATAAAATATTATTTTGTCTGCATGAAAAAGGATTGGATATAAAGTCTAATGCTTCAGGGCATGAGGAAACTGCCAAATAATGAGAAAATTAGTTCATAAATGTCCCCTCAATGCTTGATTACACAATTCTTCAAATATCTAGCACCAGTTAAAGTCACAAAATTGGACTAAATGGCCACATCCACATGAGTGAGCATGTGTCTGTTGTGGCATCTCAGAGCAGTTTGAGACACTGCAGGAGGCACTTTGTGAACTATAATATGCTTCTCGTGCTGCATATTTGCAGCGTGGACTCTAAGTTTGATACCATGGAATGTTGGTATCAAAACACACCAGAAAAAAGTGGTGCAGGGCTTGATCCTGGAGTGTGTCCTGAAGCAATTACAGGCTGGGTCCAAAGAGATACTCTAGCATGCAGCCAAAGCATCTCTATGCCTGCCACATGCCCCTGCTGCTCCTGCATGCTGCCTCAGTGTGCAGGCAGCAGTGGCTTGGAGCTTGCTGGCATCTAGGCTCTGTTCCCAGGAAGCAGAGATATGGGGTTGGGGAATGTGGGG
>NW_017728948.1:26885549-26892795 GCF_001723895.1 Crocodylus porosus
GGGTGGGGGGCTAGGGGTAGGGAGACTGTGTGGGGTGGAGGGACTATGGGTGTGGAGGGACTATGTGCATTGGGGTGGGTCCCCTGCTGCAGGCAGCACCAGCTAACAGCAGGGCCCTGACATGCTCATGGCCCACTGCAGCCAGAGTACACAGCAGTGTGTGGTGCCTCCTGACACCCGGGGGCTACATGTGGTGCATGGAGCCAGCCCGATCCACTACCTTGCACCTTCAAACAAGACCATGTTGGCTCCTGCTGCCATCTGGGGCTCCCAACATTGTATTCACGAGCTGCACACCATAGGATTGGGCTGGATCCTGCCTCCAGATGTAACCCCTGGGCCTCAGGCAATGCTGAGTGCTACCAGGGGCTCTGCCTGTAGCAGGCCATGAGCACCCCAAGATCCCGTTGGTGGCTGCTGCTTCCAGTGGCAGGAGCTGTGTGCTGTGGGGTGGCCCCACAAACCCCACACCAACAACCATCACCACAAATCCCCCACAACCCCCCCACACCCTTTCCCAACACCCTTTCACCCACAAACCCCACATCCCCACCACAAATCTCACACCCTGTCTGCCTAGCCACCAGATGAAATAGGACTTGCTGGTAGCAGCTATGGCTGCAGGGGCAATTGCTGGACTGCAACCCTGCCCCATGCCCACACCAGTGCTGGGGCAAGCAGCCTCAACCTGGGGGAGGCTCCTGGTTCCAGGAACAACTTGAAGGGTGTGATGGGCTGAGGGGAGGGGTGGAGGTGGCAGCAGGGGTGCATAATGGGCAGGGTGGGGATTAAGGTGGCAGCAGAGTGTATGGTTGTATGTGATGGGCCAGGGGTGTCAGCATGGGTGTGTATGAGAGAGAGAGATGGGGGTGAGGGAGTGCTCCAGGTAGGAATGGCCACCAGAACTGGGTTTGGAGCCCTCCTGCTGCCTAGAGCAGCCTGTGCAAAGGAAGGCCATCCTGGAAGTGAAGGGGCTTGCCCAGCCCAGTCCCTGAGCCCCAGTTGATGGCTTCCCATGAAGAGCATGGGGATTGCTGGGGCCTGGGCACAGGTGCAGGGAGCAGAACAGCAAGGGCTGGCACTGCTCAGAGCTAAAAAGCAGCAGGTAGAACAGCTGCAGCTGGACCCATGTCCTGGTGCTGGGACAGAGCTCCTGGTGGAAGGCAGTGAGTTGTGGGCAGGCAGGGGCTGTGGATGAGGAGTGAGGGGCACTGGGGGGCTGTGGGTTGGGAATGAAGGACAAGGGCACAGGCAGGACACCGGCATATCAGTGCTGCTCAGTGCCGTACATCCGGGTGAGCAAAGAGGGCAGGGGCAGCTCTGATTTTTCTATGATAAAAAAACCAAAAGCAAACACCAACGTATATAGATATTTAAAATGTATTTTATTATGATAATAGAGGCACTGATAGGCTTCAAAATTGCTTTAAATTTGAAAATATATTAATAAAATATTGCCCAACTGATCTCTCTAGATATAGTGGTATTTAATTTTAATCATGGAAGAATGCAGATTTTTGGTATTTTAATGAGAAAATGTGGGTTTCTTATCAGAGAACTTGCAACTTTTAAACAGGAAACTCCATTATCCCTGCTGGTGGGACACGTAGCAGGGCCCAGGCAAAGGAGCCTGCCGAGGGCCAGCACCAGGGACCCAGCTGGAAGGCAGGCATGGTGGCTGACCTCCTGGCCATTTGGGGCCAGGAGGACACACTTTGACAGTTCATAGTGGGCCACCACAATGAGCACATCTTCCAAGTGATAATTGCCGAGATGGCAGAGTGGGGGCACAGAAAGAAATGAGAGCAGTGATACACAAAGGCCAACAGGGCAGCCATGGCCCACTGGCAGCGGCCCACAGGTGCAGATGGCTCTGCTGCAGTGCTTATACTACAGCCCAGGTGGTTGTGTGGTTTCCATCTGGGTCTGGCAGGCATGCAGCAGGTCCAAGCTGCAGGTCCAAGAAGGCAGATGTTGTCATAAGTGGCAGCAGGTCACAGCCAGGAAGCAACCCCCACTGCCAGACTTCTGCAGTGGGTAGAAGGTCCAGAGACCACTCTAGGTTAGGGCTGTTTCAGTAGTCCAGCTGGCAGAAGGGGCGAGTGCCCCTAGATACCAACTGACTAGGCGTCAGAAGTTCCTGAAGGCAGGTAGCCCTGAGATGCTCAACAGGCCAGCTTTTTTATACTGCCAGGGCCAGAAAAGGTGGTGGCCCCAGCCTCTAGCTTCCCCTGGCTGAAAATCCAGGAGGAGCGGAGCAGGATCAGTTTGCTCCAGGTGGCACAACTTGCCCCATTCCAAAGTGCATGTTTAGGCATGTGTGCTTAGGCACAAATCTCTGACACAAATATGTGCCTCTGCTACTTGGGGTCTGCAAGTGCAAATGCCTGCATGTGTGGATGAGCCCAATGAGTCAGACTAAATGAGTTGAACTGGTATAACAAATTCAGTTGTCAGGCACTTATAGGTATTTGCAATTTGACTGATAACATTTTCCATATGCTCCTGAATATGGAACTAAGAATACAAGATTACAGGAAGGACTATAGGCCTCCCAACTGCACTGAGAAACAAAGGCTGAATTTAGATTCTCAGGTACATGACCTGATGCACAGAGGTGATCCTTAAAAACTGTCAGCTATTTTTTATTATCTAGTGTTACTGCACGTGTCCAGTTACCTCAGCATTCAAGATATTCACCAGGTATTACTCCCTATCCAAAAAAATCAAAGGAAATACAGTAAATACCATGATCATTTAATCTTATCTAAGGCAAAATTGTTCATTATTGTCAACTATCACCCATTTTGCATTCCTCATTTTCTTTTGAGTACTAGTAGAGAATGCTGCCAGCTCCCTGAAAGTTGGTCTGACTATCTATTGAGAAAATTCTACAGTCCTCCTACATACACTCCTAGATAACTTTAATAAATGAAACTTCCCTGACAGAAATCCTTGTATTGCAAGTGAGAGTAAGGGAATGTTGGAGAGCATACTAAGGGCTGCCTGCAGTGTAGTGGGAAAACAGTAGAAGGGATTAGACCCCTTGGAAATAAGGGTATACAATAAGGTTGTTTAAGGTATTCAATACTCTCAGTACTGTAGTGCTGGCTGCTGGATGTTCTTTGTCACTCAAAGCTCTAAATCTCAGCTCCCTGCCTCTCCCACAACTATGGTATGCTGGTTCAGCCTACAATTTATTTTAAAATGTTCTTTATGCAGAGAGACTAATATAATATCCAAGTCCAGAGAGAGCTATGGTTTTCATCAGTCACAGCGGCTGGAAGTGGAAAATGCCAACAAGCAGCTACAATATAACTAGTCTCAGACCTTCAAGCCTTCATGCTTTTTGGCAACTAAATCCCCCAGAACTGTTTTTTCCAAGGAAAAGAGCATAAGTTGAAAAGACTATTGGTCAGATTCTATTCCAAGTATTAGCCGTGTAAATAGATCTGGGCAGTTAAGTGCAAGTCCCTGAAAAAACAGTTAATGCAAAAGTTGAATGGATTCTCTACATCCTCAATGGGTTTTTTTATGACTCAGTCTTATGTGTAAGATCAAGGTTGCAGAAGCCTTAATAGATTTTCAGGGACTTGAATGGGATGGAACAGAATCACACTTAGGCACCTAATAAATGGAATAGGGCCCATGTCTGAAGAATCCTAAAAGCCTGGGGAGAGTTGTACTGTGAAAGTACATGAGAATTCCCGAGGAGAGCCAGGTAGGAACAGGAATTTCCATTCACAGAAAATTTTACAGTTTGGGATTTTGGGGAACAACCATCACCAACGCTTTTCCTTCTGCAGGAAAGCAGCAGGAGCTCAAAAAAAAATCAGGAGGATGGTTTCAAATTAAAGACTTGACATAATCAAATTAAAATATATAGTGTCTGGATGCCCTAATGGGTACTCACCTCACTACCATTAAGAACATCCCCACAAACACAATAGGAGAGCATAAGGGAAATTCCTTGCACTATCACTGTTTCTTGCTGTGTTTCCTTGCAAACAAGAAAACACAGTTCTTAATTTTTGATGAATCATCATCGCCTTCCCTTGAATCCAAAAAATGACACATTAGGAGGGTTTGTAATACTGCAGTGCAGTGGTAGATCATTGTTAGCACAAGAACCCTGAGACAGGAAAAACTTAGCAATTCACTACTTTTATTGTGTGTGTGGAATTGTTGCCACCAGCTCACTAATAAAAACCAACCCACCTACTAAACAGTCAGTATTTAGTTCATCACTAAATAACCAGTATTTTGCTGACAATTGCATGAGATAAGAATGGTTTCCCTAGGCAGTGATAATCCCTCCATGTCCTGCCTGTTGTAGCTCATGTTAATCCCACTGGTTTCAAAGATACCATTATCACCCCATTTATTCAAGTATTTTAAAAATAGTTGCATATTTCAAACTAGACAGGATGTAACACTGGTTAATATGCATGAAGAAAGATACTGTAAAGACTACTAATAGATCACGGGTGTGTCTACATAAGACGTGAGACTAATTAGCTGCCCAGTAAACATCTTGGCATATACCCGTGTGCCCCTGTTAGGCTGGAATAAACTAATTTACTCTACAGCAGGATAGTGCTTGTAAATACTATTTGTAATAGAAGTACTATCCTGCTGCAGAGTAAAAAACTCCACAGCAGTGCATATGTAGATGCTGCTCCAGCTGGCTGGGACATAAGGATGCTTCAGTGTGAAGGCTGTCTACTGGCTAGCCGCATGCTAAAGCACCCTCGTGCCCCAGCCAGCCCCTCTGCAGTACATTGAGCTGAGAGGAGCAGCCCTGGGCTGGCAGGGTGATCTCCTGGGACCCCTGCCAGCCAGCGCTGCTCCAACCCAACTCAATATGCTATGCTCCTGGGCACACATTCAAGTAGTAATAAACTCTGGAGTTTATTGCTCCAGAGTTTACTGCTCCCAGGTGCATGTTCAAATGATACACCTGGGGGCAATAACATTGGAGTTTATTGCTTCACATTGATTGCACATATAGATATGCCCTATATGATCAAATATACGTTTTTCATCTCAAGATTCTGTGACTTTTTTTGATTTTTGCCTGTTTACTGAATCCCAATAAAATTAACATTTAAATATTGTATACGCCACACATGCTTTATATTTAGCCAAAACTCTTGCTAGTCATGTTAGCATCAAAAATCTTTGCTTGTAAATCTGTGTTGAATGTCTCAGGTGATTATGCTCTGTAAAACATCCATGGTGGTGAAGAAGAGAATAGTCCATCTTTGGAAAAGACACAGAAAAGCTAATACACAGTAATACGTGTTCTATGAAACTGTATGGGTATATCCCCATGAAAGAAATGGAACCGGGTACCATCTGGATGACCCAGTGACCAAAACAGAGAAAAAATGATGTTCATGACAAATAAATATTCAGGTATCAAGGACTAAAGAAACAAGCTAGTGATATCTGATTATTATGGGCCACAAAGGAAGTCTATAGCTATTGGGTACTACTGTGGATAGTTCAAGAAACCCAAAGGAATTGTGGAGCATGCTTAAAACTGATAGGACAGCGTAATAAGTAAGCAGTCTAATCATCATAAAGAATTCACTATGATTTGCTGTCACTGAGATCAGCAGTAAACTTCTGCCTTAGAAATAGAGTCTCAATTTAGCAGCAAGTAGGTCGCAGTCTGATATAAGAACAATGGGGCACACAGTTATGAAAGGTATTACTAGTTGGATATGCACACACCTGTGCACAACTTATATCTAACTATATGCATATATAAAAGGCAGGACTTCTACACCCAAATGGCTCTTTTCCTGCTGGATAAATGGCATTTTTGGCCTGTATATGTGGATTGTGTGTCTATTACTCCTGTGTTGTAGATGCACAAGTACGCACATATAGACGCAGTATGAACAGTAGACTATGCTCTGGTCACATACCCAGTCATATATATGTGCCCACTGTGGATGCTTAAATCAATATAGGTCATAAAAATGTATCTTGAGAAAAGCCTGTGACTAACAGATATAGAAGACCAAAGGAGGAAGATAAGGACGTTCCCATAATTTAGCTCCATTATAAGTATTTTCAATATGCTCTAGACCAGTGGTTCTCAACCAGGGTGCCACAAGACCTTCTCAAGGGTGCTGTAGTGCCACTGTGGCCTGGTGAAATGGTCCCTATGTACCTCTGTTTCCAGGAAGCCTATGCAGGTCCAGGCCAGGAAGCAGGTTTGGCAGGAGAGGGGTGCTTCTGGTTGCATTAGACTTATCTATACTTCCTCCTGCTACAACAACTTGAAAGGACGCTCCTGCCTGTATTAGGTTTACCTGTGCCTCTTGGAAAATGGAGTGCCGCTAAATTTAGAAAAGAGATGGAGGGGTTGTAAACCCAAAAAGGCTGAAAACCACTTCTCTAGGCATATTAAAAATATAAGTCAGACTGTGAACGTTTTATTTCCAATGGTGAGTCGTTTTTGACAGTGAAGTTC
Source organism: Crocodylus porosus (assembly GCF_001723895.1). Taxonomy (NCBI): domain Eukaryota; kingdom Metazoa; phylum Chordata; order Crocodylia; family Crocodylidae; genus Crocodylus; species Crocodylus porosus. The sequence goes on from NW_017728948.1 coordinate 26,892,037, forward strand.
CATTGACTTTGACTCAGAGAAGCAAGCAAAAATGAGTTCAGTAGCAAGCATCTGATGAGTGCAATATTAGTTAAGCAATACAGGTCTAAGACAAGACAGGGTATGGATTGTGGTTGATTAATTTGCACTTTAGCAATATGATTACTAATGCATGATGTAAAGTGTCTCTTACGTGTGAATTATGATGCATAAAATATTGCTAAGAAAAAATATTAATTCAGGGTCCTATCCTGACTGCAATAAGAGCTGGGGGATGATCAGCCCTTGCCATGGGAAGCAGACCATTTTATAATGCTGGATTCTTAGTACAGAGATAAAGGCAAATTGCTAAACAGAAATGAAAAATATATGGTACACGCAAATTGTGCTGCTGAAGATTCTTACTAAGTATGATGCAGGAGGGCATGTAGTACAGAATGTCACCAGTAAATCAAAGGAGGAACAAAGTATACTCTTGGGCCACGTGTAGATGAAATGAGAGGCGTTTGTGAGTGAGACTTTAAAGCAGGCTAAATGCTTTTTCACCACTTTAATGGTGTTGGTGTTTGCACTCCTTGGCAGTGTATTGTGCATTAATTCCAGCTGCTGTAGGAAATTCATAGATTTCATAGATTTCATAGACATTAGGGCTGGAAGGGACCTGGGGAGATCATCGAGTCCAGCCCCCTGCCCAAGGGGCAAGAAGTCAGCTGGGATCATAGGATCCCAGCAAGATAAGCATCCAATTTACTCTTGAAGGTGTTCAATGTAGGTGCTTGA
>NW_017728948.1:26892895-26897603 GCF_001723895.1 Crocodylus porosus
CATTGCCCTTGCTTTTCCTCCGGCTCCCCACATATCTGAAAAAGGACTTTTTGTTGTCCTTGATGCTTGAAGCTAGTTGGAGTTCAGTGGCATAATATGCCTTAAATAACTTGGAGTGCAGCAAACTAAAACTCCTTCGAAGAGTTTTACTTTGCTGCCCCTGCTGGTGCAGACTAAAGCACTGGGCTCCATGAAGTACCATGGCTCTGCAGGAAGTCCTGTCTGCAGACTGACAGCAGCCCGGAAAAGTAGCTCCACCCAAGAGGAACAGTGAACCTGATCTTCCCTTCCCCTCCCGCCCTCCAGCCGGAGCATGCCTGCCTGCCTGAGCTGCGCGAGGGCCCGGTGCTTCCCTCTGTGACTGTGGTGCCCCCCAGAACCACTCAAGCCGGGTGCTTGCAGGCAGGTGCCACTGGAGAGGTAGCCTGCAGCTGCCACCAGCCCCTTCTGTCCCCTAGGGACTGCTCCACCTGCCAGGAGTTTGCCCTCCTCCCTCTGCTGGAAAGGCAGGTAAGTCAGAGGGGTGTTTGCACAACAGGGGTTTAATCAGACCTAAATTGAAGTGGTGTTTTTTAAAACTCACCGCTTCAATTTAGGGCCCCCATTTCATCTACACGTGCCCCTGAGTAACAGAGAAAAGCAAAGCAAAGCCAAGTAAAAAAAAATCATACTGCTTTTCCCACAGTTTTGTCAAGTAATTTAGAGCTGCAGTATATCACATGCATTACTAAACAGGGTATCCACCTTTACAGGATAGAAACATGGATCCAGGATATGACATTAACCAGTTTTAGGCTCATCCACACAAGACGGGCCAACCCATGTAACATTATTATAGACAGACCCCAAAACACTGGAGAATAATATAAGCTAAATAAACTTTTTAGTCAAGTTTTCAGAACTGTTAGATAATAAAGTAATGTAATTACTCTCTTTTCAGTTATGTGGACCATATCTAACATGCCATTTGCTATTGGTATGATACACTGGCCATTTCACATTTATTAAAAATATTAATACAAACACTTGCTCCATTAGTAGGGAAATAGACAAGAGTATTTTAATTTAATACTGCAATCAGTAAATCTCTCCACCTCTCTAGCTGAAAATTCATTCAAAATCTTAGAGATGCCTCTTACCCTTTACCCCACATACTATAGAAAAATCACACCTACAATGGTTGAGAAAATCTAAATCATGAATAAACTCTATTTTCATTAAGGCTGCATACAGGTATTATACCTACACTGGTCTAAGCGATCAGAAATTGATGAAACCCATAACCATATAGAAATTTGGTGCATGTTGATCTGTTTAAAAATGATACAAGTTGTCTAAAATAGATCTGGTTTGAGCTACACTCAAATCAGATCTCTCTAGGTTACACATGCACATCAAACTTTTGTACCGATTCCCTATAGAGTCAAGGTAGATGGCTATCCTCCAGCATCCTAGCCTTCTTGGTGGCCTCACTACCTCTCCCTCCCCCCTGCATAGGCCCTTGGCTGCTCCAGCTGAGCACTCAGCAGGCCCTGCCCCTAAACTCTCCCTGTCACTGAGCCTGGGAGAACTCTCATGTTCAGGCACATGGCCAGGAACTGGCTGAGCCCCCGCACACCCAGCCAAGGACCCCCATAGACCCTGTGCTCAGGCACAGTCCCATGGACTGCACACCCTGGTTCCCACACACCACATCTCAGAGGCCAGATCCAGGGACCTTGCCACCCAGACCCCAGTATGGACCCCACCCACCCCCAAGCAGAAGCCAGAGCAAGTGGTTCACTTCTGGTGTGCCGGGGTGGTGGACAGCAGAAAACTTGGGACTAGGACGACACAAAGGCCGCCCCCCGCAAGAGAAGGAAATGCAGGGAGGTCCCAGGTACTCAGGAATAGTTCCACAGGGGCCACAGAGAAAGAGATCAGCTGATGGTGATGGTCCCTGACTAGTCCCCTCCATTGGTACTGGTCTCCACATCATTATAGGATGTGGGAGCCAAATTGCACCAAGCTGCAGCTGGACATGAGCTCCCTTTACATCCTTTCAGGCATAGTTGGGGGAGAAGAGGGAATGCTCTAATGCCATGGCAATTGAGACCCAGGACCTGGAATCTGACCCTGTGCCTTCCACCCCATGGAAGCCTCCCAAATCCCAGTCATCAATGCTATGGACATAGGCCCCAGAATACTGCTCCCCACATAGCTGCCACAGGTGTTTCACTCCCACTCCTCTGCCACCTCAATGTCTGCTTCCAAAGCTGCAGAGTGCCTTCAGCCCTCTCCCTCCATACCAGTGCAGCAGCTGTTTCTACAGCATGACCTTCAAGACCTATGAACAGCATTTCCCTCACTTCTGCTGATGAACCAGGCACCAATTGAGGATGCCATGTGGCCTGGGATGGTGCAGTTTGCTTCCACTCCACACAGCCATGATGGGGACCCAGCCAATGGGGTGGGGGGGGAGGGAATGAAGCCCATTTGGGAAGGGGGAGGAGGAAGGAAGGGGGACCATTGGGGCCCACAGCCACTACAGTCCATCCCCATGGTCACAGACATTGTGGCTGAGAATTGGTTGAGGAGTGGTGCAAGGATATAGTGGTATGAGGGGAGGGTGAATTACTCTGCCCTCACCACTCAAAGCACATTTTCCCAGGCCACTAAATGCTTGCGAGGTTTGTATCTTTCAGTACTAGGCATACCAGTTACCCTGTCTCCTCCTCTCACTCTCTCTTCCACAGTGGACCTCAGCTGAGAAGCACTCTGACATCACAGTGGTAAAAGTAATACAGAAATCTTTATAAAATAGGCCACTCCATCTCTTGGTGAATTTCAGTGAATGGTAACTAGCTTTGATAAACCCTTCACGGAAAGCATTCTACCTATCAACCTGAAGCATATGATAGTTGAATCTTTTCCAAAGGGACCAGTTATGCCCCACCAACTTCTATGATGACAGTAACCCCTCCAGAAGTAACTAATTTCTTCCAACATCCCGAATCTTTTTCAATCTAATCTCAGCATAAGAGGGAACACAGAAATGGTCCTGGCAAATTAGCTTATTACAGCCCTGGACAGAGGAAATTTTCATATACTGAATAATATAGGTTTCAACATTGATGACCCTATGATGCTACTGATACACTGTGGCTTTGTCTTCACGAGATGCTGACGAGTAGTGTTGCGTGGCAATAACCATGATGTGATGCTACTGCACAGTAGTACAGGGCTACTGTTCAGTAGAATTGTTAGCATTGGGTTTATGACCCAGATACCTTGTTCCAGTTGGATCCAAACCCTCAGATTGACCACAACTTCTCCATTTGACAGTAGATAAATTTTATTGATACACACTGATAGTAGATAAGAATAATGAAAACAATTCTATATCTACCAGTTCTAAAGCTGTCACAGAAGGAAGGTACATCTGGCCAGTACGTGAGCTTCACCTTGAGGTTCTCTCTTGAATATCAAATGTCAGCAGGCTGGAGGTCAGAGGCCAAAGCTCAGTCTTCCCCAGTGAGGTGGGCGAGATGGTGTGGCAAAGTACCTTTGGGGGTGCTTGCCACTTGAAGGCTTTCACAGGCTCTGAGGGGAGCCTGCTTTGGAGAAGCAGCAGGGGAAACCTCCCCAGGAACTATTTTAAGAGGGAAGGTGTATGGCAGGGCATTGTTAGTGCCTGCCACTTTAAGAGCGGAGACAAGCAGCCAGCAGGTGCTTGATTGTGGTGGCCATCTTAGACCCCTCTGGCCACCTATATAAAGGGAGTAGTTCCCTGCCGGCAGGCCAAGTAGTAACGTTGCCTGGTTGCATGTATCATCTTGGAGGTAAGGGCAGGAGCTGTAGGGGATGGTTTGGAGGCTTCTGGTCCTGGCCATGACCTAAAACTGCACCTTGCTGAGAGTGGGTGGCCTGGTGGGGCTCTCAGTGGTGTGGGAGCCCCCAGGAAATACCAGGCCAGTTACCACCCCGGTGAAAGATGGGTAGGGGTGCCTTAACCCCAGTCCTCACCTTTGGGTGATTTATCGTTGGAGGTAGTTGGGGGCCAGGTATGGCCTCAGCCACCTGAGCCCTGTGGGGTGCAAGATGCTGAGGAGAGGTAGTTGGGGCCAGGCACGGCTACAGCCACCTGAGCCCACCAGGGAGGGAAGCCCTGTGGCCCCAGTGATGGGGTGGGGAACCAGAGGGATGGGAGGCCAGTATGTCTGAGTGTATAGAATTGCCCTGGAAGGGGCCATGGCAAGCTTGGACCTGGTTGGGTATTGGCTGGACAATACCCCAGTGAGGGTCACAGGAGAGGCCCAAAAGGTGGTATGAGCTAGTTAAAGCCTATGGCTTAAGGGGCCTGCTCCAAGAGGGATCAAGGCAGTATAAGTTGTCAACGCATGAAAGAGACCCTTTGAGGCAGTGGAGTGTGTGTGGCCCTAGTGAGAAGAGGGCAGTATGAATGTGTGTGTGTCTGTGGCCTAACAATGAGGGCTAAGCTTGGTGGCTGTAGGCCAAGAGCATTGTCACCTGGATGCCGTCTGCAAGACTTGGGCTGTGATGTAGGGGAAGAACAGAGCCGCAGATAGCACCCCCTGGCATCGGGGCAAGAAATGGGCAGCCTCCTGTCTAATTAACACCTTAAATATGAGTCATCAAAGATGTGGCAGGTGAGACAGGTGGGCAGTGTGCCCATAGGCAGTGGGGAAGACTAGTACTGTCCCTAGTT
>NW_017728948.1:26897703-26906138 GCF_001723895.1 Crocodylus porosus
CCCCACATCTTAGTGTCATCAGCAAATTTGAACAGGGTGTTATTTACCCCCTTGTCCAAGTCGCTGATGAAGATGTCGAACAGTGCGGGCCTAAGGACCGAGCCCTGCAGAACCTCACTGCCCACATCCCTCCAAGTCGAAGATGACCCATCCACTACCACTCTCTGGGTGTGACCCTCCAGCCAGATGGCGACCCATTTGACTGTGTGGGTGTCGACACCAAAGTTCCCCTGTTTCTTAATGAGAACAGGGTGAGAGACAGTGTCGAAGGCCTTCTGAAAGTCCAGGAAGACTATGTCCACTGCTACCCCTGCATCTAAGGATTTCGTGATATGATCATAGAAGGCCACCAGTTTGGTCTGACAGGACCTGCCACTAATGAACCTGTGTTGATTGCCCCTAAGCATAATCTTCCCTCCTGGCCCCTCGTGGATATGCGGCAGAATAATTTTCTCAGAAAGCTTGCCCAGGATTGAGGTAAGACTAACTGGCCCTAACTGGGTCCTCCTTCCTCCCCTTTTTGAAGATGAGAACCACATTGGCCCTCTTCCAGTCCTCTGACACCACACCAGAGCACCATGAGTGCTTGTAAAGCCATGCCAGGGGTCTCGCAATGACCTCAGCCAATTCCTTCAGTACTCGAGGGTGGAGATCATCCGGACCAGCTGATTTTAATACATCCAGTCCCTCCAGAAGTTCCCTAACTAGTTTCTTGCTAACCCTTGGCCTAGGTGCACCTCCCCTGGGGTCTAAGAGGGACCCAGAGGTAGGGTGACTGTTCCAGTCCCTGCTCAGGAAAATGGAGGCAAAGAAATCATTACATATGTTGGCTTTGTCATCTGGTGTGACAACCAAATTTCCTAGTGTGTCCTGCAGGGGCTCCATATTACCCAGAACCTTCTTTTTGCCCCCTACATACCTAAAAAAGAACTTCTTGTTGTCCTTGATCCAGGAAGCTAGTCCCGGTTCCATCTCTGCCTTGGCCTTCCTGACTGCCCCCCTGCATCCCCAAGCAACCACAGTATAATCCTCCCTGGTGATGGCCCCTCCCTTTCATTGGGTGTGCACCTCCCTTTTAGCTAGGAGACATTCCTGGATGCTTTTGGTGAGCCATGGGGGCTTTTGTGCCCTCCTGCCCCTTTGATCCATGTTGGGATTACTTCCCTTTGGGCTTGGAGGATTGTCCCCTTAAGGAGCGACCACTCTCCTTGGACACCTGGCTCCCCTCCCCTCCGGGACCTCAGTGCTTCCCCATCTATTCTCCTTAGCTCATTAAAGTCCACCCTCCTGAAATCTAGGGCTGCTGCCTTACTGTAAAATTAGTCCCAAGTCAGTCCACACACACAGAGTTACCGCACAGTAAGGTATCTACACGTGCCTTATTGCACAGTAACCACTCAGGTGTAAACTTTTTACCTGCAAAGTAGGCATAAGTCACCATAGTTACTGCAGAATACAGGTGTGCATGTGTAGATATCCACCCAAGCTGTGCAGTAATTTTCATTTATTGCTCAGTAACCTAAGCTACTTCACAGTAATGGTGCATGTGTAGATGCGCCCAGTGAGATGAAGTAGTTCGGCCAAATAGAAGCCTGTCTGTTGCACAACAAGCAAAATGATTCATTGTTAATATTAGAAATATAGTAGAATATGTAATAGAAATGTATTTAATATTAGAAATGTAGAAATGTAATATTAGAAATATTAATAACTTGCCATATGACCCAGTATAGGAGGAACTGTTCCCCTGCATTGTTCATAGCCTACCAAATGTGTTGGTAAAATCCTAACTTTTCCTCCTTTTGAAAAGTTTATACAGTACATGTCTCCTGTTGCTTTCTTGTGTGGCCAGTGCTAAGGTAAACCATCATTTTCTTTATACTCTGTATTTCTTTCCTTCCTTCCGGGATATCTAAAACCAGTCTGAATCATAAGTAGGCTATTTCTCCAAGCATTACGGATTACCATATAAAATAAGTTAAGAAATATAGGCCAAATACAAGTCTAATACATTCAAAGCAAGTCTCAAAGCAAGGACCCACATTTGGTCTCATCTCTGGTGATGTGGAAAACATTACAGAAATTTTAGCCTAGGGCTCAGTTCAGGCCTCTGGTGAGCATACATGGGAAAAATGGTGGGAAAGGAAGGTGAAAACATACATTTCCTCTCCTCTTATAAGCAAGAGCATGATACTTTCATAAACTACAAGAACAGGAGGGCCTGTCTGAAGTGCAATATATTAAAGCATGTTCTGATGGGCCAAGTGTTCACAGGCTACAAGATCTGTTCAATTTGCCAAGGCAGCTAGTATGTATGCTAAGAGCAGCAGCAAGTCTAGTCATTTGAGAATGGGCAAGCATATTACTCCACTTCCCTGAAGGAAGAAGACAAAGCTCACAGTGAATCTCAGCCCTTCACACAGAAGGAGGCTCTGTACCAGCAGAGTTGATGTGGTAGAAGTTTGCATGACACGTCTCTCTTCCAAATTCCTGTGCTAGCCCAGTCAGTATTTGACATGTATATCATAAATACTGAAGAAATGGTATCACTTTGTACCATAAAAATTAGCCTAATCAAGAGGGGGAAAAACTCTTGTTAAAATATAAAAACAGAAGAAGGGCCTTGTGTGAAAAAGATGGTTTCTTTCACAAATAACTTATAAACTCACTATAAGATGAGAGACAGAAGGATGCAGATGAATGGCCAAGTGAGTACAAGAGAACAATTTGACAACATTGGTCACCCAGCTAGATAGGTGGGTTGTTGTACTAGTGAGCTAGTTGTTCCACACTTTAAGGCAACTTAGAAAAGGAATGTTTTCAGGAGGGATTTGAAGGAGGATGAGGAAGCACAGACGTAGTGCCCGCTTATGGCTTTTGTCTGTGATGAACAAGATGCAACTGTCTCTCTTTTTGTTTTTGAGACATTTTTGTCTCAAATACTGAGAATTTACATAAAATGGAGTCTGGATTTAAAACGCCACTGTTTGTGTTTGTCCATCTAAATGATGGACTTCTGCAGAACAAAACTATGGTCACTCTTTATAGCAAAGTCTCAAAATGAAGAGCATAACAAGATAGCCTTTTCCAATTTGGGGTGTTGCCATCAATTTACTGAACACCATCTTGCCATGAGTTGGGCAAATCAGTTCACATGAAAGAAATGACTTAAATCTTCACCAAAACTTGAGAGTAAATGTCTTATGACAGAAACATGATTTTACTTTCATTTGCTTCAGATCTTCCTGGTTCTAGCCACAAGCAGACAAACCAAAATACCATGAAGCAGACTTTCCTAAGGAATTTCCCAGGGAGCTTGAAGCAGAAAGTAGGATTTTCAGTTTTTCAGAGCTTAGAAAAAGCATTTGAAGTTTAGAGTGATTAATTTAACTATGCTATTCTATTGAGGTTCTTATAATGTCTTTATTACTGTAGGACCCCAAGAGCCTTCTGGAAATGTATTAAGTCATGTGGCTAGCATTTGTCACATGTGTTTCTCTAAGGGAAAAGTTATGCAAGAGATTTAATTTATCTATTTATTTTGTCTACTGTGCTCTGTGTGTTTATTATTGGAAGCAAGTTCAAATTGCACTTTCAAAACATTTTTAGAGACTGGCCTATCCTTCCAATCCCAGAAGAGCTGACAACCCCAGTAGCTTGAAAGATAAATGAAATATCAGTGGAAAATTATAAAACCAATAGTAACTGGTCCTTGTGAGGCTTTGAAATTCCCCTTATCCCCTGAATAACATTAAAAGATGGGGAAAATATGTTGCTTTCCAAGACTATTATAATAGCATCAAAAGCACTAATGATGGACACCAGTGAAGTCCATGAGTGAAGCAATCAGAATAGCTTAACAAGCTACAGGCTCATTCCAGTGTAATGATTACAGACTTTGCCCTGTTAAAACTAAAAGCAAAATCTGCTTTTCAAATGTGGAGATTTTAATAAAGTGCAGCAAAAGTTAAGATATAGTCAGGGCAAGTGGAAACAGTGTTAAATTCAATTTAATATATAAAACAAAAGGTATGATAGAAAATGCTCAGATCACAAGGTACGCCAGAGTTACTACTGAAGATAGGTTGAGTAAATATATTTTGTGAGCATCACAGCCTGCCCACAGTGCTACAATTCCTAGTGTTCTACATTTCCTGAATCTGCAATGTTTTCTCTTTGCTGTTTTGATCCTTTAGAAAAACACATTGTATGCATACACAAGTACATTTTTTAGATGCTTTCCAACATTCTATGAAAAGAATGTAGTTCTCACAATTCACACTACTAAGAAATACTTACCATTTGTGCAGCACTTTTCATCCATATAAAGTCACTCTTACACATGCAAGTTTGCTGTCATTTTGGGAAACATTGAAAAAGAAGTATTTGGATAGGCAAAAAGAAATGTAAGCCTTCAGTTTCCCTAGAATTCAGAGAACATTTCGAAATTGCAGTTCTGAATATACTATTCTAATTCTATGGAGTATTCTGTAAGTGTTCCACTAACAGACCATCACAGGAATTAATTATATCCACCTGCTGCTGTGACTACCTGTTGCTAAAGGGAAGTGCCCTGCCCTTAATTTAGATCTTAAGCATTAGGGGCACTTATACAGGAGCAGCCAGGCTGCCACACTCCTGCACACTCCAGTGTCACGTGTATCAGTGTCCCTGCACTGAAAATTGATGGCAGGGAGCTTTAACTAAAGCTTGTTCAATGAGCTTTAGTGCCCCCATTGCCATTTTTCAGCATGGGGATGCTGATACACAAGACATCCCAGGCACCTTAATTAGAGCAGCTCTCAGAGCCACTGTAATTAAAGCATTCCCCCCCACACACTCCCAGAGCACATGTATAAATGCCCTACACGATCCTGGTTTTCTCTGATTTAAAAAAAAAAAAATCCCCAATTTTCAGATTTAAAAAAGTAATCCCAAATCCAAACTTCTCTGTGATTAAAATAAAATATCATTTTATATAGATATAGATATAGATATATATAAATGAAATTTTATTTTAATCATAGAAAAATGTGGATTTGGGGTTACTTTTTTAAATCTGAAAACTGGGGAATTTTTTTTTCAGAGAAAAGCAGGATCCCTACTGGGTTTTAGGAAAGTCACCCAACCCAGGAAACACACAATATCAGACATGTAAATACTGTTGTGACAAGCCAGGGTAATCCCTTATATATTGTGCCTCTCCCACATCCATCCCCACACATACCATGTCCATTAAGTGCGCATGAGTTCTACTGTTGTAGAGACAAGGATCTTTTTAATGCAATTTATGATGTCAGGCACAATGGAGCTTTGCTACACGACATGCCCATCTAAGTACTGCCAAAATGCACATACATAAGAAAAAAGCGCCTACAGTGGAAGATGCTTTTGCTTTGGAAAGTGGAAAATCTAATAAATCTTATGTTATCTGAAGCCATCCAACTTCAGAAGTTTTGTGCATGAAGACTATGAAATTGATTTCATTCTTCAACATAGTATTTGGGAAGTCTTCCAGGTGCTAGAAATTAGTAGACTGGCTGTTCCCAATGCTCCTCTGGTGTATGGTCGGTACACCTGGAGCAACTGTAACCTGACAAGGAAGGAGAGGGCACAGCTCAGCTCATTACCAAGGATCCTGGTTGTCCCTGAGAAAAAATTGCAAATTCTCTGATAACCCCTTCCAAATTCATGATTAAAATAAAAGACCCCCACGCAACCCCCTTGGCCCTGTTTGTGCCCCTCACTCCCCCCCTCACAGCCCCCACAGCTCTGCCGGTACCCCCCACTCTCCACCACAGGCCCCCAGCCCTGCTGGTGCCTCTCACTTCTGCTCCACAGCCACCTGGCTCTGCTGATGCCCCTCTCTCTCCCCCCTCACAGCCCTCTAACCCTGCTGGTGCTCCTCCCTCACCAGCTCTGCTGTGCCCTTTGCCTCCCACCCACAGCTCCTGCTCCCCCAGTCTTGTCAGAGGGGGCTCCCAGCTGCCAGGGCTATGAGGCCAGGGACCTGAGTCCACAGCCCCCTGCCCCTTGCAGGAGGTGGTGGCTGCTGCAGTGGAGTGGAGCCCAGAGTTGCGCACAGGGGATGCGGGCAGCATGGAGCTTAATGGTCTTTTTTTCATCTTAGCTCTAACTCCATCATAACTGCTCTCCCGGAATACTGCCATCCTCCTATTACTGTATCTCTCATGCTTTCCTACCTGTACAGGCATTTAGAGTGGAAATTTCCAGGTTTAGAGAAACCAATGAATGACTTGAATGTTAAATTTATGCCTACAGGTACAATTGTATCAGAAGAACAATGCAGAGTATGTGATGGCGCAAAGCTCTTTATCACAGCTCCTAGAGTGCTCAAGAGCTTGGACAAAACTGTTCTGAAAACCTTCTGAGAATCTAAACAGGTGCTGAGCATTGGATGGAGTAAAGTTCTGACTACTTCTATCAATATTAGTTATCAGAAAAAAGGAGACTTCCCAGACCACAAATCATCGATGTAGTGAAGGACAAAACCAAGACTCCTGACTTCCAGTCTAGTGACCCTAGTAGTATATAGGCTCACTGCCCTTCAATGCAAATGTGACAGGTGGCTGGGACTGGAAGTCCTGCCCCTAGCCCCACCCCTTTCCCCTTGTATGGTGTGCCATCACCAACCACGACCCTGACCCCAGTCACATGGTATATCACATCATCAACTCCGCCCCCACCCCAGTCACATGGTGTGTTACATCAGCAACTCCGCCCCAACTACAATCACATGGTATGTGACATCAGCAACTCCACCCCCACCCCCAGTCACGTGGTGTTTGACACCAGCACCACCTGGTCCATGACATCAGAAGGACAGCCCATGCAGACCCCCAAAGCCCAACCCCTCAGGCTGCAACAACTGCCCTAGACCATGTTGTGTAGTTATGGCCTATCAGGTCCCAGACTGATCTAACCCCCTGCCGGAGCACAGGCATGGTCCATGGGGTGGCAGGGTGGTGATGTGACCCCAACCTGCCCCACCACCCCCAACCAATTGGCAGAGGTTTCAGAGGCCTCAGACCTCCCAAGAATGATACTGAACCAATTGGAATGAGTAGAGGGGGTGGGATTTGGGCAGTGACTTCACCAGATCTATCTGCTTTCCCAAACGACCACTCTGTTTATCTGAGACTGTGCTGAGGCAAGCAGGGGCAGATATGGATTCTTTCACAATGCCTATAGGCCCACTCACTACAACCCCAAGATGGATTTATAGAAAGCATTACCACAGAAATAGTTTTGAAGAGGAGACATGGCCCCTTGCCCGAGGACTCTTTGAGATGCCTGACCCTGTTTTGGAAGATCCAATGAACAGGCAAATGGAGGAGGCCCAGACCCTTGAAGCAGACATTGAAAATTTGGAAGAGGGTATCTTTGTGCCACAGCCTGCATGCGAAGTAGAGAGGAGAGACCGGTAAGAGACTTGGAGCATGTTTGTGGGGGCACTTGGGTTTTCAGTGTGGGTTCACTCCATGGCACATGTGTGTTTGGAGGTAGCTAAGGACTGATTAAACAGCAGCTAACTAAGTCCTTTATTTGAACTCCTTTGCAGTTAGATGAAGCCTTTTTAATGACTCCAGAAAACCTACTCACCAGTACACAAAAAGGAGGTGTATACTTTTGCAGAGAACAAAAACCAGATGAGCCTGAAGAGTTCAGAAGACATCTAGCCATTGAATCAACACAAGCTATTTCATCACGCGAACGTAAAGTCTTTATGAAGTCCCTTGTTTGCATTTCCTTTTATTGCATAATGAAATACTGCTTGAGAAAGAGACTTTTGACCTATGCTGGAGGTGCACATTTGACCTAGGGGGTCAAGAAGCCCATGAATGTCTAACTTGGTTAGATGAAGACATAAATGAAAGAATTCAGGAACTTTGCCAGGAAATATGTCTTGATAGCATTTTCAGTGCTGCTATAACCATTGGGTTTGCCAGGAACATTCTCAGAATTACTGTGAAACATTTAATTCAGGTTAGAGAGCTTCTAAACACTGTGTATTCTGCAGAAGATCCTAATGCTGCCCTTCATGATTTGATCACTGAGGAAGATAAAACACTCATACCCCATATTGAAAGTTTAATTGGTACTAGAGATTATAAAACCCTGCTTAAGAGAAGGGCTTAGCAAAAACTGTTTAAAAGGGGGTGGGGGGTTATATCTTTTGCTGATCTTGGTGGGAGGGTGGGGGATGTGACGTTGTAAAGCACATCAACAGTTTTCTACAGGTAACGTACATTAGCATTTGCTTTAGTGGCTTGGATCTCTAATCACATACAGAGAGGGTTTTTTGTAAAGATAAAACCAATGATACTTAATGACCACTAGAAATGATTAAAAAAAAAAAACCTTCTTAGAAGAAGGGTTAACAAAATAAATTAGTAAATATTGTAAAAGTTTTG
>NW_017728948.1:26908608-26945257 GCF_001723895.1 Crocodylus porosus
ATAAACAACTTGTCTTGAAAGATCATGATTATTGTGAAAAAAAGAAGGGGGGTTGGGGTGGTACTGGTAGGTGTATACATCTCAGAAAGAGTGTGAAGAGCACTTTGAAAGATCATGATTACTGTGAAAAAAGGGGGGGGTTGGGGTGGTACTGGTAGGCAGAAACATCTCAGAAAGAGTGTGCAGAGAGCATTGAAAGATTATGATTACTACAAGAGCAAAAGGGTAAGTTTTACTCAGAGAGGAGGTAGTCTGTGTAACTCAGACAAGCAGGCGTGGTCTGTATCATAAGAGGGGGAGTCATAGTAAACACAGGGGTAAGAATGGGTGGCAAACCAGTAAGTGGCTCGTGGGGCAAAAAGTAAGGGCCTGGTTAAAGAGGAGCATGGGGAAGGCTAAACACTGGTTGAGGAAAAAAAAAAAGAGATCCCCTGGGGATCCCTCAAACACTTTTCCTCCTTCCAGTCCTGATCCTTCACCAGAACCCCCGGATCCAGAGGGAGGGGGTGGAGAATATGGTTTAGGAAGCCCGTTAGACTCTGGGAGGCTGGGGTACTTTTGAGGAACCCTCTAACAGTTAGAGGGTCCTTCAAAAGTACCCCTGCCTCCCAGACCTGACCTTTCACCAGGACCCACAGAGCCAGAGAGGGGAGATGGTGACTATGATTTAGGAAGACCTTTAGAGGGTCCCTCAAATGTTCCCAGACCACCCAGGCCTTCCCCAACACCAAGACCTGGAGGGTCAGAGGGTTAGGATAACAAATATGGTGTAGAAGACAGTTTAGAGGATCCCTCAAGCTCCCCCTGGTCTTCTGAGTCATCAGAGGATGTTTTACTGGATGTACATATGATGCGGGTGAGAAGGCAAGAGTGGTCTGTAGCCAGGTTTGGTGGCACGAGGTACACTGAGGAGTTCCGTTTTGTGAATTTGGAGTGTGTGCCATTACATGTGGCATATGAAGCCATAACCCGAGGGGTGGAAGAAATTGTAGTAGAACTCTGAGAGAGATTCACAGGCAATGACTATGCGCAGTTACATATTCAAGCAGATAGCATGGCAAACTGTTTATACTCACAAGCTACTAATTTAAACAATTTGACCCCAGAGCTGTTTTTAGAATGGTTCAGTAACCTATTATAAAGCCAGAGAGAAATATTGCTCGATTCGACATTTCAGCTGGTTGTCGTCGTTGTGAAAGGCTCGGGAGGTGGAAGCTGTCGAGTTATAAGCTCTATCCCCTATTCCCAGATCATTACTAAAAAGAGGAAGTACTTAATTCACTTGAATACCTATGATACTAACCTGTGCTTTGCAGGCAGTCTATTGGCTGTTAAAAACGTAGAGGGACAAGAGATGTCGAGCTGCTAGATAGTGCCAAAGAACTGCACAGGAAATTAGGCATGTCTATATATCAAAAGGTTATGCTCCACCAAGTTTGAAGTTGTTTGAAGACCTTGAACAGGTTAACATTCACATAGTGATGCATAAGCCAAAAACTGGGTGGAGTTTATTTAAAACACAGGACGCACCCAGATACCCCAACACCTGTTTTCTTTTACTATATGGTGAACATTATTATGACATTTTGGATGTGAAAAAGGTGTTTGACATGAGAAATTATTGCGATCTTTGTCAGATGTTGTACAGCCATCGCCACACGTTCAGGTTCCAATGTCATCTTTGCCTGAGCCCAAACTGCTCTGAAAATGTGGGCAGGACACAGAGGTGCCCTAATTGTAAGCTGTTCTGTCATTCCAAAGAGTGCTTAGAAAGGCACGTGGCCCTGGCCTCTGAAATATGGATTGAATGTCCGACTAAAACTCTGCGACGAGTGTAAATCTTATGGGGACAAAAAGCACGAGTGCAAGGGGCAGCAGTGCAAACAGTGTTATGGGAAAATCACAGATGTAAACAAGCACTGGTGCTTTATACATCAAATTAAAGAGCCTGAAGAAGGCGAGGGGTACATTTTTTATGATTTTGAATGTGTGCAGGAGACAGGGATGCATGTGCCTAACTACATTTTTGCAATGGAGCTAAAGACAGGGGGGAAAAAAAACCGCAGGAAGCCGCAGGCAAAAACCCCCCAAAGGCTTGAAAAGCTAAGCCCAAAAAGGCAGAAAGCACTTGGGAGTTTAAGGGTGAAGAGTGCCTGTCTGATTTTATTAAGGTTTTTATGGATAAAAAGTTCAAGGACTACACCTTCATACTCACCTCACAACACCAAAGATTACGATGGTTACTTCATTGTCAGCCAGTTATTGAAGGAAAAAATGGGTGTGAAAACTAATCACTCAGGGTGGTAAATTCATGTGTATTGAAGTGACCAGGCTAGGCATCCGTTTCATAGATTCTTTAAACTTTTTGCCAATGGAACTTAGCAGGCTTCCACAGGCAATGGGATTTGAAGGATGCAAAGGTTAGTTCCCACATTTTTTTAACACAGCAGAAAACCAAAATTATGTGGGGCCTCTCCCAAAGATGGAGTATTACACTGTTGAAAATATGATGGCCAGTGAGAAAGGACAGTTTTTAGAATGGTATCGGAATAACCACTACAAGACCTTTGACATGCAAAAGGAGCTGGCCTATTATTGCCAGCAGGACAAACATTTTGAAAGAGGCCTGCTGCCTCTACAGGGATGAGATTATGAAAATGACATGGTGAGTAGACTCAGTGAAAGTAAACAGTGAACTCCAAAATGTAGTACAATGCATAGATCCTTTCCAATACATCATGCTGGCCTCCATCTGTATGGCCATGTACATTTATGTTTTTGGAACCACAGACCATAGCGCTTCTCCTCCCAGACAACTATCACAAACAGAAAAAGAGGCTTTCAACCCCATCTATCCAGTGGCTAATGTACATTTCGGAAACAGAAAATATTCATATTTGACACGCTTTATAGGGTGAGGAATTTCAGGTAGGTCCCTATTTTTTAGACGGCTATGCCAACATTGAGGGGGAACCTACGGCATTTGAATTTAATGGATGCTTTTTCCACAGTTGTGTCACTTGCTACAATAAGAAAGACCAGAACCCATTAATGGGGACTACCTTTGGGTTTCTGAATTATCAGGCATTGCACAAGACCGATTAACTCAAGAGAGAGGGGTTTACCATTAGGACCATTTGGGAGCATGAATGGAGGGCTCTGTTAGAAACGGATGGGGAGCTGGCAGATTTTTTAAACAGAACCCTGCTGCCTTGTCCACTGGTGCCTAGGGATGCTCTTTTGGGAGGCAGAACTAATGCCATCTGTCTATATTACCAAACTAAACCCAGTGAACAAATACACTATTATGATTTTACCAGTCTTTACCCCTTTATAAACAAAATGAAGGAATACCCAGTTGGACACCCTGCAATCATTCATGATAAATTCCAACCCCTGTCGAGTTATTTTGGAAAAGCCAGGTTGAAACTGTACCCACCGTGAAACCTTTTTTTTCCTGTGATACCCACCAGGGTGAATGGGAAACTTATGTTCACGCTGTGCCCCCTCTGCGCAGGAACAAGACAGCAAAAGTGTGACCACACTGATGAAGAGAGGGCCCTCCTAGGTATGTGGTGCACACCAGAATTGAATAAAGCTATCGCCAAGGGGTACAGAGTAGCTCAATTCTATGAAGTCTGGCATTTTGCTGAGAGGTCTAGCACCCTTTTTTCACAGTACATAAAAGCGCATCTCCGACAGAAGCAGGAAGCCTCAGGCTACCCCGCCTGGTGTACCAACCAAGAAAAACAAGAGAGATATGTGGCCAATTTCTTGCAAAAAGAAGGTGTAAACTTACGCCCAGAGCATATCAAACCCAACCCCGCAAAGCACCAAAAAGCAAAATTGTTTCTAAATTCTTTGTGGGGTAAATTCGGCCAGAGAAACAACTTGCCCAACACCAGCATTGTTAGAGACCCTGAAGAACTCTCTGGCTACCTCTTTTCTCCTGCCTATGAAATTTCATCTTGTGACTTTATTGATGATGCTTAGAGTTGTACGAGCTGTTAGACAGCTTGCAAGACCAGTGTCTGTACCATGAAATATCATGATTCTGTGATATTTGTGAGCCATGAGGGAGATTGGAATCCCCCGCTAGGTGATTATTTAGATGAGCTCACCAGCGAAATCCCACCGGATGAACACATCACAGAGTTTGTTGGCTGGTCTGAAAACCTACGGGTACAAGTTGTCTGGGGGAAAGGTTTGCTTGAAGGTCAAAGGGTTTACCCTGAATGTGGCCAACAGTGAAAAAGTCAACTTTGAAACCTTGAGAGACCTTGTTTGAGATGATGGGGCAAACCCTGATGTGACCCCTAAAACAATTGTGATACAACAGTGCTCTATCGTCAGGAACAAAAGCAAGTGGCCGATAGAAATCAAAACCTTGAGAAAAATGAAGAAAGTCGTTTATGACTAAAGGGTCCTCACAGAAAACTTTAACAGCCTCCCCTATGGTTTTTAAAGACGGATATGCGTTGAAAGCACCCCTTTTCTGTGGTTTTGGCCGGTTCTAGCAACTGTGGTAAAAGTTACTTTATAAAAAACCTTTTGGATCATACTGATAAAGTGTTGTCTGTTATGCCTGAGAATATCGTGTGGTGCTATAGCTGTTGGCAGCCTTTGTATAAAGAACTGCTTTGTAAATATCCTTTTATCAAGTTTGTGGAAGGTCTACTGGACAGTCTCAACGATGACTGTCTGTTTCCTCCTAATAAAATAAATATGGTTCTGGTAGATGATTTGATAAACTCTGCCTGTGACAGCACTGAAATTGAGAAAGCCTTTACCAAGTATGTGCACCATAATACTGAGCATTATGTATATAGTTCAAAATGTTTTCTGTCAAGGGAAAAGAAGCCGCACCATTGCCCTTAACACAAAATACATGGTTTTGTTTAAAAACCCCAGGGATAAGCCATAGATAGTGTATCTGCCGCAGCAGATATACCCAGGTAAGGCCCAGTTCTTTCTAGAAGCTTTTGAGGATGCCACTAAAACACCTTACAAGTATCTGGTGGTTGATTTAAATGCTTCTACTCCAGATGCCTTTAGATTAAGAACAGGGCTTTTTCCTCCCGACCAACTGGCCGCTTACACTTTTAAAAAAACAGCAGGTGGGAATAAAAAGAGATAATGTAGCAGTGGCCTCTTCTTAGCTCTCAAGACGGTGGATGGGGAACATGTCTAGCTGTGTAAAAAGAAATTTGGCTCTTAAAACTGCTTCTTCAATCCACAATCTACCCCAAAGCAGAGAAAAGCTATACTCTGCTTGGCCTCTGATGATTTAGTAGCGGCCATTTCAGAAATTCCTCTGAACACCTTAAAAAGAAACATCCCTTTGACATCGCATCAAATTTGCATGGTGAAAAAGAGACGCGGGATCATAAAAAACCTAAGTAACAAAAGATTACCTCTTAAAAAACAGAAACAGCTGGTGAAATAGTCTGGGAGATTTATTGGACCTCTGTTAAGTTTTGCTCTTCCTCTGATTACGGGGCTTTTGGCTAGCCAGTGATGGAGCACTCAGAAAAAATGTACCTGGTGCCCAAATAGGAGCTGGAACAATTAAGGGCTCCCCCACCACCTCAGGAAAATATCAGAACCGAGGCAACCCACTTATTGGATGTTGAAATGAGGGATATTCTCCAAAGACCGGGTTTAGCAGAGTATGATGAAGCTAAACTGTATGCATCCATGCTTCAGAAATACCTGACCTACGTAAAGCAGGGTGATCTGGACAGAGGGAAATTAACCCTATTTCTGCTGGAACAGACCCCCCTAAAAGCCGGATACCCCTTAGAAACCCCCACAAAACCCGACACAGTCATTCAGGAAGTATTGGATAACATGCATGCCCAATACAGGAAAAATGCTAAAGTACCGCTAACTAAGCTGAGCCAGCAAAAGGATATTTCTTCTTGGGATGATCAAGGGGGTTTTGTCTACAAAGGGATGCTCGTCAAGGGGTCTAACATGCTCAACATGGTCCGGAGAACCCTTCAGACTCACACCGGGACTACTAAATGCCCACTTAAAGGCTGGGACATCTTTATGAAAGCCATGGCCGAGCTGAACGTACCATCTTCTGTTATAGGCAATGTTGTGAATCGTGATCATCTGGAATGCCTGAAAGTATCTGACTCAGACCAAGAAACACAAATAACACCACCTAAGAAGCAAAAAACTGTCTTTAAAACCCATTGGCTCTCCATGTAAAGTTTTATGCTTTGAAATAAACTATTCTATACTGCTATAAAGTCTACAGAGGGTTTTTGAATGAAAACACGTACACGCACACATTTAAATAACTACAGCTTTATTTACACAACATCAGCTGAGTGTTTTATTTAGACAGCATTTGTGAAAGTCATAGCAAGAAATACATGTCTGGGCATGTCGAAACATGCTTTGAGCAGGCCTGGCCATACAGAAATTTTTATATTTACTTTTTACAAAATGCATCACCACTCTATCATTTTGTGCTAAATCGTAGGAATAATGCAAATTTAAAATCTGTTCAAATGATAGCCCCTTGCTACAGTGGTGCAGGAAAAATGATGAGCTGTTCAGTGTCCATCTTTACATATAGTCAAACAGGACGTTTCTCCTCTGATTTATTTCTATTATGTTATCAAAGACTCCGTACATGATAGTGTTAACTATGGTGGGCAAAGCTGCAGCAAAGTGTATTTCTGCTCTCAAATTCCCAGTTTTAATCAGCGAATAATGATTATTCCCAGCACACTCCTGGTCAGGGGAAAGGTCAAAGGCAAATAAGGTGTACCCCAGAGCAAACTCCTCATGGCTGATTATCAGGGCCCGGTCTTTCGTATGTTTACCAGCTGTCTGTACCAGCTGCATGTATTCTCTCTTGCAGTTGCCTTTCTCAAAATCTGGTTGTAGGGGCTTTTTAAGGGTTTGTTCTCCATCAACATAGAGGGCCACAAAATTAATATTGTAATGTTTAAAGTTAAAGGGGTTCTTAGCATAATTCCCGCTAAAGGCATCGTTATCCACGAACCCAGTGACAATAAGTTTGGGCAACTGCCCCAGAAACAGATTCTCCTGGTTGCTGACTCGGCTGCCAGCAGGAATACTAAACACTTTCATACCCACGCGGACTACGGGGTATTTAGCATTGGCTGCAAGAAAGGCCTCCACATGGCCCAGTCAGATGCCCGGTGCTACCTTCACTTTTTTCACAAAAAGTAAGGCAGATGTGATTTTTAGTTTACAGGGGCCAGCCGCTGTGGTACCCATCAAGCAGAAGGCATCTTTGCTGCGTGTCAGCTTAATTTTCACATCCACGCCATTCAGCAACAGTTTTTCTTGAAAAAACAAATCGCTATGGAGATGACCAAGCAGCTCTATCTTTTTGCTCAGGTCTGTCAGGTTTGCCTGTCTCCAAAACTCCTGATTATCGCCATCCCGCACAACCGTTTCATGATGGCCAGGGGTATCTTTGTAAAACAGGCCAGTAGAAAATTGTAGGGAGAGGGTGTCATCGCTGTAGTTGAGAACTGATTCGATGAAAGCTTGGTAGAGGTAACAGCTGTTGCTTTGACTTATCAGACTGTCTCCCAGAGTGAGATCCAGCTGACTGAAGACAAAGGCTAGCAGGTAATTCACCAGACCCACCGGTGACCCAGCATCAAGATCAGTTCCATCTCCTTTTACAATCTTGCAGCAAAGATACAGGAGCGTATTGTTCAAATCCATGTATTCTTCACCATTCCCGGCTATAGAAAAGTCAAGGGGGCTGGACTCAATAATAGCTGAGAGTGGAGGATGTCAACATATAGGCTTTTCTCAGTGCAGATCTGCACAGGGGCTATTTGAAACACATCCAGTTCAGATTTGGCACATTCTTCAGACCCGCAGTGAACAAAGGCCATGGTGGTTAAAATATATTTCTGTTTCCTCCAGGAGAGTGCCCCTTCTTTCTCCCAGGCTGCTTCTTGGTTTTTCATGTCTGACTGCCCCATCAACTTACCCTCTTCTTTTTAAGGGGTTGAAGAGGTCCTGCACATACAGAGTCTATTGCGTCTCTCTTTTAAGGCTCTTTCTTTGAATATACATGAGACCGGACCCCTCCTGCTTTGCCGGCTTGACCACCTTATCTAGGACAGCTCGGGAGACATGACCAATCACATCTTTGGCTATGTTTTGTGCCGTATTTTTAGCATGGGGCTTAATAATCTTCAGACCCCTTCTCAAAAGCAGAATGGCTTTTCTAAAGAGAATGTGAAATATGCCTCCCACACCAGCCCCATACATCACAGGCACACCCTGATATCAGGGAAGACCATACCCAGCCTGGGCTTTATAATAATTTCTGTACAAGTTAGGGTCCCCATAGTTTTTTACCATCACCATCGTGCTTTTACTTATTTTAAAATCTCAAAGTCTTCTGGGGGCATAGGTGAAGCTTAATGATCACCTTACCAAAGCGAAATGAGATGTGTTTGTTCTGATCCGTCTTTATTTCAATGCTGATTGTGTCGATATGGTGCTGGCTGATGGGGACATAATGCGGGTTGTCGTATGTAATGGTGACAAACTTGTTGTTGCTCCCACAGATAGGGACACAATGTAGCAAAGGTACCAAAAACTCCCCGACAAGCTGATGTTCCACAATGTCCATATAAACATACAGCGAATTGAACCCACCGGTAATATCATCAGGGAAGGGTGATTTTTTAGCAGAGACTCCGGGTAGCATTCCCAAAATATAGGCTAGTTCACCATGCGTATAAAAACCATAAGAGTTATCTTTGGATTTAAGTCTCACTTTCCTGAATGCTCGGTCATAGTACATAAGTAGTTCGGGTGGAACAGGATGAGTGGTAATTGTATTGTTTATAAGATCCAGTAATTCTGTGATGGTTGTATAATACCCCCGAGGCAGGCTGTACCCCCATTTTTTAGTCCCAGAAATGATTTTGAAAGGCGTGTCTTCATTGATGTTCCAGCTATGCGGGTATTGTATTTCTGCTAACCCTATCTCCCAGTTCCCCAGCAGATCCAGAGGTTTAACCAGTTGTATGGTAAAGCTTGAGCTGGTGTTCTGTGGAAAAATGCTGGTGCATGCGTTGCTGAGAAAAGTAATGTAAAAGTCACCATCACACATCTTGGTCTTCTGTCTGAGATACCCCTATATGTTACAAACTTGGTTGGCTTCCACCCAGCCATTAAATTTAGACAGCCACCCAAACCATTTCACCAACAACCGCTTCTTTCTTCCCTTTCCTTTCACTGCTAGAAATTTTTCAACCCTGTAAACTCTGTCCTGTTTGGGGTTCACTTTTTGTAGTTCTTCATGGTAGAAAGAACACTCGATATGTTCATCTTTGTAATCTTTTAGGCAGTATACAGGCGTCTGCATGCATCTAAGGACTTCATCCACTATAAAATCTCATCGGTGAATGTTTGTTCATAACCTTTTTCAAACCTCTCTTTGGTCCTAGACACTCTCACATGGTCTCCTTTTCTAAACACAGGTGCTGCTGGTTTTATTTGGAAATAGTCCCTGTACACAGTTTTCCACACCCTTTGAGAGTTTGAGAAGTTCATGTCAACAGGCCTGGTGCAGATGGTTCTGTGAAAACTGTGGCTGTAGTTCTTTATAAACTGTGGTTGTAGCTCTTTATAAACTCTATCAATGTAGTGAAAGGTGTTGCGGGTTGTAAAATACTTCCACATCTTTGATTTTAATGTTCTGTTAAATCTCTCTACCACAGCCGCTTTCACTTCACTATTCATCACGAAATGGTGAATATTATAGCGTTTTAACAGCTTGCTTAAAGACTTATTTAAAAATTCTTTTCCCCAATCAGTCTGTAATTTTTGAGGTATGTGGCCCTCTGTAAAAATGGTTTTAAAGGCCCAAGCTATTTCACCACCTGACTTGTCTTTTAGACCCATGGCCCAGGCATACTTTGATAATATGTCTATCGCTGTAAAGATGAACTTAACCCCACCATTGTGCTTGGAAAACTGCTGCATATCCACCAAATCTGCCTGCCATCAAGCATCAATATCTGAAACAACTGTCTTGTTTCTTTTAAAATGTCTTCTTGCCGGTTTGTGTAGGGTGTAAGCATCTTGATCTGAAAGCCAAGCAGCCACCCCACTTCTGTTCAGAACCTAATTCTGTCTTTTGGTGGCTTCAAAAAGTGTGTTCACCCCACCAAAACTGCCAGCTTCACCAGGAGAGTAATAAACTTCCTTTAATATAACCTCCTGTGTAGACATGTCTGGTAACCACTTCCCCCAACACCCACCCCCCCACGCTAACACCCTTGTGGTGCATTCAAACGCTTGAAGACATGTTTAAGCCATGGCACAAAGATACCCTCTTCCAAATTCTCAACATCTGCTTCAAGGGTCTGGGCCTCCTCCTTTTGCCTGTTCATTGGATCTTCCAGAATAGGGTCAGGCATCTCAAAGAGTCTTTGGGCAAGGGGCCGTGCTCCTCCTCAAAACTATTTATACGGTAAAGCTTTCTATAAGGCTGTCTTGGGGTTGTAGTGAGTGGGCCTACAGGCATTGTGAAAGAATCCATATCCATCCCTGCTTGCCTCAGCACAGTCTCAAATAAACAGAGTGGTCGTTTGGGAAAGCAGATAGACCTGGTGGGGTTGCTGCCCAAATCCCACCCCCTCTACTCATTCCAATTGGTTCAGCATCATTCTTGGGAGGTCTGAGGCCTCTGAAACCTCTGCCAATTGATTGGGGGTGGTAAGGCAGGTTGTTAGAGGGGTCACACCTCCACCCTGCCACCCCATAGACCACACCTGTTCTCCAGTGGGGGGCTAGATCAGTCTGGGACCTGATAGGCCATAACTACACAACGTGGTCTAGGGCAGTTCTTGCAGCCTGAGGGGTTGGGCTTTGGGGGTCTGCATGGGCTGTCCTTCTGATGTCATGGACCATGTGGTGCTGGTGTCACAAACCATGTGACTGGGGTGGGGGTGGAGTTGCTGATGTCACGCACCACATGACTGGGAGTTTGGGAGAGGTTGCTGATGTCACACACCATGTGACTGTATGTGGGGGCGGAGTTGCTGATGTAACACACCACGTGACTGGGGGTGGGGGTGGAGTTGATGATGCCATATACCACATGACTAGGGATGGAGGTGGAGTTGATGATGTCACATACCACCGGACTGGGCTCAGGGGGCGGGTCTGGTGATGTCACACATCACGTGACTGGGCTCAGGAGGTAGGGCTGGTGACATCACACACCATACAAGGGGAAAGGGGAGGGCTAGGGAAGTCCCACCCACCTGTCACATTTGCATTGAAGGGTGGTGAGCCTATATACTACTGACCTTTTTTTTGGCTATGTTGCTTCCAATAAGCATTCTAGGCTTTAGTTGTTGTTATTGGGTTTTAAATACATAATTCAGGAAACTTTCTATTTTTCCATCAAAAAATGCATCCCAAGTTATGATATACAAGGTCCTGGTCATTATTTACACAGGCTCTAAAATGGCTGAAATATAGCTGTCTCTGAAATTGATTTCCATTCTATGTGCACAGCACACATTCATGGCACTTAAGATGTTACAGCACAGCACACATTTTACAGAGGACCAGAGCTTTCATGGGAAGGGACCAATATCTGTGGTGTAAGCCCAGCTGAAATGTCACCATCTTTAGGCTACAAAGCAAAAAAACCCACACTTCTGTGAAAATATTTTCCCAAGGCAGAGACAAAAGCATGTGCAGAAACAGAGACGGAAGAGCTCCTCCTTGGGGACATCCTGTGAACTAAACAGATATAAGGATACCCAAAAGCTAAAGTGATGGAAATTTTAGAGATAAACAATAACAATAACACCTGTTGCAAAATATCTATTCATCATTCAATAAATAGTGGACAAATATTTTGTTTGTGTCTATACCATAGTGCTAATTTGATGTAATAGAGACTAGTTCTTAATATATTTGATGACTAAGAAGTAGTTTCTGAAATCAAGATTTGATTCAAATTCTATCGATATGAGTGGGAGCCTTTTGCTGTCCATGTGAAAATCTAACCATTCGCATTCCCAGAAATGCCATCCTCTCTAGATACCCACAGATTGAATGACAGGCCTTACCAGACATAACTGTATTTCACAGGTCCAATTGTACCAGCCATGAAGTCCCTGAAAATAACAGCTCTGTTCAAGGAGTCCTGCTGTTAACAGAATTCAAATGGAAAGGGGAAAATGTTGCATTATAATATAGTTTATTGGCCATAGTAAAACTAGTTTAAGAAGTATAAATAGCAAGTAGATTTCTCTGTAGCTTTGATGGCACACTGAGGCTTTTTTTAAAGTGCACTTCAGATTTGGTGCATGAATTATCACCTCTAATAGTTGATAATTAAACTACTTCAGCAAAGCTGTGAAAGAAAGAGGACTACCAATAAAATTTCAGTCTCACCTGGCAATTATTTTAAATCCATGCTCCAAATACTCATACAAATACCATGCATTCTCTGCCTATGTCATTGGTAGTGATCTGCAGACTGACAGCTCCCTTTCTATATATAATATATATATTTGCCTCCGTGAAATCTAGAATAGACATGAAAATCACTTACACAATCAAGAAGGAGAATATTATTAAGTCTGAGAGGTACACAATGACCTCTTTTGAACACTGTGTAGCTGGCTTGAGAATGAAATACAAAAGGCCAGGATCATGAAAGGAGATAATAAGCAGATATTTTTCATTTATGAAATTGAAAAGATAACTAACAATCCCTTTCAATGCTATTCTATTTCAGAAGTAAAACAAACTGTTCTAGTGATAAATATCGATTTCATCCTTAACGAAAACTATCCATTCATAAATATTAAGTGATGATATTAGCTTCTTATGTGGCTACTTCTTATAGGCAACAAAAGACAAGTATTTCTAGATCCAGGAAAACAATAGCTTTAACATTTGTAGTGTGCATTTTTCCAACACATCACTAAAATGGAAAATTGCATGGCCATTTTGGAAAGCAACCGCACTCTGGAAAAAATAATATCGTCTTATAAAACTCTCTGCAATCCCTCAGTCAAACTGTTATAGTCATTGGAGGGGATGGTGGCAAATAGTTTACACCCAAACCTGACCTACTTTAATATTATTATTATCTAGTGGAAAGGCTCTTCAAATATCTATAGTTTTAAAAAAGAAATCTTGTGCTTTTCAGCTGAAATATTAAATTAGAAAAGAAACAGTATATTTGCATTTTTTAAAACAGTTTCAGGACTAGGATCTTGAATGAGCATTAATGTATTCAAACTCAAAATGCATCTAAAACAGGGAAGTATTCCTTGCAGATGAGGAGACTGAGATTTAAATTACTCACTTGGAAGGAAGTTAAAAACACTAAGCTATCCTTTGAGGCTGGCCAGTACAGTGAGTTCTCAGTATTGCCAGCCCCTATTCTTAAAAAATATAATGACCTAAGCCCTAAAAATCATGAACTTTCCTTAAAAATAAGGATTTGTCTTTATTAAAAATAATACATTTTACATTATTTTATTTGGCTTTGCCCTTGAATGCTAAATGCATTTCTACACCCCCCTCCAAATATACTAGGGAGCAGAAGTAGACAGAGTGAGGACATACTTTCATGGCAACATTCCCTAGCATGGTTCTTACAGGAAAGCTGAGAATTTCACATAATAATGTGACCTAAGGAGTTTTGTTTAAAGGAAAACAGGAACTAGGGAGAGGGAAGTAGAGGGACAAGAGATTCAAAGGGGCATTAAATTGTGTGTAAGGAGAAAAGACCATTGAATAAGTGAGAGATGACTGATGTCCAGAGCAAGAAAAAGATAGAGACCTCCTGATAAAGAGAATACTCCAGATAGAAGCTGGGTCCTCCGATCTCCCTCCAGGCATTTTTTTTTTTAATATGAACAAATGTCTAGGATTTTGGTCAGCCCAGAATCAAAGTTTTTCTTGGCATTTCCTAGCTTGCCCTAGCAAGGAGCATCTTGGGGTGGGGGAAGTGAGGGGAGAGTGATTAGAGGCAAGGGGCACCACGTGCATGTGCATGTGCACACACATGTCACTGGCATGCAGCCAGGCAGAGTGGCGGCAGCAGGCTTGGCAGCTGGATGCAGGTAAGTCTATGGGGAGCAGGGGTTGGAAAGCCATGGTTTGGGGACTGTGTGGGGCATGTAAGTCTGTGTGTGTGTGTGTGTGTGTGTGTGCATGTGTGTGTGTGCGTGTGTGTGCGTGTGCATGTGTGCATGCAAGCATGTGTGTAAGAGGGGAGGGAGGTGGTTGCTTGTCAGCACTGGAGGAAGCCATCAGGGAGCTGGAGCTGGAGCTGGAGCAGGGTGGGGGTGGTGAGGGAGCAGTGCAGAGAAGGGGGTGAGGGGCCCATTGCGGGCAGCAGGAGCTGCATGGCTGGGCCAGTAGCACCGGGGCTGGTGCCCTAGCTCACAGGGGTGAC
The DNA here is from genome assembly GCF_001723895.1 of Crocodylus porosus. NCBI lineage: Eukaryota > Metazoa > Chordata > Crocodylia > Crocodylidae > Crocodylus > Crocodylus porosus. The sequence goes on from NW_017728948.1 coordinate 26,923,070, forward strand.
GTGGCCAGGAGACACTGCAGGGCTGGGGGTAGCAGGGGGCTGCAGTTTGGGAATGGGGGACACTGGTAGGGCTGGTGGGGTGTGGCTTGGGAGTGAGGGGCATCACATGGGTGATGAACTGTGGGTTGATAGTCAGGGGCACCAGCATGGCCCAGGGAGGCAGGGTACTGTGGGTTGGGAGTGGGGGTACTGGCAGGGCCAGGAGTTTGCAGGTCATGAGTGAGGGGCAGCTGAATGTCAGGGGGCGGGGGGGCTGTAGCCCTGGACTGAGGGGCAATGACATGGGCAGGGACAGGGACAGAGTACCAGCATATCACTGCTCCTCCAAAGTCATACCTTCCCCCACCCACTCCTTGACAGATGTACTCTTTTTTGAAACTGGAAATATGGTAACCCTAAAGAAGTGCCTTGCTTAACGCTGCACAGGAAAGTTGAGACTGAGCAGAACATAGAACCCAGATCTCCCATGCCTCAACATGAACCCACTCTCTCTCCTTTGTAGTAATCTTTATGGTATCTTTTTCAGGATGACGTGTTCTTTAGAAATAGCTGGAAGATGGAGAACCCCTTCCTGTTAGGGACACCCATTCCAGGATAGCATTGAGCTAAATTGGTAGTGAGGTACTGAACTGAATTCAGGTAGAGAGGAAGAAATAACAATGTATTAGAAAGAGTTGTTGTAAGTTAATTCCAGTGACTTAACTGGAGTTGCTTTTTATTTGCACAAATGTCAAAAAGGGAAAAAGTAGGCCCAGTGATTCACAAAAAACTTTTGCTTTGTAAGTGTCAAGTTAGAAGTGAGAGGCACTGGTATATTAAACATTCTCCATGGAGCATTAGAAGCATTTTGCTCCTAATTTTATAACCAATACACTAGAATTAAACAGCAAAAAACAGAGTGCTTTATATAAAGTCATCATCAGTCATGATAGTCATGTCTCAGGCATCAACTTTCATTACACCATAGGCAAACAACAACTTTTCTTTTGCAGTACCAAATCCTCCTACTCCATAATCTCCATTAGAATCAAGGAGGGATAAGGTTTCAACAATTCTCTTCAGCTGGGAAGTAGAGAGCAGCAGCAGCAGCAGCAGCAGCAACAAACAAAGGGAATTTCAGTGCCTAAGAGCTCTGCAAGACCAGATTGATAGTGGAATGTACATTTCGGATAAGTTCAAGTGCATCAGGCCAACGTCTTTGGATAAGGAAAGGGTGTCGTGATCTAACTCAGATGAATTTACACGTTCTAAACCCTGAAGTCATCATTTCTGTTTATATGTAGGATGAGGAACTTGAGCAAGCAAACACAGGCTACTGAGAATACAAGCAAAAATGCTCATTTTTATAGGATCTCTTTTCTTAGACCAACTAAATGAGAAATAAATAAGAACCTTGTCTGCCTATGTCCTCAGACCAACATGACTACAACCTACACCCCTTTTGACAGGATGATTTTTGACTTACACTTTCTTCCATTCCCTTTTTCCATTTGGCATCAGAACTACCCTGCTGTACTGTGACTTATATGCTTCTTACTGACATGAAACCTATACCATTACTTAGCTCACCTCTCTGTTGGGCAAATCATTCTTGTGAGCCGTTCGGTAGTGAACCTGTCATTTTTATAAACATAGTCCTGTTGTGTTTTCACAGTGTGGCTTCACAAAATAGCAAACCTAAAATTTATGTCAAAAGAGAAGGAGGCAAACAGAAATCCCTGTACTAAAATGAAAAGTATAAATAGATGCAAAAGGTGCCATACTGCTGATTTTCAGAGTCTCGGAAGACCTCTTAGACACAATACAATGATCAAGAATTAACACTACAAAAAAGGTACATGAAAGGAATCCCTGAAGCAATTTATACCAAAGAAATATGTCATCAGAGAAGTTGCACTACTACAAAAATTAACAGGCCAGTATGGTAAATGAGCCAAAGAGGGATTAGAGGAGGCTTTAATAAACAGGAGGAGAAAAAACCTCAGAAAATAGCTAACAAACCACTGCCCAAAGAAATGAAGAATCTGTTTCCCTAATACATTTTTTCCCAAGCAAAATTCCCAAAGGGCATCAAAACGCAAACCCTGAACAATATCATGTAATAATCTGTTTCCTTGCCATGTATGTTACACCAGTCTATGATGACATACATTAACTTCTGACTGGCAACTCAATACCTACTCTGAATTTATAACCTAAAATGATCTAATATTATTGGTTATATGTGTGAATATAAAAGGACTAGAGATAGTGCAGTAGCAATGTAACTGCCTTTTTTATCCCTACTGGTAGCAGCAGGTAATTTAACTTCAAAGTCCCTGCATCATCTATGGTCATCTCAAATACTGGACAATGATACCTGATGACACATATTGCCTCAGGCATTCATTTATCCAGAAATGGCATTAAAAGACCAGTTACTCAGCCCTTCTGTTTCCCAGAAGAATGATGGAACTTTTCTGGGCTGTATTTCCATAGCCAAAATGAAATCGCAGGCTAGGACCCATGCTATCCATAAAGCCAAAATAGTAACAACACAACAGCTAGTCCTGCAGTTTTCTGAATATTTTGATCTTAAAAAAGCCTTAGTAGGTCCTAACTGTACAGCTGCAATAAGTATGCCCTTGCTTTACTCAGCTCAGGCTAAATATTTCTAAAGTGCTTATCACTGTAGTATCTCAAATCCAGTAGCTATAAGATCTAAACACCAAAGTGTGAGACATGTTTTGAATATACTCATTAGGCAAAACTCCCACTGAAATCAATGGAAAGGCATAGGTGTAATTGACAAAAATTAGCCAAAGTGCACGCATTTTGCTGCTGTCAGAAAGATGTGCTTTTTGTGGCTGATGTAACAGTTACTAGTAAAATTCTATTTGTGTAAACAGATAACACTGCATAACTTAACAAAATGCTTTACTAATGTGCTATTTTACTTAGAATTTATTAAGCAATATTAATATTCTTGACTACCCAATATTTCATAAGGCACCACAGCATGTGTTTATTTTTCTATAAATATTTCTTGCAGTAGTGGATGGATTGAAGTAGCTCCTAATAAATATTCGGCTCTAGAATCCTGAAAAGATAGGGCTCTGAGTCACTTCCCATCTTTCTCTCTCTCTGATGGAGACAGCAGGCGGGCAATGACACAATTACTACAGAGTAATTTACTCCCTTGTAGGTCCCAACTGGAACCTATAGTAAGCACTATTACAGTGTTGACCACCAAGTAGGGAAACTGGTCTAGAATGGGCAAAGGGGGATGCCAGACACAGCTAATTCTTGGCATGTGCTTAGGTTTGTTGTGCTATTGGGGCTTTAGAGGCAGAAAAGGAGTGAACTGGTGAGTGGGCATGCTTCTCAGCAGAAGTACATGTAAATAGTATAAATTTAGCTTACCATCTTCTTTTCCCTTTGCTTGCCCTGATGCCAGGAGTGTCTGCATTGAAATCAGCAGATGCATGCTATTGTAAAACCGATGCAAGCAAACAGAGAGCAGGACCTACACTAGTTCCCTCTTCCTTTGTTCTTATAATCTGAATTCTTTGCTAATCTATAAAAGAAGCCAGATAGACTGAAAGATACAATTTGTTCTTTGTATCTGGGAAAACATTGTGTCACAGGCTGCCTCATGTGAATGGCCATACCCCTTGCTTCATCGATGTTGAAAGTATTTGCAAATACATGTGATAGTAAATATGAATCTGTTGCTTTGGGTTGGATCCCTATCACATCTTGATTTATCCTGATACACTGCTACTTCTGTTCCCCCATGTTCTTGGCACCATTACATGCTATTGGTTTCCTATGCAAAGCAGTGTATACAAGAAGAGACAGAAGCATATCTATAGTTTCATAATATGCCTATTTAGGTTGGCCTGACTTTTCTTAAGGCTTGATGCTTCAACACAGGCTCATGGGACTAGTTCTACTAAATCTCTGGAGAATTATTCCCAGGTTTGAAATGTTGTTGAATCCTTGTTCCATTTATTTTTAACCATTTTAATCTGCATTTTTATTCACTGTCTGAAAACAATGAAATTGCAAGCTCCATAGCTTTGTCTTATCTTTCTCTAAGTCTTAGGCAATAGTAAAATCTACCTGGCAGCTCCAAAGGAGATGAGAGATATAACTCGTTAATAATGAAGCCATAGATAAAGTTAGGATTTTTCTGGTGCACAAATGGGAAAAGTAAATTCTTGTATACAGTGTGATTGTTTTCTATCTGTATATTTTTCATGCTGAAAGTTCCTATTTTGTACATTGCTGAAAATAATATTGAACTCCAGCCTTCATGATGTTTCACTGAGTGGTGGAAACAAACGGACTGATTTTTATACTACTGCCTTGTCTATTCCAATATTCTGTCAAGAAGCCAATACTACTCAACACCTATATGACTGATTATACTTTGATCCCTCAACAGACAACCAAACAGATGTCCCCACCAAGGTTGCGTAGTGGTTGCTGAATAACGTTTCTGCTGCAGTGACATGGCCTCAATCAGGAACAGAGAGAATTTACTCTGAGAGATAATTACCTCTTACTGTTATGAAATCTGGATGCTGAAAACAATAAGTCTCCCAAACAATACAACAGAGAAAACTAATCTAAAAAGAATACAGTCATTGACCCTTACCTATAAATGATAAAGAAACGACAGCAATAAATATTTAGCAGATTCAGACTTAGGTGTTTTCCTGGATGTTTTTGAATGACTATCATCTTAAAATTCTACAGATGAAAAATACTTTATACTTGACTGCACTAACACATCATTTATCCAATAGAATAGGCTGTAGTGAAGACATGCATTTTGTTTTAAGTTAATACATAGGGCTACTAATACAACCCAGATACAGCATCAGATTATATTTTTTTGCAAACATAAAACACTGCCTCTAAAATGCATAATGTGTGCTAAAAACAAAGAATGTGTTGTCAGTTTTATGACCTATAGCAGGGTTACAGCGCTAAGCTATATGTTTTGCCTCCTCTGAAATACTACATGGTAAATACTTTGCATTGCTATTAAAGGCAGGGACACATCACCTTTTCTCATAAGCAGGAATATCTCCAAAATATTCATTCAGCATAGATCTAGTAAGGCCTGGAAAGAAATTCAATGCTCCTACCTGTATGTAGCCAAGCTTCTTGCTGGAGACAAGAGCAGCATTTTAACTATCTGTTCAACCTCTAGTCTCACTTCACTGCATTGTAACTATTAAACTGTCTCCTGACTGAACCAACACAGGATGTTTTTTTCACTTTTAATGTTACTGTAAATGTAATATGGTTAAGATTAAAATGTATGAGATTATTTTTTGTCCAAGTCCTAAGTAATTCTTAAAATAGATTTTCCCCTGTGTTTTTATTCAAAATAAGTGTTATTGATAGGGACTTTGGCTAGAATTTTCCAGCTGAAATGGTTGAAACAAGGCATGCCAATAAATTGCCCAATTTTGAGGACCTAACCTCCCATCATTTCTTCTGAAGACAAAAGCATTTGATTCTACGCAGGAAGTGCATGCTTAACACCTCTAAAATATTAGGTACTTATTGGGCACATCTACATATGCAAATTGTGAGGGATGGGTTTACTCCACAGTAATCTACTCTGGATTACTGAGATCCTGGGCAGGCCTCTATGCATACAAGGATTTAGGAGCAGATTTCCTGCTCCAGGCTGTTCTGGAGGTGTGCAGCATCCTCCAGGATGTTCTGGGGTACACTGTGCTCCAAGTGCATGCCCTGGGATTCCCCTGGTGCCTCAGGGCCCTGGAGGGGATCCACATCCCTGTCACCTGCTCTCCTCACTCTGACCACCCCTACTTCAGCCAGTGGGGCTTCCATTTTTTCATGCTGTAGGCTGTCTTCAATCACCATGGTGCCTTTACCAACATGAGTGGCAGCTGAGTAGGCAGTGCCCACAGTGCCTGTGTGTTCTGCAACTCTGCCCTGCCACCCCTGGTGGAAAGTAGGCACTTTGTGCCAAGGGTGCTATACCTCCAGCTGGGTGCAGTGGCAGTTCCACCCCTTCTCATTAGGGGCTCTGCCTACCCACTTTCTCCTGGCTCAGGAGGCCCTACACTGGCCAACTGGATCCCATCAGGCACACTTCAACCAGTTCCTGAGCTCATGTATTGGTGGAGGGCACCTTTGGCTGCCTGAAGGGATTCTGGTGCACTGTCACTGCCCATGTTGAAGTAACTGAGGCCAATATCCCCTGGACTGTTATCACAGCCTGTGTGCTACATAACATTTGTGAGGCCCAGGGGGAAGTTTTCTGTGAGGCCTGGGCAGAGGAGGTGCAGTGGATGGAGTACACGACACCAGGAATGCCAGCTATGGTGGCAGTGACGTGCGCTTCCTGCTAAAGCCTCAAACAAACCACTCACCTGCCAGTGGGGGGCAGGGAAAAGGATGTGAGACATGCTGGCTGACCACCTCCTCCTGCACTCCTCGCTGTGGCCCGCCTGGACAGCTGTCCCTAGCCCCACTATGTACCCCCAGCACCATGTTTCCAGTCATCATCTATACATGCATTACTATGCAGTAACTACTCAGGGGTTAATTTGCTACTTTTATTTAGAGGGATCAAATTAACTCCTGAGTATAGAAAATTACTGTGCAATAAATATTTGCACATGTAGATGGTGACAATTACTATACAGCAATTGCTGTGTAGACATGCCCACTGTACATTAAACTAATCTACTGCACAGTAAAGCATCACCGTCTACACTTGTGCAGCAATTACTGTGCAGTAGATTAATCTTGTGCCATTTTTAGTGCCTGTAGATACAGGTACTAGAAATTGGTGCATTAAACTAATGCACCAAAATTCATGTGTAGATGCTAATCAGGAGCAAATTGCTTGCAGTAAGCCCAGGCAACTTGGGGCCACATGGGGCTGGGAGAGCTGTCTCAACTCGAGAGGATGCTGCCTCCTAGCCATGTGAAGATCAGGACATATCCCAATCTCCATGTGGCTGAGAGAGCAGCCTCACTGCCAAGCGGCTGTCTCCCAGTCAAGTGGAGATTGGGCCAGGTCCCAATCTCCATGTGGCTGGGGGGGGGGGCAGCTGCCAAGCAGCCAGGACAGTTCTCTCGCACCCAACAGAGATCAGGACTAGGCCCTGTGCCACTTGCCAGGCCAGGACTGGTACCCCAGGAAGGACTGGTACCCCTCCACCCCCGGCTGCTGTGGTGGGGGAGAGTAGGCCAGGAGCTGGCCTAGACTGAACTGCTCCCACTGGGAGAAAATTTTCTGTCGATGGGTGCATCTTCAGATGCAGTTTAATGCACAGAAAATTCAGGCGCATTAATTGAACGTGTAGACGTGTCCACTGAGATGCTTAAATTTGGGCTTTAGGAGTCAGAGTCCACAGTTCTAATTACTGGACCTGTCTTCTTAAAATGCTATGTCATTATTATCATTATCAATAAGTATCAATAATATCATTATTATGATGTCTTTGTGTTACCCTAGAGTGAACAGGGACAGTGCAGTTTGCAAGCAGTTCACAGGAGCTAGAGGAGGAAGAAGAAGAGGAAGAGGAGCCAGACACCAGATTCTGCTCTGGGAAGGTCAGCGAGCCAGAGATGTCTGTGTCTTTGTCTTGATAAATGTTTGTTTGGTGGGCTTTGTGTTTGGATGTTCTCTGAGCAGCTGGGAGTGCTTCTACCTGAGTAATTGTTGGGTGACTGTAGTCTGTGTCTGATAAAAAGTCATAACAAGTGGGTGAAGCCAGTCTAGACCTAGGAGAGTATAAAAGGTGACTCCCTAAGTGACCAGGGAAGCGAGTGAACAGGAACAGCAAATAGGGCACTTTGCAAGAAGTTCACACATCAGTTTGCCACCCCCTCCTCTTTGCAGAGGAGCTTTAAGTTAAGTTCTTTCCTTAAGTAAGAGTAACTAACCTACATATATTTAGTATAAGTAGTTAAACTCAGCAGTTAGACTAGTACTTAAGCCTCTTGTTTAACTAAAGTCCAAAGTGAGCGAGAGTTCTCCAGGTAGTTTGGCCAGAAACTTTCTCTCTCAACTTCCTTCACTATAAGCTTAGTGAGAGGAGGCAGGTTAGGAGGGGAAAAGGAACTTTTAGAACCAAGAAGCAGTAAACAGGCCACCTTAAAGGGGAGTTGGCTAGGGAAGTCCTGCTTGGAGTGAAGGGCAGGAAGACAGAAGATATGGATATAAGGGACCCAGAGAGATGACTAGAGGTTGTTCCAATGCCAGAGCCACTGTCATTGCCATCTCTTCCTATGCTTGCACTCACGAGAAGTCTGTCCATGCAGGATTTCTAACTGTTGAGGCTTCTACCCAGGTTCTGATTTAGCACTGTGGAGACTGCAGTTTGCAGGTTTCTTCCAGTGATAGCCAGGTGAAGGAGCATCTGTGATGTAAGTGGTGCTTCCTAATGGTGCCCTTCAGGGAACAAGCAAGAGAGCTATAGGAGGAAGTGGTAAGTCTCCAAAGCATCCTCTGCCATGAGGACTTCATCAGTTCAATTCTGGAGGAGACCTCTAGGACTGTGGAGGAAGGACTGCCAGACTCAGTGCTAGAGATAAAGAGGATGTGGATCCCCAGGAAGGTGGAAGCTGGAAGATTGTGACCTCTGGCAGCAAGTAGAAGTCTTCATCCCCACCTGAAGCAGCTTTCCTGGAGAACAGATATAGAGCCCTAACAATAAAAGATGAGGAGGGAGAGACCAGGCCAGGCATCCCCAAGGTTGGGAGAGTTGAGACTGCTACCACCAACAGGAAGCAACAGGTGGTGTGTTGTTTGGGAACTCCCTTCTGTGGGGGACAAAGGGAGCCATCTGCTGGCCTGACCTATTGTCTCTGGAGGTCTTCTGCTTGCCTGGAGCCTGGATCCAAGATGTCATGGAAGGATTACCAAGATTAATCCAGACCTCTGACTACTATCCCATGCTGCTCATCCATGTGGGCACCAATAATACTGCCGGGGTGACCCTTGGGAGACCAAAAGTGCTAACAGGGTTCTGGGTGCACAGGAGCTCAGGTAGTGTTTTCAATCCTTCCAGGCAATGGGGAATGGCCCAGGCAGAAGAGAATGCAAATCAATACATGGCTATGCAAATGGTGTTGCCAACAGGGCTTTTATTTCTTTGATCGTGGGACGTTGTTCTAAGAAGAAGGCTTTCTAGGAACAGATGGGATCCACCTGACAAATAGAAGGAAGAGCAGACAGGCTCATTAACTTAGTGATGCAGACTTTAAACTAGGTTCACCAAGGGATGGAGACCAAAGCTCTGAGGCAAGTGGGAAGTGGGTGACCTAAAGGAAGCACAAGCAGGAGTGGGAAACAGGGGGGTCCTTCTCACTCTTCCTGAGAAATCATAGCAATCAGTGAGTTACCTCAAATGTCTACACACATGCATGGAGCCTGAGAAACAAGCAGGAAGACTGGAAAGTGCCTACACGGTCATAGAACTATGATGTAATTAGAATAGCAGACACTTGTGGGGGTAGCTCACATGACTGAAGTACTGTCATGGATGAGTATAAACTTTTCAGGAAGGACAGGGAGGGTAGAAGAGAAGGAGCTCTTATGTAAAAGAGATGTTTGATTGCTCTGAGGTCCAGTATGACATTGAAGAGAGGCCTGTTGAAAGTCTCTGGGTTAAGGCCAGAGGACAGAGCAGCAAAGATGATGTTGGGGTGGGTGTCTGCTATAAACCACCAGACTAGGAGGATAGGATAGGAGGATTTTTCAAATAGCGCATGCAAGTTTCCTGATCACAGGCCCTGGTTCTCATGGGGGACTTCAGTAACCTTGACATCTGCTGAGAGAACATACAGCAGAGAATCCAGGAAGTTTCTGGAGAGTGTTGGTGCAACTTCCTGGTGCAAGTTTGGAGAGGCCACCAAGAGACCATGCTCTTCTTGAGCTGCAACTCACAAACAGGGAAAATTGGTGTGGAACATAAAAGTGTATGGCAACTGTGGCAGCAGCAACCATGAGGTGATTGAGTTCAGGATCCTGAGGAAAAAAAGAAAGGAAAGCAGCAGAGTAAAGACCCTGGACTTCAGAAAAGCCCATTTTGACTCACTCAGAGAACTGATGGGCAGGATCTCCTAGGAGGCCAATCTGAGGGGAAAAGGAGTTCAGGAGAGCTGATTGTACTTTAAAAAAACCTTACTGAAGTCAAAGGAACTAACCATCTGAAGAGCTGCAGACCAATTAGTCTTACCTCAATTCCTGGAAAGATCATGGAGCAGGTCCTCAAATAATTCATTTCTTCTTGAAGGAGATGGTGATTAGGAACCATCAGCATGGATTTACCAAAGGCAAGTCATGTCTAACCATTCTGATTGCTTTCTATGACAGGATGACTGGCTCTGTGGAGCTGGAGAGAGCAGTGGATGTGATATACCTTGATTTTAGCAAGGTTTTGAATATGGGTTGGATGAATGAACTGTAAGCTGGATAGAAAATGCCTGGATTGTCACATTTAAAAGGATGTAATGAAAGCCTCAATGTCTAGTTGGCAGCTGGTATCAAGTGGAGTGCCCCAGGGATTGGTTCTGGGTCTGGTATTGTTCAATATCTTCATAAATAACCTGGAAGATGGGATGGAGTGCACCCTCAGTAAGTTTGCAGATGATGTCAAGCTGAGGAGAGTAGTAGATACAGTGAAGGATAGGGCTAGGATTCAGACAGACCTAGACAAATTAGAGGTTTGGATCAAATTAAATGTCATGAAATTCAATACGGAGAAGTTTAAAGTCCTGCACTTAGAATGAAACAATCCTATGCACCGGTGCAGAGTGAGGGCTGACTGACTAAGCAACAGCTCTGCAGAAAAGGACCTGTGGCTTAGGGTAGATAATAAGCTGAATATGAGCCAACAGTGTGCCCTTGTTGCAAAGAAGTCTAAAGGCACATTGGACTTCATTATTAGGAGTGTTGCCAGCAGATTGAGGAAAGCTATTCTTCCAACATATTTGGTATTGATGGGGCCACATCTGGAATACTGTGCCCAGTTTTGCACCACTCCACCCTTAAAACCACTACAGAAAGTATGTGGACAAATGGATAGGGGGCTGGGGCACATGACTTATGAGGAGATGCTGAGGGAACTGGCCGTATTTAGTCTGGAGAAGAGAAGACTGAGAGGGGATTTAATAATAGCCTTCAACTACCTGAAGGGTGGTTCCAAAGAGGATGGGGCTAAATTGTTCTCAATCATGGCAGATGACAGAGCAGTTGCAGCAAAGGAACTTGATATTAGGTTGGATATTTAGGTTAGATATTAGGAAAAACTTTATCAGTAGGAAGGTAGTAAAGCACTGGAACATGCTACCCAGAGAGGTTGTGGATGCTCCATCCTTGGAGGTTTTCAAGACCCAGCTAGACAAATCCTTGGCTGGCATGATATAGTTGTGTGTGGTTCTGCTTTAATCATGGGGTTGGACTAGATGATTTCCTTAGGTCCCTTCCAACCAATATCTGGAGGTGCAGGTATAACATCTAGAAATGGTGATGGTTGTAGGGTGTGGTTATTGTGGGAGTGGTGGAGATGTGTTGGCAGGTTATGCATTTCTTGTTCTGGCATAGTCTGGATCCATTAGGTGTCATTTCGGTCATAGAGAGTTTGCTTCTGATGGTGAGGTTAGTGAGGTTTGCTGCTTATTTAAAGGCTAGGATGGGTGGTTCTGGAAAGATCTCTTTAAGAAATGGGTCATCTTCTAGTATGGCTTGCAATTGTTTTGGGATTTTCCATGGAGGTTCCACTCTTCAGGATGAAGTGAGATTTTGGCACCCCGCTTAACTTGGTGCCTAGGATGGGTGCTGCTCTCACCCACCCCATATTATGTTACTGACTACTAGGGACTGTATCCTGGGCAGCAGCAGGAACAGGGATGGTGCTAGGGACCAGGCCAGCTTCAGCAGTGATAGCAGCTCCCCTTCTTGCATCCCCTCTACTTGAAGTTTCATAGATTTTGTAGACATTTGGGCTGGAAGGGACCCTGAAGGATCATTGAGTCCAGCCCCCTGCCCCAAAGGCAGGAAGTCAGCAGGGAGCATAGGATCTCAGGATGGTAAACATCCAAATGTGTCTTGAAGGTGTTCAAAGTGGGTGCTTGAACCACCTCCAGGGGCAGTTTATTCCAAACCTTGGGGGTTCAGATAGTAAAGAAGTTCTTCCTTATGTCCAATCTGAATCGGTCATGGCAAAGTTTGTAAGGGACCAGGCATAATTTTATTGAGGTTTTAGTCTTTAAAAGATCAGTCTGAAGGGCTAGGAAACTCAGAACAGGGAGATCAGGGACTAAACCAAAATCACTGTAGACAGATGACAAGATTGGGCTTTGCAGGGGATCAAAACTGCAGAGATCTGTTCTCTGAGTCAGATGTATGAATCAGGCCAATAGAGAAGGTATAAACTTCTTACGTAAAAGGAAACACTGCCAAATTCCACATGTTCAGCCATATGTAAAGTTATTGAGCCAAGTGTTTCTTCAAAAAATATGAATGATTTGTTCAGAGTGTGCAGAGTAATCAGTTGGATTGTGAGTCATTTAGCTGTCTGAAATTGATTCATATTAAACACTTTTAGACATGGATTTATTTAAATAGATATTAAGCATCAGAATGATATACAGCCAACACAATAGCATTCTAGATCAGCCTTGAGTTATTGCAGCTCTCCAAATTTATCTGCACCAATCCTGCATTGAGAATTATGTTGGTGTACTAGTTAGGAATCAGTGATTGGTCCTAAAGCATTAAGGTCTGAATAACAAGTAGTCATGCATGGGTTCTGGAAGCAGGAATGAAAATGTCATAAGAACTGGTCTCCAACTTGTTCTTTATGCTCATAGTACTAAAGGATAATTAAACTATAGCACTGATGCTAGGACAGAGTTGCCTCCTACTTATGGGGCGCATCTACACGAGGCATGTTAATGCACCTTAACCTAAGTTACTGCATAGTACGGGCACACATCTACATGTGTACACCCTTGCTTCAGTAACTTAGGTTAATTGTGCCTAAGTTTGATATCTGGTATGAAATTTAGTTGCTATTAGTTAATGCGCAGTAACACACATGTAGACACAACCTGACAGTAACTTTAGTGCTGAGTCTGCCCAGCCACTAGAGGGCCAGCCTGAACCTAGCCCCAGGGCACCTGGATGGCTGCCTCTCCCGCTTCAGGTCTGGGCTTCTCTCTGGAAGCCCCTTACTGCAGGGTATAAAAGCCAACAGCCATTGAGCCCTGGGGCACAAATACCAGGGAGTCTGAGGAAGCCTGTTCATTGTCCAGGAGCCCAGCATGCCTGATATGTCCCCCTGGACAGGCCACAGGCTGCCCCTGCCTGGCCTGATCTCCCTGCAGAGCTTCTGCTTGGCCACAGATGAGTGTTCCAGAAGGCTGCACCCCTTGCACAACACTGACAACCCCCCACAACCCTCCAGGGTTACTGCCTGGGCAGCCTGGCTATGTCTGGAAGCAGGGCCAGCATCTGCTCCCTGCTGCTGTTCACCCTCATCAGTGTCTCTTTGCAGGTGCTGTGGTGAAGTGTCTCTGCCACATGGTTCCCAGTCCCACACAGGAACAGTTGTGCAAGGGCCAAGAGAACCAGCAAAGGATGAGAACGTCATCCTCATCATCCTTCCCATTAAGCCTTGGCCCCACCCATATGTGCATTCCCATGCCAACTGCCTGGGACTCCAACCAGTCCCAGAAGGAGGTTGGTGATCTTGTGGTACTCTGGGGCCATGCTGAGATTCAGAGACAGTAGGGCCAGTGCTCAAATGCCTATATTTATGAAGCCATTAGGCAGCATGCATGTGTGAGGGCAATCCAGGTTGGCATGACAGTGACACATTAAGGTCAAGGCCTTGTGGGCATAGTGGATGGCCATGAATGACTATGATCATAGGTCAAGTCGTGCCTTTATGTGGGAGTTGACCTATATCTTGGTGGCCTAGGACCCAGGCCACACCCTTGAAAGTGTTGACATGGGGTGGTCATCCCACCCTGAACCCTCTGTTGACACATCATGGTAAAATGGGACCTTGGACCTTCAGTGCCCCACCGTGTCCTTCTCCCCAGCTGCTGCATCCACCGACAGCTGCTGCATCCACCAGCAGCTTAGGAAGCCCTGCCCAGGGGCTGCCTCATACTTTGTGCAGCCCTAGAGGTCATCACAAGGAGTAGCCAGTCATGACAACACCAGCCACCTGCCCCTTCCCATGGGGACCCTAGCCAGGTGCTGGCCCACAGCATACCACATGTTGTGGACACAGGTGCAGCCAGATGCCATCATTGATGGGACACCTTGCCAGCCCCAGACATACAGTAAGTCCTGCACTGGAGGAGGGCCTCCCCACTGGAGGAGGGCCCATGCCCCAGTCCCAGCCACTGTCTCTGCCCCTGCCCCTGCCCCTGCCTTTAGCCCTAGTTTCATAGTTTCATAGTAGCTAGAGTCGGAAGGGACCTAGGTAGATCATCTAGTCCGACCCCCTGCCTTGGCAGGAAAGAGCACCGGGGTCAGATGACCCCGGCAAGGTGCCCATCTAACTTCCTTTTAAAAATCCCCAGGCTAGGAGCCTGCACCACTTCCCCTGGAAGCCGGTTCCAGGCCCTAGCCGCCCTGACTGTGAAGTAGCGCCTCCTAATATCTAATCTAAACCTACCCTCCGCCAGCTTGTGACCGTTATTCCTGGTCACTCCTGGCAGCGCACGGGGGAACAGGGACTCCCCCAATACCTGCTGATCCCCCCTGACCAGTTTGTAGCAGGCCACAAGGTCCCCCCTTAACCTTCTCTTGTGGAGGCTAAACAGGTTCAGGTCCCGTAGCCTCTCCTCATAAGGCCTGCCCTGCTGACCCCTGATCATACGAGTGGCCCTCCTCTGGACTCTTTCCATATCGTCCACGTCCCTCTTGAAGTGTGGCGCCCAGAACTGGACGCAGTACTCCAGCTGCGGCCTGACCAGTGCCGCATAGAGGGGGAGGATCACCTCCCTGGACCTGCTCGAGATGCATCTGTGGATGCATGACAGGGTACGGTTGGCCTTCTTGACTGCATCCCCACACTGCCGGCCCATGTTCATCGTGGAGTCAATGACGACTCCAAGATCCTTTTCCGTCTCCGTGCTGGCAAGAGGGGAGTTCCCCAACCTGTAAGTGTGGTGCCGGTTCTTCCTCCCCATGTGCAACACCTTGCACTTATCAGTGTTAAACCCCATCCTATTCTCATCCGCCCACCGTTGCAACCTGTCAAGGTCAGCTTGTAGCCTATTGCACCCTTCTAGTGCACCCACATCCCCCCACATCTTAGTGTCATCAGCAAACTTGAACAGGGTGCTTTCTACCCCCTCATCCAAGTCACTGACGAAGATGTTGAACAGTGCGGGCCCGAGGACCGAGCCCTGCGGAACCCTGTTCCCCACTCCCTGCTCCTGGACCATCCACACTCCCCTGGCCCTGGGTCCCCCCTCCCCACCAGCATGCAGGGAGATGGGATACAGTTCCAAACTTTATTCAGCAGCTCATGTCCCTATAACTGGGTGGGCATGGGCCTCACATGAGGAAGAAGGTGTTGTTGTCAGTGGTGATATCCTCCTTGGCAGTGGGGGGCAGGAACATGTAGCACTGCTGCAAGTGGCCCTCTAGGCATTGGCAGAGGTGGTTAGGGGCATCCCCTAACACCGTTGTAGCTCAGGGTCCAGAACCAGAAGCACAGGTATGACTGGGGCATCAGGCAATCAGCAGCAGTAGGGTGTAATGGCAGGGCTCACACAGCAGGGCCACACTTGAGGTTTAGTGGTGCCATGGGGGGGAAGCCCTAGAGAAGGGTGGGGGCACAGCCAGCCCCTGGCCCCAGTTGTCCAGGAGCCCCACACACCTCAGGTCTGTGAACTATGTACACAAAGAGAAGGGGGACAGTGGGGTCTGGAGCCATGGCAAGAGGTCCTGCCTGGCCTGGGTCACCCTGGGAAAGTGGGGTGGGAGGCAGGCTGCCTGCAGCCAGCACCCAGTGGGTCACTGGCCCTAAGGGAGCAGAGGGGTTGGGGAACTTGGGCTGAAGCTGCCTGGGCCTGGGCCTGGGCCTGCCCACCCAGCTTACCATGGTCCCTGGGCACCCATGCACAGCCAGCCCTTGATCTGAGTTCAGGCAGCACACAGCCCCTGGTGCAGAGCACCTTATCTCTGAAATGTTGCATATTCCCACAAATGGCTTCTGTCGCTTGCCTCTGCAGCTGGATGCAGGTGAGAGGCCACCAGCCCCAGCAGGTATGAGGGCTTCATGTTGCCACCAACCAAAACTAGAACCACCCAGAGGTACACCAGGAACAAGACCCTCCTGTGCCACTGCCACTGCCACCAGCTGCTGGAAGAGGAGAAGGTGGTGCAGGAGCAGGCACAGGAGATATGGGAGCAGGTCTTGTGGATGAAGACATTGCCTGGGTGGACATGTGGGACTGGCACCAGCAGGACCAATAAGCCCAAATAGAGGCCCTGGAGTGGGAGCACCTGGAGCTTCTCCAGCAGCAGAGGAATGCTGACCATCAGGCTATGGACACCCTCCTTTTCCTGGCAGTCGCGTCCATACCCCCAACTGCCCAGGCCCCACCTAAGGCCCAGAGAGCTCATGGGTCCCACCTGCCACTCCATGGCAGGCTCCCACCTGGCCCTGGGAAGAGGTCCTTGGGTTCCTCCTGCCCACCAGACCCCCTCGCCTGTTCCCTGCCCTGGACCTGCCACCAGCCACCTGGGCCCAGACCTGCCACTCTCCCCTACACCATGTGGCTAAAGACAAAGCTGTGCATGAGGCTGCTACCTGGTTGGGTTGCCACAGCCCCTGGACCTATAGCAGAATATCCAGGGGCTGGAGTGTTGGGCACCTGCTCTGGGGCTGTGCCCCCTAGTCCTCCCCATTACCCCAAACAGCTAAAATATTGTAAATAGTTTCCCAGCTGTATATACTTTCCCATTTGTATATCATTTCCTACTTGTAAGTGGATTTTTTTATTGTTGGTTGGTGGGGAAGATGGTGGAAGGTTGGGGGAGATGGGGTGGGGTTGTGAGGGTAATAAATGTTTGTTATGTTAGCCATATCCATATCCTGAGAATGGACAGGGGGTAGGGGGAGTGTGGGCAGCAGGACAAGTGGGCTAGACCAGAGAATGCAGGAGGAGGGAATTGGCTAGAGCCTCCTATATCTGATGCCTTGGCCCCCACTGATGAGTGCTTGGCTGTCCTGGGGCATCAGCAGGAGGCAGGGGTTGGGGCTGCTAGGGCCCCAGAAGTATGGGGTGCTGGTCATTGCTGGCAGGGGCCAGGCTGGAACAGCAAGACACTGGACATCATGGGCAGGGGAAGGGGCATCCCTGGTGCAGGGAGGCAAGGTGGACAAGGAGCTAGCATGTGTCCTGCACTGGGCACGTGGCTCCTCGGAAGGGAATGGGTTGGCCTGGGGTCAGAGTTTCCAAGATGGCTGCCAAGTCCTGACAGCTGGCTCTGTCTTCAACATGGCTGCTATGGCTTTTTGGCCACAGGAAGCCTAGCAGGCCTGCAGTTTTCACTCTCCTGTGCCCTGACACAGGCTCAGTCAGTCACACAAGCAACCACGTCACGAGTTTTGCCTGTCAGCAGCCAGAGGTGCAGGGCCCCAGGATCCCCTGCACCTATCTCCTTGAAACTTGATAGGTTTCATGGCCTCAGTAGAGGCTACCATCCTTGCAAGTTTCATCTGAATCAGCCAAAAAATGACAAAGTTATGGATATTTCATTGATTCCCCATTATAGTGTATGGCTGAATCTCCGAATCTCTCTGAATTGGCATTGGATCTTCCAAAGCTGATTAAGCCAAATCAATTCAACAGGGCATTCTGAATCTCCAAATCAAATTGCTGGCTGCCTAATCAGCCTAATCCAAATCGTATAGTTCCCTATTCACGCAGGCCTAATATTAATACAGGTGTATCTTTACCTGCTACAGTTCTAGAGTCTTGAATTGTTTAACCTTTTAACACTATCTAGAAGAATAGTAGGCCTGTGCAAAACAGCAAGCCTTGACTTTGGATTCAGCCAATTCAATAGCTGAGAATCATGCCTAACGTATTTGCCACATTCACTGTGAATTTGATGACTGTTAACGTATATAAGGACAAATCATGCCTCCAGAATTGACTTTGATCTAACTTTCCAGTTGCAATTTTCATAGTAAATGTATCTTCTATCTTCTGTGTATTAGTATGCTATAATAAATTCCACTCATTTATTTGGGAATCAGTGAGCCAGGTCTTTAATTGTTCCTTTTACAGTTGTACCAATGAAACGTGTTGTCTTCTCTGACACAAGCACTGTGAACTAGCTCACACAGGTGATGGATGATGAACTCAGTCTTTATTCATAGATGAACAAATTACTATTTAATAAGATGGAAAAGAAAATGATTAGCCAAAGTGGCACTTAAAAATAGACTGTCTCTCTAAAAACCCTTCCCACACTAGGATCAGAAGTGCATTTGGTATTGTACAATCACATTTAAACTCTGGATTGGATCCTCAGTCCTACCCTGGCCCTTCTACACCATTATAAAAAGGTTAAAGTAGTGTAAAAAGCCTTTAAAAGCTCCATAATTGTCTGTAAGAGGATTCTTACAGTGTCATAGAATGCCATAAGGTTGCCTTTCCAGCGCTCCTTCTGGAACCATGGTACATGAGATGGGCAGTAAGGAGTTGGGAAGAACTTGTTAGAAAATGCTAAAGAGATTCTGAGGAACATTATGGTCAATAGGACAGCCCAGAGGGATGCCAGGATTGGTAGGACATTAGTTCTTGCTACCATGTGGGCTGTATCATTTAGAGACACCATATACATTCCATTCTTGACTATTTACACCCAATTTTGCTAGCCAATTAAGACATATAACCTAGCTACGAGTATTGCTATAAAACCAGACCTGTACTGTCCCATGCACAAAGAGAAAATCATGCACATTTCATTTAGGTTGCATTGATTATAGAGTTAGGAAAGCAATACCAAATGGCTAAATAGAAAATCTGAGTGCTGTATTTACTCAAATATAAGATGAATTCCCCAATAATTAGATTTTATATATGGAAAAATTATAAATTGGTTATATTTTTTTCAGGTATAAAATCTAATTATCAGAGGTTTGTCTTGAACTTGCCCCGCTTTCACTACTACATCAGGGAAAATAAATATAAGAGGGTCAGGTGGCCCCTTGTCCTCTGCCACCCCCTACTTCTTCCCCTCTAGAGTCTCTTCCCTCTCCCCTTACTATCAGACTCTGCTCTCCCTGAGCACATGGAGGGGCAAATTTGAAAACACTGACCTTGAAATAAATATACCTGTCGTAATTTACATATAATGTCCATAGACTTTGTTCATCTAGAACTGATGCATTTTAACTTTTTTGAAAATACAGCAAGTTTATGGTACTTCATAAGCACACTTTTAAGCAGCACTTTTGTATCTTATTATAGTACAAACTGGGCACATCTGCACATGCTTTAATGAACCTATTCTAATGAGCATTAAATTTAGTACCTCCAGTGTGAGGTACTAAATTAATATGCATTAGGCTGTACTAATGTGCAGTAGTGCAAGTGCACGCTTTTTATTGAAGCTTAATGTGCAGTAGACTATTTTACTGAACATTATCATAACGTGGTGGGTTATGTAACATTTCAATGTACAACAAAATAGTCTACTATGAATTAAAATGCACATGTAGATGTGCTCACAATGTCTGATATTAATCCAAAATCAAAAGGCTTACCACATCATTCATTGGGCTGGACCCCAGCAGAGTCAACAGGATTTCAAAACATAATGACCCCACAGCTCAGCACTGCTCAGTATGTATCTGTACTTCAGATACCTCCACAAAGGATCTATGTGTTAATTAGCCTCCCATTCATGACTGGAACCAGGTGTTGGAACCAACTCCTGCAATTCTCCAAAATGTATATGGTTAAGCTCCATCTCAGAGAGCAGGGCTACACTAATCATATAGGTTGAGTGGGCTGAGAGAAGGGGAATGGAGAAATTCTGGGTGAACTGTCTGGGGCTTCACTAGGTGAGGTATTTCAGACATTTAAGGATGATGAAGAAACAGAAATCAATGGAAATAGGAAAGAAAGGTGTACCTGAGCTGTGGGATTGAAGAGGAAGTTGAAATGTATTCAGTGTAGTGGCGCACCATGACTTCAAGACTTGGTGCTGAATGGGAGTGTGGTCAATGGGCACTATATTTTATTCATATGGGATACATTAACCTAGCCTTCTGATAGGTTCCCATGATAATGTGTGCCCTATATGGGTCATGTATTTTATAGTTATGCTCATTGTTTGCTGTATTTAATCAACTTCACAGTTTGTTTCCATTACTAAACAGGGGGCTGTAGGAAAAGCATTCACATCATGAACACCATCAGCTAATACCTAGGAATACCTGTGAATTCTGCTAACACACCAAACCACGATGTTGATCCTACAAATTGACCAACTATAACACATCATAATGCCTTGTGACCAAAGTAGACTCAAGCCTTCCTTAGGGCTAGCATTAACAGTACTGTCATCAAACCTCAAAGAGTTTTCAGTGGTAAAAAAAGAACTAATTGTAAATCTATGCAAAAAAGTCCAGTGCAATATCTTGTGCTTATAAGGAATGCTCCAAGGGCACTATAATAACTGTCCTTCAATACCTGCAATGACTATGGCAATTGAAAGACCACACAAGGAATTTGGAAGTGCCATATTTGTTAAAACTGAAATGGTCATAATTTCTACAGCAAAGATTGAAGAAAACAACACTGAACTAGATTCCTCAAACACCATCTCTACAGGTGAGGAGCTTGAGTTACCCATGACAAAAGAATGCAGGAGATTCTGGCAGACCCTGACTGAGTTAACTGATATGACATATAATAATAAAAAGGCATGGATGACAGTATGTAAACTCAGCAACAGCCCACAAAAGGTAGATCAACATCATAATGTTGCTGGTAATTAAATAGCTCACCAGGTGCTTCTCAATGGAAAAAGCCCAAAAAACCAAAAACAACCCCTTAGACTGGAAAGCTACAAATACCCCAAAAACCTGGGTTTGTAAAGCCCCTTCTTAATGATGAATTGAATTTTGGTTTTAAAGCCCAAAAGACAGGGAAAGCAGCCTGTCTTCATGACATAGTGAAAAAAATCAAGCAATTTGAACCCCAGACTTGAGAATGTTTCCTATGCCTACACAACTCATACACAGCCAGACAAAGAATTCCAAAGATACGGCGACATAGTCAGGTAGTTGCACTTCTAAAGCCAGGAAAGGATCCATCTGACCCAAAGAGCTTCTGACCTATCTCTCTGCTATGGTACACATACAAACTATATGAATGACTGATATTGAACCAGCTTGCCCCATATATGGATAAACACCTAATCCTTGAACAGGGTGGCTTTCACCCTGGAAAATCAACAATGAGCAAGCTATTCTATCTACCTCAACATATTGAGGACAGGTTAAATCACTGGAGCTGTGTTCATCAACCTAACAGCCACCTATGCTACAGTTAACCACTGATGACTCCTCCACAAGACCCTGGAAATGACGAAAAATCTATACCTTATAGAGCTGATATGAACCTTGCTCAAAAACACTTTTTTTGTCAAACTGGATGGGAAGTGAAGCAGATGGAAGCAACAGATTAATGGCCTTCCCCCAAGGAAGTGTACTTACACCACTATTATATAACTTCTATTTGAATGACCAACCAATTGATTTTGAAATAAAATATTTAATCTATGCAGATAACCTTTACTTAACAGTCCAAAACACTGGCTTTGACCATATTGAAAAATCCCTAAATGAGGGACGAATCATCCTAAGATCATATTACATTGAAAACCAATTACATACCAGTCCAGGGAAAACACAAGTATGTGCCATCCATCTGAAAAACTATGAGGTCAACCACCATCTCAACATTACATGGTCTGGTACCCCACTCTTCCACCATCCAAATCCAGTTTTGAACCCTCTCATACAAAGAACATATCACAAAGGCCAATGTGGTGCCAATCTTCAAGAAAGGGAGGAGAGTGGATCCGGCTAACTACAGGTGCATTAGCCTGACTTCTATCCTGGGGAAGATCTTAGAAAAGTTTATTAA
>NW_017728948.1:26946292-26962335 GCF_001723895.1 Crocodylus porosus
GGGGGCTGGACTCGATGATCTCCTGAGGTCCCTTCCAGCCCTAATGTCTATGAAATCTATGAAAGATGAAAGCAAAGGTGAGCACTTGCAACAACATTCTATATAAGCTCACCAACTTGAAATGGGGAGTTAGCCCCTGAACCATCTAAACCACTTCTCTTACTGTCAGCTTCTTCTCTGCCAAGTATGAATGCGTGGTATGGGAGAGATCCATACAAGCCAAGTGCTTTGACTCCATTCTGAACGATAGCTGCCAATGCATCTCTGGATGTCTGAAGCCTGCCAGCCTAAATAGTGTGTACCTGCTGGCTGGCATCACTCTGCCTGACATTGGAAGAGCAGTGGCCAGCGGAGTAGAATGATCAAGACAAACTGAAGCTGTGAGACACCCATTGTATGACCGTCGCACAGCACACAAACATCTGAAGTCACACAGGAGCTTCTTCACCTTTTGATACCACACCAAAGGATATGGAATACAAATAGCTAATGGCAAAAAATAGACATTACAGCAGCTGAGTCCTTACCACTGGGACTGATGAGCCATGGCCAAGGTAGCAATGTCTCAAATGCTTACATATGGGAGTCAGATGGTCCAAAGAACTAGTGAAAAAGGGGGCTATACCTTTGGTTCAACCACCTGTGACTGGCACAGAGCCTCAGACTATGCAACACCTGCTGCAATGCCTGCTGCTTGAAGGCATGCGTACAACAAAAGAGCTAGCGAAGTACAATAAACAAGCACAAGCATGTGTAACAAAATGGTCAAACATCGTGTAGAGACATGAGAAGAAGATTACTAAGCATATGCTTCTTCTGGTATCAGTTTTATGATAGACAGTGTATTTAATGAGGTTTCGTTGAATACAAATGGAAAAGAAGGGGCTTTTTTCCCCATGTTGATTAGGGAAAAAGCCTCTTCTGGTATTCAGGTGAAAATGGCAATTACCAGCATACTATGGTTCCCAATGAATATGATCCTCCACCCTGAGAGAGCCTGCAAAGCTGTGGCACTTGCTGACTTCAGGACACTGATACATAAATCTAATACTTCACACGTTACCCAAGATTGAGAGTGGACAATATAAAGCTTTCAGCATGGTGTTTTGGGGATTTTTTGCTTCACACCCTAGGTTGGACAATTTCCAGGACTGAGCATAAATGTTACGATCTGGTGGTTCCCATGTCTGGGTACCTCTGAGCAAAAGTTTTTCACTCTGTTCTCTCCTAGACGCAATCCTATAGAAAGAAAATAGGTATGTTTCTGATATGCTTCTATTGGAAACATCAGATGTTTCCACTAGAAACAGGGAAATATTAGTGTCATCATACAAAGCAATGCTAAGACTTCATTTGCAATACTATATAGATGTGGTCACTCATATTCAAGAAAGATAAATTCAAACTAGAATGGAGCAGTGAGGGGCTTTTAGGCCGATCTTGTAAGACGGGCAGGCAATTATTTTGGGCAGAGGGTCGCTTACAGAATTTCGGCAAGCCATTGAGGGCTGCATGACGGGTAGCCCAGGGTAGATAAATATTAATTTTCTAAATTTTTTACGGGCCCCATAGGCTGGATAGAATGGCCTGGCAGGCAGCATCTGGCCCCTGGGCCGCATTTTCCCGACCCCTGTGGTAAGAGGTGGTTAAGGGCATGTTTTCACTGCAACACAGCCTGAAGTGTTGCCACAAGGTGCATATAGCCCACTCAAGCTCATCCAGTGCATGCCTAATACAGAAATTAGGTGGGATAGCCATCTTTTCTTGGCACTGAGTGTACACCCAGAGCCTATCCCTGGATCTCTGCCCTGGGTATACATAACGGCCAAGGTTCAGAGCTATAGCAGGCCCGCTAAACTGTTTAATGGCTTGGCCCTTGCGTGTGCTGAGTGCAAAGGGACAATGTTAACCCAAAAACAAATGGGTAAAGGTTGGTCATGAGTAAATGTAGGTGGAAAAATATTTTAAAAGTTTCTGTCACAGGTTCCTGTGTCAAATAGATTTCTATAGAAACTTGATAGGATTCATGGAGCTTACAATGTAAACCTTTACAATTTACTAGCAAATTATTTCTTTGTATGATCCAAACACATTTCTATAGCAAAAATATAACTGTATAAAGGTAGTTCAAAAACAGCTATACAAAAGTTACCTTGTTCTATCTAACCATGAGATTTTTCCATTAAATGTCTCTTACATGACAACAAAATATATATTTTTTGTGTCTTTATGTAAGTGTCCAAATCAGCTGCAAGTCAGCTCCTCGCAGCAAGTTTATTAACGTTTTGCCTTCTTAAAATTTTGCGAGCAGCAATGAAGATTACATCATATTTACAAAACAAGAAATTCAGGGATATACCGAAGATCTAAAACACAGTCCCTGTCTGCACCTGTGCAGTATAACTCAAGGAGATGATATCCATGAAGACAGCACCCTGCATTGCTGAGGTTGTAGAACAAGCTGCTGTTCAGTGATCAAAAGAAGCTTACTGTTTGTTATGTTATTACTTTTCATTATTTGTTCACTGCTGACAATGCATTCAGCACTGTAAGTGACAAAAATAAAGACAGCCGAGTAGAGGGGGTTTGTAAAGTTAATGTACATATAATGTATAATTCATATAGACGCAGTGTTATTAACTTGTCATGGGTACTGTAAAAGATACAAGTTTCAAAAGGGAATTTGACTGGGTGTGAGGGCAGAAAAAGAAGGTTGTTTTTGGACATTTGCAATGCATACAATGTTTGCAATGATTAATTTTTTACTTTCTTTTCTTTCTCTTCTTGATTATTCTTTGGCCTAAAAAAATTAAAAGAAAGAACATTTAAATTAATGCCATTTGATGCCCACATGCTTAGCAGCCAGTGAAGCATTCCTTAGAACAAATACAATAACTTGGTCTTTTTTTAAAGAAGTTAAGTTAGAAGATTTCTTTTTAAACCTTTGTCTTAAGAAGCCATCCAACCTCCTAGCTCAAGAAAAGCTTGCTGCATCTATTCATCTTTCCAGGGAGCCGATGTTTAATTTACAGTAAGTCAAGAGGCAGGAGGGATGATGAAGTTAAGCTCATGCTGTTGAGAACAATCATCTTCGCCCAGAGACATATGTAGCCACAGAAGGTTGAACAGACCACCATAGCTTTAAGGCAGTAAGATAAAAGTGGCACGTGCTGTGCGTGCCCAGTGGGAGCAAGGCCGCAGCCTGCAAACAGAACCCACTCTGCTTTCATTTGATTTGTGGCTTTTTTCTCCTTAATTTTGATTTTCTTAATGAGACCCTGGTGCATTGAGAGGAAATAGAGAATGGGGGATGGGATAGTGTGACGGCCACCCATGAAAAGGATAACATTTGCAACAGACAATATAGCTGGACCAAACAATGAGAGCAACTATTTCTCAGCCGTCCAAAGAGATTGGAGAACATTAAAAGTAAAAAATCAGATTAAAAAAAAATAAAGTGATTTCTGTTTTAATTCTGAGACTTGTCCTCTGCCAGAAATATTATTGGAATCTTTCTTTTCCACTTGGTCTTGCCAGTCACACTGATTAATATTTAAGATAATTTTTCATAAGTTTGCATAATACAAACGTTGCATAATTGTACTGTACCTAGTGTTTAGATTTAGATGACTCCTTGTCAGTGGTTTTCATGAGGTAATGCAGACTGTTTACAGAGTAGCAGAGCTACCTCCCAATAAAATTAAAAAGAAATCAGCATTTTTCATGGGCTGTTTGATTGAGAGTAATAATAAAATAAAATTATTAATAATAAACTCTCCAGCTCTCTGACAATGTGGATCACATGGCCATCTAATGCAGGGCTTAATGGAATAGCTGAGCAGGGTATTAAAATGCCATGACTTCTTTTTTTATTTTACATTTCTCTTCTACCTACACTATTTTTTTAGCAAGTGAACTGCATTTTCTTTTCAAAGATACACACTACAGACAACTGTGAAAAGAAAAATTCAGATAACAGATAAAGATATATAAAATTCCATATTTTAAAATGCAGACTGCAAGAGAGAGAAATATACAGGGTAAGCATCTTCAAAGTGCCACATCAATAACAGAATCCAATTCCAATTTTCAAAGGAGTTTTGGGCCCACATTTTTAAAGATGCTTAGGTGCCTAAGGACTCAAACAGGTGATATTTTTCAAAAGCATGTAAGTCCAGATTTGTAAAGTTATTTAGGGACAATAACTGTATTGCAATCAGCATAATTACTAAATATCTTGAAAAGTCTTGCCTTAGCTCCTACTGATTTTAATGGGAGCTAGGTAACATAGGTGTTTTTGAAAGTCCACTTGGCCTTTATCTGCATCTTTTGGTTCCTAACTATCTTTCAGATACTGTCCCTCTGATTTATACAGCTAAGTCCTATTTTCAAAACCAGCATAGGCTCAAATCCTCACAGTTATTTAGGCACCTAATCTGGTTGAAGCCAGAATTTTTAAGAATATAGGCACTGAAACCTCTGCTCAGCTACTTCTCCTGGATCAGCTAAGAGAGCCTAAAATTCAGCTTTTTTTTTTACCTTAGATTTCTCAAGGTGCTTGAAAGTTCTACTTCTGTTCACCCGCCTAGAAACACTTTCATTTTGACAGAGCTTAGTAGCATGAAATCTGCTGGACTCGATTCTAGAAATAAGATGTTCCTCTGTCTTAGTTCCTTGAAGGACTAAGTCCGAAAGCAGATCTCAGAGTATGCCTGACACCCCGAACTCATGCCTAACAGGATGGGGCTCTTCAAAAACTGTACTGGCAGCCATGGTTTTGATTTACAACATAATGATAATACCACTCCCCTTTTATATTATAGTAGAGTAGTTACAGTACATACCTCAAAAATAGAAAGCTTTGGTTTAAATTCCTCCTCTGCCTGAAGATGTTCAAACCCGCACCTCCCACTTCCCAGAAAGGTGCCCTAATCTCTTGCACTTCTGTCTGGTTCAATATATCTTGACTATTTTCTGCCTAAGTACAGGTTCAACAGGAGGGCTGAGAAGCATCCTCCCTTTCCAGACAGAGGTGTGTCTACATATGCGCCAACTGCACAGTTGTTACTGCATAGCCATTTAGTTCTTGCTTTAGTAAGACTGTGCAGTCCTGGTGGCAGAAAGATCATTTCGGACCCTACTGCACAGTAGCAAAGAGCTACTGCACAGTAGGTTGTTGCCACTGCACAGCAGTGTTGGCATCGTGACTCATGCCCACAAATGCCACGTCGCCATAGTGATGAGCTATGTCACTGTAACTCATCACTACAGTGACATAGCATCTCATGTAGACATGCCCAGAATACTCTATAGCCTGGGTCTTAGGTCATTCTCATGGATTATATGGATTTGAATCTCATCAGGCAGAGGAAGGAATCAAAAACTGTGTCTTCTTCTGAAAGTGCTACAAAACCTGGGACATTATATAAAAAGGGGGTGGCCCCACTACTGTCAACCTCTCCACTTATACTTTGAAGGAAAAGGATTAATTTTGCTCAGTTCTTTGATAGAAATGGCACCTACATTCAGGAGAAAATTCAAAACTCTGGATCTCAAGTGGATGAAGAAACTGCCTTGCAGCCTTGAGTGAGGCATCTGAGGAAGGAAGCAGGATTTTAAACTCACTCCTGTACTTATCATTTCCTTATTGGCCAGGTCTAATCTCTTGTGTGCTGAGGTTGGAATACCATTTCCCTTTGTGGGTCTAAATGGTAGATTTTTTAACCATGGAGGTGGTATTTTTGACATTTAAATATAGGTATTTATTTTACTTTCCCTACAGCGTGGACCTGTAAGTATATGTGTAGATTGAGCAGGCACAGTAGGCTATGCACTTGCCAAGCACATGGGGCCATGTACCTTTGCCTATTCTGGATGTGTACCTGTGTTAGGTCACAAAACTGTAGGCAGCCAGAAAAAAAAAAAGTTATATGACTGTTAGACTTTGGAGAAGCAAGATCCTCCTATATTTTACCCCCCAAAGAACAGAGTGGTTAGGGCATTCATGCAGGAAGTAGGAAACCAAGTTTCTAGGCCTCTCTTGCCCACTATACCTTGTTGACTCCCCAGTACAATGCTCTAATGACCCTGCTATGGGTGAGGAATTATCCACTCCCTTTCCTACTGGGAGAGGACCATACGTAGGACCAGGAAGAAGAGAACAACCCAGAGATTATGGGGCTGGTGAAATGGCTGCTGACCTGGAAGGAATCAAGTGCTGAATTTTAGCTTAGGCTCTTACTCCTTTGAGATAGGGATTTCCCCACAGTGCTGTTCTACATCTGTTTTATCCAGTAGCTAGGAAATGCAAAGGGAAATACCTGACCCACAAAAGGAGTGCCAGAAGGGCCCAGATAGTGCTTGAACCTTGGTGTGGTGGTTTGAGCCATTTGCTGGAAGGTCAAAAAAAATTCAGATTCAAACCCCTTCTGGGTGAAGTGGACCTAAAATCTGGGAATTCTACTTCCTGGGCAAGTGCCATTAAACTACTCAGCTATTGGACCTAAAACATGGGAGGGCTGACCAGCAGTCATCTTCCCAGGGCTTACATTATAGTACTTGTACATATAGCCATAAATGTAGCTGGCCCATGTGTAGCCCTACAGTTCATGTTCAATCTATGCATGCATGTTTACGTAGGCACAGAATAAAGCCAGGGACAAAAATGTCTAGATAGATGGCTGAAGAACTGCCATTTAGATGTATATATGGAAATAGAATCCCACCCTGAACATACTGACTTCAGGTGACTTGCTTTCCCAGCTGTGTTGGCTGTTCTGAGTTAGGTAACCTATGGTCTCTATAAGGGGCCTAGTAACTTCACTTAATGTTTTGGATTCTGCTCCCATAACCAAGCACCAGGAAAGGCCCTTATGAGGTTGAGCTCAAAGTTATTGGGGGTTGGACTAAATGACCTCCTGAGGTCCTTTCCAACCCTAATTTTCTACCATTTCGATTTATGAAAGTGAGTTTTATTCACCTAATTGTTTTAAGAGGTCCTGATAATTTTACCCATAGATTGAAGATATTATAGACATACTCAGTACAGAATTTAAATAACTGCTTTTATTTGTTATCTTTACTTGCTTCTTGGATATATAACATTTTGTTCAAATTTGGGGGTTTGAGGATTTTTATTTCAAATATCTTGGAGATTTTCCTCTCCACTGATACTGACAAAAGCTGGAGAAGCAGTTCTGGAATTAGTGTCTTCTTTCCTCTAGCAGAACAGCGAAGGTACCTAACGTTATCGTAGCCTCCTATAACAATATTCTGATCCTCCAAGCTTTTGTCTTTCAGCAAGGACAGGAATCTCTTTATAAAGCAAACATTCATCAAAAAAGGCCATTTTCATGCCTCAAAAAGTACTCCCAAACCTTTTCCCTCCCCAGAAGAAGAAAAGAGTGGCAGGTCACTGATGCACAAATGTCAGTCTAGAAGTACAAAGATCATTCTGAGACATAATAAGAGCAATGTGGACACGAAGGGGTGTCTTGAATTACTCAACAGTGGCAAAATGTCTAGCAGTGGTAACAAGCTCAGAATAGGAACTTACCTGCTCCAATATTACTTCAGTCTTACACTGCCTACAAATATAACCATAACCACATTATTTTTGTCACACAGATGAAGCGTATGTTTCACCACAAGACAGCAACCTTAATGCTACCCCCAAAATCAATACTGTTTACAGTGAAAACAGAGTTTTAAAACTTTACTAACTTTATTTTCTAAAAAACAATCATTGCATAATTTTGAATTATAATAAGTTTGAGGAAAGTGCAGTCAGCTCATGGGGATTCCATGAGCAGAAATGAAGGTTGAATTCAATCGCTAAATTATTCATTGTGAATTATTTGCTTGGCCCTAGCACTGAAGGACAGAGGAGTGAATAGAATTGTTAGAGACACAACTTATATTAACAATAACAGAGCTGCAACTCTCATTTCCAGCACACTATGCTGTAAATTTCCCCTGTGTTTTAAAAGAACTGCAGTGTTAGCTATTTTTTATCCTATCAAACTGGCCCTTCTTTAAACTGTACATAACTCTCCTTCTTGACATTTTTGATTCAGTTTATCTGAAAATTGTGAAAAGTTATAACTGATAACAACAGGAGTATTTTACCAGAAGGACAATGTGCGTGGTAGCTCCAATTTCACTGTACTGTACATCACAGCTTCCTTTATTTCAGTGGTAATATGCACGTACACTGTACTACCAGTGATCAAAAGTCACATCTGACCAACCTGCAATAAAACCAGGATGGGTAATAAATATGGTGGTGTGGTAAATGAACTTCCTTCAAATAAAGGAGACAAAGACATAGCTTCCAAATTCCACAGATCCTGTAGATCTAGAATAAACAAGAGTCCAGGACTACACTTCTCCCCCCATAACACTTTAAACTGTGATTGGTATATGGCCCTCATCACTGTAGTATCTTAGCATTTCAAAGTCTTCCATGTATTTCCTCACTGAAGATCAGTTGTGTGGCTATTGTTGACCACTATAGCCACACAAATGCACTGTTCACCCTTCTGCTACAGGCATTGACTCGTTTGACTTCTATTTATACACATTGGTGTCTCAGCGGATACATCTACATGTTCATTAAAGTGCTGTGGCACATTAAGTTTAGGACTTGTATAATCAAGTACTAAATCAACATGCAGTAACTGGCACTACTGCGCAGTAGCGCTAGTGCATGGCTTTTTAGTGATGCTAACTGCGCAGTAACCTAATACTACTGCACAATAGCATATTAGCATGGGTTTTGCCTTGCATGCTATTGCAGAGTAGAATTAAGCTACTGCATAGTTAGTGTCTCATCTAGATGCACACAGCATGCCTCAAAAAATGCCTACCCCTGCTCTATCAACAGACATAGTCCTTGTGAACAAAACTAGCTAAGGAGCTTGGGGTGCTTCTCCAAGTTCCTAGGGAAGTAGGGAGCACACTGTGTTGGTTCCACTTACTCCTTTTGCTATTTTTGAAGCTTTCATGCTCCACTTCTATGTGCTCCCTTTGTGTCTCACAGCTGAAAGAGCATAACATTCATTCATTTAGAACTACCCTCTGCCCTTGCTTACACCAATGCCACTCACAGCCCAGGGAGACAAATAAATTTGCCAAAGGGCCATCATTCACAGATCCATTTCTTTAAAAAAACAAAACAAAACAAAACAAATAGAAGGATTTTGCAGCAAATGAAGTGTGTTCAGTCAAGTAATATTGGACTGAGCTTTGAATGAGTTATGAACAAATTCCCTCTGACGCAGTGTATTATGAACCCAGTAGACTATACACACTTCAGCAATTCTGGTGAGTTATGTAGTCACTCCAGATTCATGAAAATAAATAGCATTATTCTACTCTTCTCTCTCTCTCTCTATACATATATATACACTCTCTCTTTTTCCCCTCTCCATTTGACCCTGTGTAACAAATGATCAGTAGACACAGATTTGATGTTAAATTCCTACCAATATAGCACAGGACTAGACTTACAAAGCCTGCTCAGCTAAGTGGCTTAAACACCACTTCACCCAAAGAGGAAGTTTGGCCAGTGGCAGCCAAGAGTACAAAAGTGAAGGGAGGAAGTAGAATGAATGAAAGAATCTGCCCCTTCAGCCATGCAATTATGGCACTCCAGTACCTTGCCCTATTTTCACTTTAGACAGTCTCATTCTACCTTTCAGTGTTGTTCTTCACTTGAATAAAGTATTCATTCTTCACAGCCTGTTATAAAAATGCTGTTTAGTGTCACTTGTAGAGATGTAATGGAAATTTAATCCTACCATAGAAATGTCTGGATTTTATGGAGATTCAGTGGATATATTAGACAAATAGTATGTTATATGTACATATTATAGATAATACATATGTATTTTTATACCTAGGGAATGTGTATTAACAATAGAAGCTATTCAAAATCAATAATTATAACTTCATGCATGTTTAATTAGAAGAATTTGCTTAAATAGTATTTCAAAAAGGTCACTTCCTGCACCTACGGAGATGTTCCTTACTTGTTCACTTGTCTTTAAGTTTTACTTTAATGTCATCATTAAGTCTCCTTGTTCCTTTATAGTTAAATCCTCTTTCACTTACAAAATGACTGCCCTTGACTCCCAAATGCATCAAGTCCCATTTTAAATTGTTATTAAATGCCTACAATTATTAGATCTCCATGATAGAACTATAATGAGAAGGCATTAACTGATTGGACCTGCTATCCATGATGAAGTATTGTAACCTTTGAGGTGATGCATGACACAAAGTAATGTAATATAGATGACATTTCAAGATTCAATGTGTTTTCAAACCCCTCCATGCAAAGGACACTAATACATTAATAATAAACTATATTTCCATTAAACACATACCATCAGCACAATCCTTTACCCAGAATATTCACTTATATGTGAATTTAAGAGGCATTGTACAAGGCATGTTTAATTGTGAAGGGTTCAAGACAGCCTTTTTGGTATCTTTAAAGGCAAAGGACTTTGAAGGCCTAAGGGTGCTAACACAGTGTACCCTCCTCAAGATTTTAATTTGGTCCCACAGACCTTGTAATTCCTGATGACAGTGAAGCCATGCACAAAAACACTTTTCTAAGAAGCTAATAGACTAAATTTGTAGATTCTGCTGAATGCAGCCTTTGAGATAACGAGAACATTCAGGCAGAGAGCCTTCTTATAAATCATGTGAAATTAAACATATTTGTAGGTTATCAAATTCCAGTTATCCCAGTTCGTGGCTATCTGATTTTTGGTGGAGAAAAAGAAAGCACCCTGGGTACTAGGACCTAGAAGGGATGGGGTGGGATATGTATGGAGTTCAGATGGGTTTATTAGGTGCAGGGGAAGCAGAAGGTAGGGGCTGGTAGCACCTTACAGATAGCATCTGATAAAGTTGTTGCATATGGAACCTCATGAACTAGTTAATCTCTAAGCTTTTACTCTGCCTGACCTTCTGTTTTACTTCAGACTAACACATCTAACCACATTCTAGGTGCTGGGGATGCATCTTTTTACCCTACACCATTACCGTGATTTCATATTTTTTTCTGATGAAAACATTGGTCATGTGCATACTATAGTTAAACATTCTCAAGACTGGAGAAAAGGATGAACATTGTTTTGGAAATTAAAGCTAAGTACAGGCATTCAAGAAGCCCAAGGGGCGTAAGTGCTCCAAGTGTCATGCTTTACTCAAAGTGCCCTAGATTAGTACCTGAGTGAACAGAACTGCTATTCAGTCTCGGGAGGTGGGGGAGGAGGGGGACGGAGAAGAGGTTCACAGAGGTGGCGTGCACTAGCTGAGGCCAACAGACTGCAGGTGCTCCTGTATGCCTCCTAGGGGGTTGCTGGAAAAGCCCCCCTCCCTGGGCCCAGCCCCAGCCCCAGCCCCCACCAACTGGCAGCAGTGCCTGGGGTGGAGAGAGGAACTGGAATAGAGCCCCCCCGCCAACTTGCTGGCTCTGGTCTTGGGGGAATTGGGCCAGGTTTCTGCAATGGAGGGACTCTGTCCCTCCACCCCTCTGCAGCTAAGAGCTGCACCTTGGGGATGCACCACTTGTTGCCCTGCTGAGAACTGGGGAGTGGGGGGAGGGGGCCTGCATGGACCTGGCCTGCCCCCACCAAGACCCAAGACAAGAACCTGGGGGCGACCCATGTGGCAGGGGGGTTCCATCTCTCCCAGGCCCCAGTTTTCAGCATTGTGAAAAGCCAGGCCAGGAAGCCCTGTGCTGTAGCTCCTGGCTGCAGTTCTCATAGGGCTTGGGGTGGGGGAACAGAGGCCCCCCACCATGGAGACTGAGCACAGCCCTCCACAAGAGCTGAGTCAGCAAGCTGGGGGAAGCCCTTGTGGCAAGGGGACTCCATTCCTCACTCAACCTCCAATTCCTAGTGCAGTATAAAGCGGTGCAACCTTGAGCCCTAGCTCCTGGATGCAGCTGGGGGAACAGAGCCCCTCTGCCATATGAACCTGTCCCAGCACCCCAGAAACCTAGTCAGCAATCTGGGGGGCCCACATGGTGTGGGGAGCGCCCTTCCCCGAGCCCATGCCTGGCTGTACAGGAAGGAGACAGCCTTTTTTGTCTCCTCTGTGTGACAGCCTAGGGAAACAAAAACTGGACCAGTGCTTACCTGAAGTCTACAAGCACCAGCCAAGGCTAGCATGCCACTAGGATCCTGGCAGAATGCAACCAAACTACCTTGACTCGCGATTGGATGTGCTACAGGCATTCAATAATGCTGTGGAACCTAAAGCACATTAGTCTGATACCACATACATGGAGGGTTAACTTAGAGTGGGACCTGCCATTTTTAAAGTACTCTATGTGCCATGAACGTCTTGTTCGGTTACAGCTGTACCTGTATGCGCAATAAGTGTTATGTCTGTACTTAGCTGAAAAGAGTAGAATAAACAATGAAAAAAATAAAACAGGCAGAATAATGCACTCCATTCATTGTTTTTTTCCCCCTAATTATGAAATATGATCTGCAAATAGTTAATGAACCAGCTCTTACTAGATATCCTAGGTATCCTGCTGGGCTCCTTATAATTTCCAATTTATCTGATAATATCAAATACAAATACCATTTACATCATACTTCATTTCACATATGATGCTCTTTTTCCATGTCACATATGAAAAAATTAAGGTAAAGAATTTAAGAGACTGAATTGTTCTAGTTTTACTGGGACATTCATCGCTCTCTTTGGGACATCCTGATGCTCCAGAATTTTTTTAAGTGTCTCTAAAATACTCTGGGTTTTCATTTCATCAGTCAAAGAATTCTATTATTATTTGTACAAGCAGTAAATATTATTTCAGAAAGACAGAAAAGAACTAGTGCACTGGAACAAGAGTTTAGTGTGATGAAAAGCATTTGAGATAAAGGAAACAGCTGATCAGAAGGATCTGGTTGGGGTCTAGACTGGAGGATTCTGGGACTCAGTGTGGGGCCAGTGATGATAAGAACAGTGGATGCCATCTGTAAAGCTTGGGCTACAGTGTAGGGGAAGTATGGAATCGCAGATAGCACCCCCTGGCATCAGGGCAAGAAATGGGCAGCCTCCTACCTAATTAATATCATAATTCTATATCATCAAGGTGTGGCAGACGAAGGCAGATGAAACAGGTGGGCAGGTCATTGGTAGACTGGCCCCAAGAAGGACCTCTGTTACATGTCATCACACACCAGTACTTTTCTGAGCATGTATTTATTTATTATGGAAGTAGGATCATATCTGATCTGGCATGAGACATTAAGAATTCCCCATATTCTGATCAAACCATTAGAAAAAGCTATTTCTCAAGGAGGTACCTTTCAGATTTAAATAGTACATTTTGATTTTTTTCTCAGAAGCAGTGATGAAATTTAGGATCTCATGAAAAGTAGGCTTAAACAAGTAATATCTTCAATATATATATGACACAAACCATTAACTGACCCCCCTCACCCCTCCTTTCACCATAAAAATGCAACTGCACCATACTTGGAAAAATGGTCTGAAATAACCCAAACAAAATTCAGCAGTGACAAGGGCAAAGTACTACACTTAAAAAGAACAATCAAATACACAAATACAAAGTAAGGAAAGACTGACTAGACTGCCATAACTGCAGAAAAGGAATGGCAGGTAATAGTGGACAGCAAGTTGAATGAGTCAATGGTGTAATGTTCCATAGTACTAGAATGTGTTTAATGGCATTGGTGCTGCATAGGGGATGCACATGGGTGCATGTGCACCCCCTGAGATTGGCTATGCACACCCTGGAAGCACCAGCAGCAGAACCAGAAGTGTTCTTCCAGTTTCACTGCTGGCTTGGCAATTGGCCGCTGGGAGACCCCATGTTTAATGGAGTCATTGAGCTCCATGCAAATCAAAAGCAATTTTTTTATTCAGCACTGGTGAGGTTGGAATATTCTGAGCATATCCATTCACTAAACACGTGAAGAAACTGGAAAGAACCTGAAAGAGAAGTCTGAACATTTTTTACCAGAAACTTAAAAAATATGATATATGATGAAAGACTGAAAGAACCGGGAAGGGAAGACTGAGGGAGGAGGTGATAAGTCTTCAAATATAAAATGGTTTGTTATAAAGAGGACTGTGATCAATTGTTCTCTGTATCCACAGGACACAGAATGAGAAACAATGTCCTTAAATTGCAACAGGGAGATTTGTTAGATACCAGTATTAGGATGATCTTTCTAACTATGAAGGTAGTTAAGCACTGAAAGAGACTGCCATAGACAAAAATGTTCTCATCTGTGATTTTTTTTTCCTGTCTGAAGGTTATAGGATCAGGCTCTATAGTTATGATTTATAAATAAAGTCCTACAGTCCTCACTTAGTCTTACCTTAGTCAAAACTCTCATTTTCTGCAAGGAACTGCATAAGGACTGCAGAATTTCACTCAAGGTTAATCATTATGTAACTAACACTGGATACACCTGAGAAAAATATTCAGCTGTCTACATACTTTCCAGAACATTTTAAATTCTAAAATCCTTGCCTTCCTCATCAAGCTTCTTAATTACTTAATTAAAATGACTGCATATAACTAATGTGCTATTGCAGGCTGTAGGAAATTTACTTGTAGTAATTAAAACACACTGAAGTCTTTGTAGTTGCCTTGCACACCTGAAAGCGTCCTCTTTTCCATTTCTTTCCTTTTTCCTGCCTGAAATACCCACTCATGGTCTTTTTTTCCTCTTCTTTTGCTTTCTTTTCCTCTACTCATCACTTCCCCCACCTACCCCCAGAACACTTTTTTCAAATCGGCTAGATCTCCTCTTGTCCTCATTCTTTCAGTGCTAGATGCTTATTTCAGTCCTGCCAGATTCTGTGAAAATAATTTCACAATATTAAAATGGCCTTACTCTAAATTTTACACTGTTAGACATTGTGTAAACTGTGATCAGACCTAGGCCTGTGTATCCTACTGTTCTATTTTTTCTCCATAATATTTCCCCATTTTTCTGTCTGGATTACCTCATCTTCTCATTGTTCTTCTTCCTCTGTCCTTTTGAAATTTAAAATACATCTGTCAGAAATTATAGCTTAACCTGTACCAAAGTACCACTTTAATTAAAACTCTGCCTGAAGCCTAGCTTCTGAAATGTAGCCATCAAGAATAAGACAAAGCAGGAGCTATCCAAAGTGAGGGCTCAGTGCTGGGGAGACCCATACCAATGTCCCAACATGCACTGAGATAATTACAAATCCACAGAAGCAGGGATTTAATTGAAAATCATAGGCTCTAGGATTGTTGCAAGACTGAAATCCTCCAGTGGCCCTGGAAACAGTAATCACTCAATGAGCTCTTTTCCCTATGCTCTCACCCCCTGAGGGTGACCTTACCCTACAAAAATCCATCCGTCTCTTGCATGCTTTATGCATCCTCCCCATGGAGAATGCATTTTATATAACAGGATGATTAATTCTTGATCTCTACATCAGGGAGAAGGAATTTATTGAAGATGTACAGTAAGAAAGGAATTGTGATGGCTTTACTATGCTTTTCTGCTTTGGGTCTTGTTATTTAAATGGATCTGTTGCTGGTAAGTATGAAGCACAAAGTTTCTTGCCATACTATTTGAAGATAATTGATTTTCAGCATATCCCCTTGAGTACTCCATGCCTGCTGGGCATTTCATGATATATGGTATTCTGTGCCTGCTCTTTGAACCTGTTTTACCTGTTTACAAGGCCATAGTGCAGAAGGCTCGGGTGTTAAAAGATAATCACCATGACCAATGCATGGGAAATGCAGCCCCAGGTACATATTACCAAAGAAGACAGCTTGGCTTTTATGTTAAAATTATGTCATTGACTGTTTTATTCTTATTTCCACTTAGCTTATTCTTCTTGGGCTTCCAACTGCATATTAAAGAACTCAGGCTAACACTTACTAATGTCTACAGGAAAAAAAAGTGCATGCACACACACACACACACACACACACACACACACACACACACACACACACACACACACACACACACACACACACACACACA
>NW_017728948.1:26962435-26986280 GCF_001723895.1 Crocodylus porosus
CACACACACACACACACACACACACACAGAGTTTGGAGTACTAATATATAACCTAAGACCAACATTTTCAAATATGAGAATTTTAAAATTAGGCAGCTAAATCTGCTCCTAAATACATGGCATGAATTCTTTTGGCTTAAATAAAAAATAAGAATAATAAGTTGACTTCCACCTCAGGACCAAATTCTGGTTCCCTAAATAACAATGAACAACACCTCATTCCATAACTACCTTCCTGTCAGATAACACCTGACCTGGAATAGCCAATTAATGAAATTCTGCTATGTCTTTTTCTGCAAGGTTTCGAAAATCCATGCATTTCTTATATATCCTTCAACTAAAACAACTGACGTTTTGTGCCACAACCATGAAATACCTCTCTTTTCTGGAGTCTTATTTTTCATTTCACTCCATTTCCACCCATACTTATCTACTTTGCTTTCTGTTAGGAGTATGTTTATAAATCCTGATGCACCATTCCCATATTCCTGACACACCATAACCTGAGCGCTTTCTAAATATTAGCGAATTAGGCCTTACAACATATATGTTAAATGGGAAAATATTATAGTTTCCATAATACAGATCTGAGACTAAAGCACAGAAGATGAAGTGACTTTTCCAAGGTCCCACAGTCTATGGCAGGAATTCAGCTCAGTTCTCCTAATTCCATAGGCAACTGGTAGGGGGTGCATGGGGGTGTATGTGCCCCCCTTGATGGGGCTGGTGCCCCCCCCCAACACTGATGCTGTCGGAAGGGCTGGTGCCCCACCTGACGAGGCCACCACCATCAGCGGCTTCTGCGGGTGCCTCCCCAGATTCAGGAGGCACCAGTCATTCATGCCTAATCCCAGTGCATTAACCTTAAAACTATCATTGATTTAATAATAAAAGTAATAATAATAATAATAAGTTATTATAAATAAACAAGGAGAAGGAAAATGCCTCAACTGAGTTCTTTGAGTACCACATACTCATTGAAAATGTCCTTTATTAATTAAAATGAATCAGGCCATTAAACCCTGGTGCCTGCCATTTCACTCAGAACATGCATATATTATCTTTTGTTCCCCCTTAGTTAATTTCTGGTTTGTTCTGGGGAGACCTTTTAGCAGCCAGCAATAGGTTTATTTCTGTGTTCCAGTCAACAAAGGTTTCGTGTCTGCTCTATTTCCTATCACCACTTCTGGGAAATCTTTGCATCCTAGCAATAGCAACTGTACTTTGCAATTTGACCCAACTTAATGCCACTTAGCAAAACAGAAATCAAAAGGAAGTTCTCCATTTGTCATATCAGCACAGTGTTAGTATTTCTTGCAGCCAGCATCTATTCTGAATACCTCTTCCGATTAGACATGTATCAGGCATCTGTTACCAGTGCTGATTTAAATTATCCAGAGAGAAAACATGAGCCAAAGCTAAAAACACTATTGACACAATAATGCTGCCCTGGGTAATGTTCTAATATAAGCTCATCATGCTGTCTCAGTTAAAAGCCAGTGCCAGGCAACAACCCACAATGCAAACCCAACTGATATGCATTACATCATGTATAGGAAATCTAGCAAAAGTTGCCCAGCAATAAAGTTTTCATTTCTGAAAGAAAGGAAGAAAGAAGGGGATGCATTTTAACCTTTAAAGGGGTCCTTAATTCATTCAGCTACCTCCTGGAATACAAAGGGCTCATATATCACTATATTTTATCTCACCCCCTTTAACTCTCTTACAAGGCTAAATCCTTCTTATTTCTGTTCTCTACCTTGAGGAAAGTAAGCATAAAATAACAAATAACACTCAACAGGTTTTCTGAAAAAAAAATCTACTGTTTTGACAGTTGCTAATATTTCTCATCTGGATAGACAAAGTGGTGATCCTTTGTTCCTTCCAGAGAGAGCAAAAACCCTGACTCTATGAAAGTGAATGGTAGGAGTTCAAGACTGTACTTTTCTGACAAAAAGTCTTTTCAGCACAGAGTGCTAAGTTGACAAAATCAGTACTTGCATATCTGTCAACATTTTCAATTGGAAACATGATGTTATGTTATGTTATGTTATGTTTATAAATGTTTAAATGATTCATTTACAAAAATTCTAAAATGACAGCTTCCTCACAATTCATGACCAAATCAGATTTTGAAATCTTGCAATTTCTTTCTGAAGATAATTCCATTGTTGATCCAGCTCAATAATCTGATCATATTAAAAGACTAGTTTATGTACAAATGTGCTTCTCTATTATGAAACATTTATACACACACACACACACACACACATACACCACATCCATATATGTATAACTTATTTGTGCATATATATAGATAAACTAACAGTATGCAAGATTATATATATATTATGAAAGATGATATATATATAAAAGATTTTATATATATAATCTTTCATAATAGTTTATCTTTATATATACACAAAGAAATTAAACATATATGGATGTGGTGTATGTATGTATGTATGTATAATTTTATTGCTTCCAAAATCCCACTGCAAAAAGGATTTGTTTCTAGGAAAGGCTACAGCACTCATGGGCCTATATGAGAGACTGGTCAACACTGACCAACACTTTTTAATTTTACTTGTCTCTCTTATTGTACCACGCCCATCAAAATAAGTATAGAAGATATATGAGCTCCTTCTTCCTTCACTCCTTTTTAAAAAAATATTATCATCATCACTTCTTATTTGCATTATGAAAATGCCAAGGAGCTAAAAAAGAACATTTTTAAATATTAATGCAGAAATTATGAGTAAGCTTCTTTGTGTCATGGAAAAGGTCAGACTAGGCAATCATAATACTCCCTTCTGGCCTTAAAATCTATAAACCCATTAATCTATTCTTATGGTGAGGGGGACAGTGATAACAACAATGGTGATACTAATAAATTCCTTACATATGACATTATATTAGAATCATCATGATATATTACTAAAGTGATGATCATATTATAATATGCCATAACAACATATGTCATATAATAAACTGTTCTTGTGCCTAGAAGACCCAGACAGGGAGCAGGACTCTTGTACTCTGGATGCCTGACAGTGAACAAAAAG
The DNA here is from genome assembly GCF_001723895.1 of Crocodylus porosus. Lineage (NCBI taxonomy): Eukaryota > Metazoa > Chordata > Crocodylia > Crocodylidae > Crocodylus > Crocodylus porosus. The sequence goes on from NW_017728948.1 coordinate 26,965,501, forward strand.
CTGGTTTCTGCCCCAAGGAATTTGCCATCTAAGTAAACAGAGGCCTCTTTCAATTGATCTAGGCACTGCACATACACAGAATAACAGAGAGCACCAACCATAAAATGTCTCCTGTCCAAATAGACAGGATGGGCTTGTGTGAGTGAGGGAACAGAAACAACATACAAGTATAGCCAAGACAGTGCTATAACATAACTAACATAATGTTAGTTTTTAGCCTCTTTTTTTCTACTGGCAGGAGCAGGGAGGGAGACTTGGGTATGTGTCAGGTTTTAATTATTTACGGGTCGGGGGGGTGTAGGAGGGGAAAGATAATCTTGATGGAGTGGTTGAAGGGAGAACAGGTTAAAGAAATGGATGTTTTATTTCATGCTGAAGCTGCACAGTCCTGGCATTTTTTGGAGATTGGAAAGTAAAAGATAAATGTCCCACAAACAAGATAAGGATTTCTTAGGACAATATCTTTTATTGGACCAACTGCAGAGGTGAACTAGGGGGGTGCTGGCGGTGGTGCAGTGATGCAGTTGCATCTCACTTTATTTCCTGCTCCACCCAAACTTTATAACCAACTGCCTGGGAGGGGCAGCGGCATTTCTGTTCACACAGCAGTGAACGAGTCAATTGACTTCGTAGTTCATTATTGTCTCCATGTTTCCTCTAATATCTCTTCACTCCACAGGTGTTAAACAATGCTCTCTCCTTTTTAATGGTCTTCATGTTCCAATATTCAAGCTATTTTTCCTTCGTAATGTTGCTGTCTGCTAGCCATTCCTAGTAATGTCTCTTTTTTTTAATTTCACAGCCCTGCAGACTGGTTTTAGCTCAAGCTAAAAACCTTAACTCAGATGTGGTAATATTAATTTGGATGAACATTAACTCAAGTGTGGACATGACTGACAGTTAAGCACTGAATGCACAGTCATGATACTCAAGAAGGCTAGATTTTATTTAATTAATCTAAATAGAAGATGCACATTTAGCTCTAATGATGAAAGGACTAATGAAACAGTCTCTTTTGACTATATTTTGTCTGGTTTATTATGGTGTATTAAACTTGGCACAAGGATGGCCAGCCTGCAGCATGGGTATACAAGTGGTATGGGCAGCGCTTCTGCGTGACTGGGGAGGGAAGAGGCAGCACCATGGTAGATGGGGCAGGGAACATGAGCATCAGAGAGGTTGTTGGGCTAATTTGTGGCATGGCTGCTAGAAAAGTTGGTTCCCACTGATCTAGCAAATGAGTGCACATTTCGATTTAGGAGTGCACAGTAGCAGGAGGTGTTCTTCTCAGAGTTGATAGTTTGGTATCTGAGGACATGACTGTATGGAACAGCTTTTTTGGTATGCTTGGGATGATTGCTGGTTTTATGGACATAAGTATGGTGGTCTGTGGTCATGATGCCCACCTGCCTAACCTAAAATCTGCCTTTATACAACAAGAGCACTCCAGTAGAGAAATAGATTGTATATTTGAAAAGGCTGTCCAAATGCCTGACAATAACCTGCAATAATGCAAAAAACTTCTGAGAAACACTGAGAAAACACTGGAAATGATCAGAAGAATCAAACAGCTACAGCCTATACTTGACAAAGATCAAACCTTCAGAGAAATATTCCTAGCCCTACCACACTCCTGGCTTTCAAACAGCCTCCTAATCTTGCAAACATCAGAAGCAAACTCTCTGCTGCCCAACAGACCAGACATTAAGTAGTACACAGCATTGCCTTGGTAAGAAATGCTTAACTTGCCAACACATCTCTGGTGCCACTACTATTAACACCCCTCATAATAAAACCATCAAAATCCATGGATCCATGAACGATGCGTGCCCCTGGTGGCTGGAGGAGCACGGCAGCAGTGGGAGCATGGCAGCAGTAAGCAGGAGCTCCTGCAGAAGCCACTCATGCTGTCAGCAGTGGGGGTGGGGCGTGTGGTAAATTATAATTTACCTGACTCCTGAATTCTTTTCACACATGAAAGGTGAGATTGACCCTTCTCCCTATGATAGACCTTGATCTCCTTCTAATCAGCTTCTTTTCTTCTCCTAATTGTGTGTCTATTATCCGTGGCAATTTGTCTCACCTCTTCCTACAACTGTTTTTTACTATGCTGTGCCTGGTTTGTCCTGGTCGAATCTGATGAAGAATGTCTTGTATTCAAAAGCTTGTCTAATTCTATGTAAACTATATAGTTGGTCCAATAAAAGATATCACCCTAAGAAATTCTTGCCTCTTGCATAATTTCTGGACCATGACAGCTACAATTTCACTCTTACGCTACCTGCACACAAAGTCAAATTCTTGAGGTTGATGTTTCCACGGTTACAGTGAATGTGGAAGTCATGTTCATGGAGAGCGAAGAAGGCTCGTAGACAACTTGGGCCTTGTCCATGAATGGCTCTAAAGCTGAGGTCCAAGGCTCTGAATTTGAACCAGTGGCCAAAGTGGAGCCAGGGAAGATAACTGATGTTCCTTAGAAGCTTCTGTTATTCAATTAAGGCCTGGAAATTGCAAATATGTATACATTTGCTTATCTATACTCATGCAAGTACTCCAAGAAGATCAATACACCAAATATATGCTTAAAGTTTGTATTGCTGTGTAGAACTAACATGGTCTAATAAGTTTACGGGTTTGCACGTTACTTAAAAAAAACTCGGTTAGAGGTTTGTTGTTCACTGAAAGGATATAGCGTAATTTACTTTAGTGTAGTAAGTTATTTTTAGCCTGTATACTTATCAAGTTAGCTCATCACAGGAGCTGAGCAATTCTGCAATGGATGATCAAGTTTGCTGCTAAGTCACTGTGATGGGACCCCAAGTCGATCAAGGCCATAAGGGTACAAACTCCCCCAGAGGAGACAGACTCAGTTACAAGACAGCTAAATTTAGGATGAAAAAAGAACAGCCTTAATAATTAGTGAAAATGCTAGCATGGAACTGCGGAAGGCAGAAAATACCATAAAAGTTTAAAGACACTGAGCATATCTACACATGAAATTAACATGATGCAATAAACTCCAACACATACCATGCAAACTCCAGTACATATTGCTCCCAGGCACCACGTTTACATGTGTGCCTGTAACCACAGCACGTTTAGCCAGGTCAAAGCAGCCTCAGCTGGCAGGGGTCCAGTGTGGGTCAGTCTACTAGTACAGGGCTGCTCCTACCTGGCTCAACATACTGTGGAGGGGCTTGTTGGGGCAGAAATGTGCTCCCATGTGGGGCTAGCCAGCAGGCAGCCCCCATACTGAAGCATCCTCCTGCCCCAGCCAGCCAGGGAAGTATCAACATGTGCATTGCTGCACATGAAAAAAACCACGGTTGTAGGACAGTACTTGTATTTGCAAGTACTAACTTGCGGCGGTGTTTGTTAGTTTACTGCGGCTTAATAGGGCAACACATGTAAACACTGAGACTTTACTACAGAGCTAATTAGACAACTGCAGTAAACGTCTTTCCAATGCAGCCACTATCTCCTAACACTTTTCTCTCTCACCCTTGGCCTGGGCTTACTTCACATTCCCCCCCAGCTTCTAGAAAAAGCCAGAGTTCTTAGGAAAGCGATACTGGCAGCGCCATCCAGAGGTCAGAGTGCCCCTCTGCAATCTACCCTTTCTCTGGCGGAACAAAACCCATCCAAAGAAACCCTTTCAACACATAACGCACCAACAAACAATACAACCACAGTCATCACAGTCACTCTTTTTCAGTTCTACATTGAAAGGGGAATTTTTGCAAACCTGCTCCCTGGCAGAACTATCAGTGCTCATTTAGTAAGGTGGTGGGCAAAATACTTTTAAAGCTGACTTTCCCCCAGAGCTGTGATAGTACTGAAGACCTGGCGCTAAGAATCTAGGTGACACAAATGATTTATCTGAGCAGCAGTCATACAAGTTCAAACTGAGGTCCTACATGTAATAAGTCTCCTGGTTGCCAGTTAATTCCCAGTAGACAGTCATTCATAATATTAATGAGTCCCTGTTAATAGTTTAGAAAACCCTCAGTTGAACTCTACTTGCAGCTTCATTAATTAATTGCAGTAATTAACATTAAGACTGCAAAAGCTTAATAAAAGCATTTCCATTAATAGGTGTAACACTTTACTAAAAGCAGGACCTTACAGATCCACAATTCTACAGCACATTTGAAGCAACAGAAAGTCATAAATAACAATCCAAACACATAAATTGCCCTTTGATCTCTGAAAAGACAGCAATCATCAGTCCAGAACTGGGGATGCTCTCTGTTAAACCATTAGTATTACATTTTAACCTGACTTATCTGTTATATATAAATACCACACCATACTTTTTACGTTACTGCAACACATTTGGATGGGCATTTTTTTCTCTTTAGGTAGAACTAATAGTAATAATAGTAATTAGGATTGGAGTCAACATTAGTGTGTAGAAAACACAGAAGACAATGGATCACAGCCTTATAGAGAAAAATAATAGTAAAAAATCCAGTGCAGAGCTAAACTGAAATTCTAAATACTGAAACTGAAACAAATTCCCTGCATTGTCATCCTTCAATTAGTTAAAAAGGAAATATGTCCTAAACCCCTCATCCCCCACATGACTTAATGAATGCAAACAATAGAGAATTAATCCTCCCATTCCTATCTATGTTTCTATTTTACTAACAATCTGCTAAGGGAATAGGAAGAAACTAGAAAGTGGACTATCAAAGTGTTATCTTCATACAACAGCAAAACACAAGCAAGCCATCTTATTGGCTGCCAACCTACTTAACAGAAATGCAAAGCCCATTCATGATAAGACAGGACTAAACCTCTCTGTTTTGAGGAGCGCTTTAGATACCAGGCAGAGTTAGCAGTATAGTAGTTGGGATGGATGATCACATGGCACTCTACTGTCTGAGTTGCTAGTAGTGAACTAATCTTTTTATTTGTTAAGAGGGCCTTGTGAAGCTGAAAGTCATATTTTTGAAATTAATGTAAAATCAAGGTCTTGATCTAGCTAATCTACTTGTGATCCCAGCTCTGCAACATTTGGATCCCAAATATTTCATCATACCCTTGAGAAAAGTAGAGAAGTTAACAAGTGCCCCAACAAAATTCACCTAGATAATGAGATTCTACCTGCCTGCATTCCCCCAGCAGTACAAGTAAAGCTATTCTTCACCTGCTGCTTTGAACTATTACCAGTATATATTGTTGCTATGTGCTATTAATTAGTTACATCTACCCTTCCTCTTCCCTGCCCAAAAAACTGCATTTTCTTAGTGGATTAAAGTAACTCCTGGGTATTCTTTATACATATATGTGTAAAGTGCTTTGATCCTTCAGAATAAAAAGCACTAGATAAATGTAAGATCATTTTAATTAATTCACACTTCTGACTAATATTTATCTTGCCCACTGAGAACTTTAAATGGGCTTAGAATCAAGAATCTTTTCCTTAAAAGAGGCTTTTTTAAAATTGTCTTTTACTTTGGTGCTATATACAGTATGATTTTCTCAGCCTGAGTCCAGCTCTAGACAGCAAGATCTGATACTTATTCTTGCTTTTGTTCAGAGGCCATGAATGAAACAATAGTAACAAAAGAATTCATTGAAAACCTACAGGTTTCAGGTGCTCTGTTCTAGATGCTCAAACTCATACTAAATAATAAAAAATGTAATACTGCTTGACTCCATTCAAAAATATATTCTTTAAGTCTAGGAACTTCAAGTGCTTCCAGATTAATCACAGCTACAGCAAACAAATGTATCTTTAATTAAAATTGATTCACATAGTGTCATGAGATAATGCCATAAAATCATCTTTTCATTATTCTCCAGAGAACGATGAGTCCCAGGCCTTTTGGACAGTATTCTCAGCTTTCCCTTCACGCTTGGCAGCCCTCCAGAAACCATGAAACTTCACGTTAACACTTTTGCTCCACTCTGAAATCTAAATGACCGTAAATTAGAAGTAAAAATGCTATAAGAACTATGAATCTAGAGTGGTTCCATTCCTATTAGATTATTAATACTTTACCTAGGTATGAAATATTAATAATTGATATTAGTCCTGCACATGTACTTCTCCCTACCCAAGTAACATTTTTCCCTGTATTAGTCCAAATGCTTAGAAGTACGTTTTAATGAACACAAATGCGCTAGTAACATGAGTTAACTTCCCCATCAGCATGTTACATAGTAATAGAATAAGTTTTTCTGCTGGAAAAAAAATGGTGACCATTTTCTGGAATCTGGGGAATGTCTGGCTTGGTGTATTTATAAACAGATGCAGGGTTACAAGTTAAAGTCTTGTCTACACTTAGCTTATTCTGACAGCAGGGGTACAAAAAACAGACAGCGCAATTGCCAAGCTGCCAGAGTCAGTACACAACTCTGTGCTTCTAGCAGCTCTGACCTGCTTCACTGAACTTAACTATGCTGCGAGAGCCTCAGAAACACCTGGGAAGGTGCCATCTGCTGCAAGGAGCACCAAAGCTAATAGAAGGCACTGGGGTACCTACATATCTTCTGCTGATTTTCAGACAGCCACAGCAGTCTTCTTGCCTTTTCATAGATTTACAGATTATGTCATAGATGCTAGAGTTGGAAGGGACCTCATCTGAACATCGAGTCTGACACCCTGCATAGGCAGGAAAGAGTGTTAGGGTCAAATGCCAGATGCCTATCCAGCCTTCCCCTAAGGTTGGGGAGATCACCACTTCCCTTGGAAGCCCATTCCAAATTTTGGCTACCCTTACTGTGAAGAAGGTTTTCCTGACATAAAACCTAAATCTACTCTCTGTCAGTTTGTGACCATTGTTCCCGGTTACCTCAAGAGGTGCCCTGGTGAACAGAGCATCTCCAGTTCCTTGATGCACCCCCCCTAATGAATTTATAGATGGCCACAAGATCACCTCTCAGCCTTCTCTTGTGGAGGCTGAAGAGGTCCAGGTCCCTTAGTCTCTCCTCATAGAGCTTGTCCTATAAGTCCCTAACCGTACAAGTGGCCCTCCTCTGGACCCTTTTGAGTCTAACAACATCTTTCTTGCAGTACTGAGCCCAAAACTGGATGCAGTACTCCGACTGAGGTCTGACCAATGCCGCATAAAGGGGAAGTATCACCTCTTTGGTTCTATTTGTCAGGCATCTGCTGATGCATGACAAAGTGCAGTTAGCTTTGCTGATGATTTCGTCACACTGACAATTCATGTTCATCTTGGACTCCACTATGACTCTGAGACCTCTTACCACTTTTGTGCTGCTGAGAGGGTCACTTCCCAGCCAGTAGTTGTGCTGGATATTTCTGCGCCCTAGGTGGAGCACTCTCACTTCTCCTTGTTGTACTGCATCCTATTGTGGACTGCCTACGTTGCTAACCAGTCTAGGTCTGCCTGCAATTGTTCCCTATCCTCCAGAGTGTGCACTTCATTCCACAACTTAGTATCATTTGCAAACTTGGACAGAGTACACTTCACACCCACATCCAAGTCACTGATACAGGTATTGAAGAGTCCAGGTCCAAGGACCGAACCCTGTGGGACCCCCCTACCCACATCCTTCCAGGTCAATACGAACCCATCTACTACCACTCTCTGGGTGCAACCACTAAGCTAATTTGCCATCCACTGTATCATGTAAACATCTGTGTCACAGCCTCTTTATTTATGAGAATGGGATGAGATACTGTATCAAAGGCCTTCCTAAAAGCCAAGAAAATGACATCCACCTCTACTCCTGTGTCGAAGCATTTTGTGACCCTGTCATAAAATGAAACTGGATTGGTCAGGCATAATTTACATGCTATGAATCTATGCTGGTTTCCCTGCTGCATTATTTTCCCTCTGGACTCCCACAAATATTATCCTTCATAATCTTTTCAAAGACCTTTCCAAGGATGGAGGTGAGATTGACTGGCCTGTAATTACTTGGATCCTCCTTCCACGCCTTCTTGAAAAGAGGGACCGCATTGGCCCTTTTCCAGTCCTCCGGGACCTGACCCGAGTGCCGAGAGTGCTCGAACAGCCATGCCACTAGTTCTTCTATGACACTGGCCAATTCCTTCAGTACTCTCGGATGCAGCTCATCCGGGCCTGCTGACTTGAACACATCCAGTCCATTCAAGTGACTCTGTACCAAGTCAGCATCTACAGTTGGTGGACTGGTGTCCCCTTGATGCCCATCCAAGAACCCATTAGGAGACTTATCTTGACCCCTTTTCAGTAACAGTGAGGCAAAAAAACTCATTGAATAGCTCACCTTGCCCTCCCTGACTGTCATTAATTGCTTCTTCTTGTTCAGTAGGTGTCTTATGCTGCCCTGTGCCTTCCCTGCATCTTAGTGAAAGGCAGTTTAACTCTCCAAGAAGAAAGGTTGTTTCTGTCACAATGGCAGTAAGCATAGAAGGAAGAATTTGAACTTGTGTCAACAGAACATTGCAGTGCAGACTAGGCTTAGACTACATCTTCAATACTTACTGAAAGAACGGTGTATCTTAGTGCCAGCTGAACATTTCTCATGGTAATCCATAGCACAGAAGCTACTTTGGTCATGATCTAAAGCCATCCAGCTGATCCTGTAACAGATACTGCGTGCTGCATCAATACCAATTTGTATCTAAACATGAGTTTTACTGCTCAGTAGACTAATTTACTGCACAGTAAATTATCACTGTCTACACATGTGCAGTAATTGTGACATGCACCACACAGAGCATTCGCAGCAGGGGTATGCTGAAGACACAGCAGTGGCATGGAGGTGGAGGCACTGCCTCTTCAGAGAGGCTTCCTGTGGGGAAGGAAGGGGTACAGCCAGCCCCTCACCTCAGTTGTCTGGTAGCCCTGCACACACTAACCCTGAGGGCCAGGGGCTGGACAGCAGGGCATGAAAGTTTTTGGCCTGTAGAGAGAGAGTGGGGCAGCAAGGTCTGGAGTTGCAGCAGAAGCTGCTGCCAGAAGCCTTGTCTGGTTTGCCCGGGGAAGGAGGTGGGGGAGGCAGGCTGCCTGCAGCCAGCACCCAGCAGGCCGCCAGCTCCCAGAGAGCAAGGGGTGAAGGGGAGTTCAGCCAGTGGCTGCCAGGGCCTGGGCCTACCCAGCCAAATGACTATGGTCCAAGGGCACCCATGCAGCGCCAGCCCTTGATTTGAGGCTGGGCAGCTCACGGCCCCTGATGCAGAGCATCTTTACTCTGAGATGTTGCAAACTCTCACAAAAAGCTTCTGCCTCTTGCCTCTACAGGGCCAACATCAGGACAGGGGGTAGAGGCCACCAGCTTCAGTGGGGATGCTGCCTCAGGATCACCACTACCCAGTGCTGGAGTGGTCCAACTGCATCAACTGTGCCTGCAGCGCACCAGGGACCAGGCTGGCTGACCTCCTAATTGGGCTTTAAACTAGGTTCAATGCAGGACAGGGAGGCAGACGATGGAGTGAATCTAGGACCTACAATCTATGAGACATGCAACAGAACATCCCATGTAAGTACTAAGGGGCCCACTGGGCATCAGAAATGGGGGCACCAAAGGCACCATTCACAGGAGATTCAAGTGCCTCTATACTAATGCTAGGAGAGTGGGGAACAAGCAGGAAGAACTCACACTCCTGCTTGGAAACAATAACTTCAATTTAGTGGGGCTAATGGAAACCTGGTGGGACCCTACCCATGACTGGGCAGTACACACTGAGGGATATAGGTTGTACAGATGGGACAGGGTAAGGAGGAAAGTGTTGGGTGTGGGGGGGTTGCTCTTTATGTTAAGGAGTGTTATACGTCTACCCTAATCAAAATGGAATCAGTGGAGGAGAAGTTGAGGCATTGTGTGTTAGGCTATATGGACATTGGGGGGAAAGGGACTTGGTGGTGCGGGTCTGCTACAGACCACCACATCAAGAGGAAGAACTAGACTTGGAATTCTTGAGGCATCTCTCAGAGGCTGTACAGTCTAGGGACATGGTTGTCATGGTTGTCATGGGGGACCTTAACTACCCTGACATCTGCTGGGACGAACAGTCAACCAAATCCAACCATTCACATAGGTTCTTAACCTGTGTACAGGACCTTCAACTAATGTAGGAGGTATACAGTGCCAGTGGGGGGATGCCTTACTGGACTTGGTGTTGGCTATGGGGGATGATCTGGTAGGGGAGATGCAGATTTGTGGTCACCTTGGACACAGTGACCATCAATCAATCTAATTCACGTTTCAGTGTAGGGTAGGTAAGATAACTAGTAGGGTGGAAGTGCTTGACTTTAGGACGGTTAACTTCAGTGTGCTCAGGAGTTTAGTTACTGATGCACTGCAGGATAGGAGTATTAGTGAGATGGGAGTCCAAGAAGGGTGGTTGTTCCTAAGGCAAGTAATCCTTCAGGTGCAGAGGGAGACAATCCTACTGCAAGGGAAAGAGGGGGAAAGGGGCCAAAAAACTTCCTTGGCTAAACAGTCAAATCCAGGGGAGCCTAAGGGCAAAAAAGAGGCACATAGGCAGTGGAAGCAGGGGGAAGTTACCAAGGAGGAGTACTTGGCCTGCATTTGTAGGGAGGCAGTTAGAAAAGCCAAAGCAGCTACAGAGCTGAGGCTGGCAACACAAATTAAAGACAACAAAAAGGCTTGTATGTAGGGAGTAAAAGGAAGGTGCAGGGCAGCATAGGACCCCTACTAAAAAAGTAGGAGCAATTAGTGACAGATTGGGGGGACAAGGCTGAGGTCTTCAATGAGGTTTTTGCCTCAGTGTTCCTGAACAAGGGGGTAGACAAGGCTCCTAATGGGTTCTTAGAGGGGCATCAGAGGGACACCAGCCTACCAACTGTTGGTGCTGACTTGGTGCAGAGTCACTTGGACGGACTGGATGTGTTTAAGTCAACAGGTCTGGATAAGCTGCATCTTAGGGTACTGAAGGAATTGGCTGGTGTCATAGCAGAACAAGTGGCATGGCTGTTTAAGCACTTGTGGAACTAGGGTCAAGTCCTGGAGGATTCAAAAATGGCCAGTGCAGTCCCTATTTTCAAGAAGGGGAGGAAGGAGGATCCTAATAATTATAGGCCACTTAGTCTCACCTGTATCCTTGGAAAGTCTTTGAAAAAATTATTAAGAATCATTTGTTGGAGTCCAGTGGGGAAAATAATGCAGCAGGGCAACCAGCATGGATTCATGGAAGGTAGATTATGCCTAACTAATCTTGTTTCTTTTTATGAAGGTCACAAAACACTTAGATGCAGGAGTAGAGGTGTATGTCGTTTACTTGGATTTTAGGAAGGCCTTCAATATGGTATATCATCCCATTCTCATTAATAAATTAAGGGGCTGTGACTTAGATGATTACACAGTCTGGTGGGTGGCAAATTGGCTTGGGGGTCGTACCCAGAGAGTGGCAGCAGTCAGGTTGTTTTTGACCTGGAAGGATGTGGGCAGTGGGGTCCTGCAGGTTTTGGCCCTTGCACCTGTATTCTTCGATGTCTTCATCAGTGACTTGCAAGTGGGCATGAAGTGTACTCTGTCCAAATTTGTGGATGATACTAAGTTGTGGCGTGAAGTGAACACACTGTAGGGTAGGGAACAATTGCAGACAGATGTGGTCAGGTTGGAAAAGTGTGCAGAACACAATAGGATGCGGTTCAATAAGGACAAATGCAGAGTGCCGCACCTAGGGTGCAAAAATATGCAGCACACCTAATGGCTGGGAAGAGACCCTTTCAGCAACACAGAAGTGGAAAGGGATCTCACAGTCATAGTGGAGTCCAATTGAACATGAGTTTCAACATGATGAAATCATCAGCAAAGCTAGCTGCACTTCATCATGGATCAGAAGATACCTGACAAATAGAACCAAGGAGGTGATACGTCCCCTTTATGTGGCATTGGTCAGGACACAGTTGGAGTACTGTGTCCAGTGTTGGGTGCTGTACTTTAAGAAGGATGCAGATAACCTCAAGATGGTCCAGAGGAGGGCCACTCATATAGTTAAGGGTTTGCAGGCCAAACCCTATGAGGAGAGACTAAGGGACCTGGATCACTTCATCCTCTGCAAGAGAAAGCTGGGAGGTGATCTTGTGGCCACCTACAAATTCATTAGGGGGGCACAGCAAGGAACTGGAGATGCTATGTTCACCAGGGCACCTCTTGGGATAAAAAGGAACAATGCTCACAAATTGACAGAGAGCAGATTTAAGTTAGACATCAGGAAGAACTTCTTCATGGTAAGGGTGGCCAGAATTTGGAATGGGCTTCCAAAAAGGAGGTGATGCTCTCCCCTACCTGGGGGGTCTTTAAGAGAAGGCTGGATGGGCATCTGGCTGGGGTCATCTGACCCCAGCACACTTTCCTTCCCAGGGCAGGGGGTCAGGCTCAATGATCTGTTGAAGTTCCTTCCAACCCTAGCATCTATGAATCTATTAATCTATTAAAATATTGTAAATAGTTTTCAATATATATTTGGTTTGCCTCATGTATATAGTTTTTCTCTAGTAAGTGGATTTTTTATTGTTGGTGGGTGGGAAGAATGGTGGAGAGGCATTGTTTGTTGAGGCAACATAGATGGGGGCAGGGGTTATGAGGGCAATAACATTTTTTTGTTTAACCCACGTACATGTCCCAAAGTGGTGCTGGGCAGGGGGTAGGGGTAGTGGGGCTGGCAAGCTGGAGCGAGGAGTGCAGAAGGAGGGGGTTGGCTAGGGCCTCCTACAACCAGTGCTCTGGCTTCCACTGGAGGTTTCACAGTTCTCCTGGGGCCTGGCAGGGGTGGGGACCTGCTGGGGCCAGTAGGGCCAGCACCATGGCCAGTAGCAGTTCAGGGCACTGATCGTCACTGGCTGGGGCCAGCCTGGAGCAACGGGGCTCTAGGCACCAGTGACAGAAGGTGGGCACATGCAGCCCTTGTGCAGGAAGCCATGGTGAGTGAGAGAACTGTCGTGTGCTGCCTCTACACTGGCCAAGTGGCTCCTGGGCAGGGAAGAGGCTGGCTAGGGATCAAAGCTTCAAAGATGGCTGCCAAGTACTGGCAGCCATGTTGCTGGAGGCTGGAGCTCCCCCCAGTGGTCAAAAGGGCACATGGCAGGGCTGAAGAGACTTGGAACTAACTTTAGTCCCAAGTCTCTGCATGTGTAGACACCTGCCAAAATCACTTAATGTGCATTACCTTAATGCAGTTAAAATTTAGTAGAGTGTATTTACATGTGTAGGCCTGCTCTGTGGGGATGAACTTCTGCTCCCATTTAAGTCAATGGAAGTTTTGCCATTTTCATTGGAGCCAGGATTTGTTCTTAGATGTGTAAAATCTACCTCAGTGCTCAACTAAAAGAACATGGACAGAGACCTAGAACATTACTCAGTGCTATGCTGCACTGGCATAACCTAGAAATGCATGCATTTGGAATATGCCTGTATTGTAGCTATATCCTTACTGATTGCAAGAGGATTTCATCTGTGCCTCTGGACAGCAGAAAAGGAATGAATGAAGAGAGCCTACTGCTGCCAGCAGGGAAACAAATCAAAGGAGGGAAGCTTTGAATTAATGCAAGCCTTTTATCAGCCAAATGCAGTGAAACAGTGTTGTGTAGCTGAAAGGACACTGGCTTGGCAGTCTGAAGACCTGATTCTGTTGGCCATCACTGGCCAACTGTGTGAGGTTGGACAAGACACTTCATCCCTCTGCGGTTCTGTTTCCCTTTGCCAGACATTTGCTATCACAGCTATTTAAGTAGTTGTTCTTAACACAGGGATAGTATTTTCCCTGTGACAAAATCGGGCTTTGGTCTCAGCTGACGCTATTGTAATACAAATAAAATAATAATGCAGGTGGTTGGGTAAATACCTCTTGAAAAAGTTAATGCGCAACTCTTTTCTCCCAGTATGATATGAGCTTTATTATCACTGAAAAAAAATAAAAGAATTAATGTAATTGAAGAACAAAAACAATCCCCCAGAAGGCTACACTGTCATGCTTTTATTTCTGCTTTTATCCTGACATTCTAGCAATGTTCACCGAAGGTTAATGAATCATGAAAGAAAATATGTAAGTTGGATCAGGCTGTTTTTGTTACAAAATTTTGTGTGGCTCTACTTATACCGCACATAGTTACTGCTTTATTCATGTGTGAGTTTCTGGCAATTTCAATATATTAAAGCCCATTTAGACAATGTTAAAAATGAGAATTCTCTACTGTATAAATTTAATTCCAATTACTCTTTTTCCCTTGTTATCTTCTAGTTGTAATCTGAAGTAGTTTCAAAATCATCATATGTAAGAAGTTATAATTCATTCAACAGCTTTAGAAATGGTGATAATTAAGGGGAAATTAATTGGTATTATTTTGATGCTACTTTTATTATACTTCAGGCTAAAGATTTTTCTTCTAAAGGTAGAAAATGCGTTTCTCTGTTCTCTATCTGTATACAGATACAGTGTCCCTGACAAAATGAAGAGCCTTCTAAGAATTTAAATATAGAAAGAACAGTGAAAATCTTTATCTTTTTCTTCTTTCTTGGTCTGTAGAAGAAACAGATTTACAGATATCAATGCCAACCAAAATCATTAGAACATCTATTTTGTCCTCTTGGCCATAGAATTTAATTTACTTATTTCTGTATTTAGCCCCAAAATGTAGTAGTTATCTACTAGTAGATATCTATCGAGGCATTCAGTCTTGCTCTGAAGACATCAAGAAATAGAGAATCCAACATTTCCCTGGGCTGTTGGTCCAAATGGACCAGATTTGATCAGTCAGATTTTAATATCTGTCTTATCTTGAATTTGAATGTATCTAAGTTTAACAGCCAGTCTTTGTTACAATTGCCTCCACTAAATTAAAGAACTCTTTAGCACCCAATATTTTCCCCATGGAGAGGTTCTTACATTGTTTAATCGAGTTTCCTCTTGATCTACTTTTCAATAAACAAAACAGATTGAGCCCAGGCCACTCACACTAAGGTCTTTTTCCAATCTAAAATAATTTTTGTGGAAGGTTTGTGTATCTTTTTAAATTCTACATTGTCCTTTTAAAATTATGGATACTAGAACTAGATACAGTATTTTAGTATCACCTGCCTATTCCTACTTGCTACTATAGTCACTAAAATGTTAAATGAGGTTTTTTTCTCCTAATCAGCATGAGGAAAAAAGCTTCTGGTCTTACAATCACCTATAAGGAAACCTCATTAAAAACGTCTATCATTAAATTGCTGCCAAAAGCAGCATGTGCTCAGTAATAGAAACACATTATGAGGTTGACTAAAATGTAGCCAACACTGAGCATGACTATAAAACACATGGCCCATCATGGTGAAACATACAAGGATAGCTTAGTGCAGCCCATCTGAATAAGATATATGGCAGTGCCCATTGTACTCAGTTCCCTTCAGTGCTGACTCTTTTTCAGGTCATGATGAACCACAACAATGAATATATGCTGATTTCCTCTTCACTCCTACAGCTGAGTTGTGCCTTTCTTTCCCATTTCCAATTACTCCTGTTTCTTTACCATCCTTAAATGTCTGACAAATTTCTTCAAACAGGGCCCCAAATCTTTCTGTCACCCCCTCTCTCAGCCTGTCACATATGATTAATGTGGCCCCACCCACTATGTTGCCCTGAAGTTCATCTGTATATATATTTTTGGAGGATTCCAGAACTCGTAACAAGAATACTGGGTTTCAGTCATGAACAAGGAGCTAATTAGCATACAAAACCTTGGGCTGGGGGTATCTGGAGTACACACATATACTGAGAGTGCTGAGCAATGTGGGTCACCATGGCTTGAAATGCTGTTGACTCTGCTGAGATCAAGTCTGATGCACTGTATGGTAAATGATGAGCTTTTTTGCTCTGGACTAATATAATGCATAGTTTGTACACTATATAAGTAGGTACAAAAGTGCTGCTTAAAAGTATGTGTGTAGTGTATCTGTGCTAAAACTTGCATCAGTGTAAAAATAATAATAAAATGTATCTATTCCTTCACATCAGTGTTTTCAAATTTGCCTCTCATTTCCTTGTGTTCAAAGAGAGCAGGGTCTGACATTAGAGGGAAGGGATAGCAGAGGAAGGAAGTTGGGAAGGCAGAGAGTAAGGGGGCCATCTGACCATGCCCCAGATTTATTTTCCCTGTTGTAGCAGTGGGAGGATGTAACAGGGAACCCTAACCCTGCTACCAGAAGGCAGGTTGGCCTCTTTAAAACCAGAACTTTCTGGGTACAGCATGCTGGTAAGGTAGGGGTTAAAAGCTGAGCCAGGCCAGCCAGTCACGTGACCAGAAGGGGGCAGGCCAGAACTATAAAAACCCTGGGCTTGGCAGCAGTATGGGGGGCAGCAGCTGAAGAGGAAGGACTGAGCATAAGAGCTCCTCAGAGAGGCTTAGTGAGCAATCCAAAGGACGGAGAAGGGGAACTACTGAGGACCCCGGAGAAAAGACAGCAACCCCAGAAGAAGGACTGTAGCCAACAGTGGGGAGCAGAAGCACGAACTCTTGAGTAAACATAAACTAGAATGCTGCCTTCTTTAATCATATATTTCTGGTGGTGGTTATAGAGCATGGATAGGACTGTTCATATTTCTTTTGTTCATTTTTTTTTGTTATTGAATAACACTAATGGTTTGGGTGAGGCTACTGGGGAAGGAGGAGACCTCATTGGGGCCCTACTACAGGGTGAGAACCCTGGCACCAGAGAGGGCATAGTGTTTGGGGTGCACAGGCCCCAGCACCAGAAGGCGCAATCCTGAAAGGCCAGAGTGGCCTGGTGCACCTGGGGTGCAGACTAGGACAATGGAGATTTGAGGTTGTTGCCCAGCTTTGAACTTGCTACCCCCCAGCTGTGGGATGGACCTCTGGGCCAGGGAGGCTGGGCTGCAGATTGGAGCAAAAAGGAGGGCCACAAGCCCCAAGACTAAAGAGCTAGAGCTTTGGAGTCAAACCTTATCAGGTGGGTTTAGATGGGGAGGCCTAGCTAGAGAAAGACAGGGGTCAAGGCCCATGGTGGCGGAGAACCCCAACATACAAAGTACAACAGGCAGTCTCCCACTTACAAGAACATCAGTATAATATTTCCATCAAGACGTGGCAGGACAGTAAAAAGCAGGATCCGAGAAACCTTAAGGAAACTTCAGGAGCATCCCACATAGGTCATGGATACTGCAAAATATGGCACAGAGGAGGGCGACCTGTTACATTGGTACATTGGCCAGGAAACTTCCTATGGGTGCCCTAAGACTATGAGTTGCCCCAGTGAAAGAAAGAACCCTTGAGTCCAAAAAGAAGGCAGAAAAGATGGTGCAGACCCTAGCCTTGGATATAGGGGCACAACAACAGATATTGCAACTCCTGTGTCAAGTAGCCCAAGGTCTGCAGGAACAAACAGAAAGATAACAGGTGTTGTTAAAAAAAGATACGTGCTATGTTGGATTCAGGCTCCTTGCACACAATAGTGTGGAGGGACATGCTACCAGGAAGAGAGAGGGCAGTAGTGTATCAGATAATCATTCAATGCTGGTGTGGGGAGGCCCAAAGACAAGATAAAGTGTGGGTTACTCTACAAGTGGGCGAGAAAACATGCCAAATACTAGTTGGAGTAGCTGAGCAATTACCGTCTCTGATGACACTGGGATGCAACTGGCCGGAGCTTCTGACAGTCATAACCCAGGCATGTAGTTTGAGAGAGGAGAGAAAAACTGGAGATGCCCCACACCACTATCCCATTTGGACTAGGGGGAAAGCCTCTGAAGAGAAGTCAGAGGCAGGAGAAGGCCCCAGCTGAAGACCAATGGGAGTAGGAAAAAGAAGATATAAGGCAGTGAGGTCCAAGATGGACTTGAGGATGATCTTATGGCTGAGGCATTTGCTAGTGAGGCTGAACAACCTCCATCAGATGAAGAAGCAGAAGAGGAGGTGGATGTTGTGCACTTATGGGAGGATCAGCATTTCTGTTTGGAACAGAGCAGAGAGGAAGGGTTTCAGTATGCCTTCCAGGAACTTCTAGCTCAGTGGAATGGGGAGGTGCTACAACCAGAGCTGATGAAGACCACTCTATGATCTGAGATGAGGAACGACTTCCTATATAGAGTCGAATGTAGAACACATGGGGGCGAGGAAGTAGTACAATTGCTGGTACCTCAGCGATACCAGAGAGCCCTACTGAAAGTAGCTCATGAACTCCCTATGAGTGGACATTTGGGACAAGACAAAACTGAAGCTCGAATTAAGGGAAGATTTTTTTGGCCAGGGTTAATATGGAAAGTAACAAAGTACTGTTCATCTTGCCCCATGTGCCAAAAAGTAAATCCTAGTCATCCTCCAAGGGCTCCATTAGTACCACTGCCTTTGGTGGAAGTCCCCTTTGACTGGGTGGCCATGGATATTGTGGGGCCACTACCAAGAAGCAGTGCTGGGCACCAATTTATTTTGGTCCTCCAGGACTATGCAACAAGGTATCAGGATTCCGTACCTATGTGGATGGTGTCTGCCTCCAAGGTGGCAGAGGAGTTATTAAAAATAGTCTCCCAAGTGGGACTCCCTAAAGAACTGATGACTGACCAAGGAACAAACTTTACATCTTGTGTGTTTGAGGGAGCAAGTAAAGCACTGGGAATTAAACACCTAAAGACCACAGTATACCATCCCCAAACTGACAGGCTAGTGGAGTGGTTTAACAGGACCTTAAAACCGATGTTGAAGAAGTTAAATGTTACCACTCTTGTTATTTGCAGTAAGAGAGGCACCCCAAGTCTCAACAGGGCTTTCTCCTTTCGAACTATTGTACAGATGGCAACCCTGAAGAATTCTTGATTTGATCAAGGAAAGCTGGGAAGATTAACAAAGTAAAGACTGGAACCTGGTTCAATACATGATACAACTGAGAGAACACCTGGAGACAGCATGGAACGAAGCTTTAGGTAATCTGAGGGAGGCCCAAGAGTGGCAAGCAACACATTATAATCGAGGGGCTCAAGAAAGGAGGTTTGAATTGGGAGACTACAAATTGGTTCTCTTGCTGGACCAGGAGAGTAAGTTACTAGCGTGATGGCAGGACCCTTATGAAATAATATGCCAAGTAGGGCCTGTAGATTATAAAGTGCATCAGCCAGAAAGGCAAAAGAAAAACAGGTATACCACATTAACTTGCTGAAGCTGTGGCATGAAGGAGAGTGCCTATACCTGGCCCTTCCACCAGATGAACTGAAACTGGGACCCTCCCTGAGGGAGAGGGATGGGAGAAGTGAAGTGGAAGTGGCTCCATGACTCTCTGAAAAGCAGAGGCTACAGGCAGTGGATCTGGTGAGAGAGTATGGATATGTGTTCCAAGAGGTCCCCTGGGAAGCTTGGGGCATGATGCATTGAATAAGGACCCCTCCAGGCCAGGTGATATGCGAAAACTGGAAGCAAATTCCACAACAACTTCAAGGACAGATAAAAGAGAGGCTCAAGATGATGTTAGAGAAAGGCATAATACAAGAATCCTGAAGTGACTGGTGCAGCCCCATCATGGCAGTGCCGAAGCCAGACAGAAAAATGAGACTCTGTATTGATTTCCGAAAAGTAAATGCGGTCTTTAAGTTTGACACTTATCCAATGCCGAGGGTGGATGAAATGGTGGAGAACATCCGGCAAGCCAGATATATCTCTACATTGGACCTAACGAAAGGCTACTGGCAGGTCCCCTTAGCAACTGAGGACCAAGAAAAAACAGCCTTTTGCCACACCACAGGACCTATTCCATTTCCAGTGTATTCAATTCGGATTACACAGAGCTGCTGCAACATTTCAGCGATTAATGGACAGAGTCCTAGCTCAGCATGGGAGTTACACTGCAGTTTATATAGATGACAACATTGTGTATACCTCAGGTTGGTAAGGGCATTTAACAGTGCTGTGAGCAGTATTACAGGACTTACGGAAGGTGGGGTTAACCGCCAAAAGAAGTGCACAATTGGGATGGAAGAAACATGGTACCTTGGGTTCCAGGTAGGAAATGGTAAGATACAACCGCTAAAGTATCTTTAAAGTAGATAAAGTAGAGGCATTAAGGAAGTATCAAAGTCCGTGAACAAAGAAACAAGTGAGACCTTTCTTGGGACTGGCAAATTATTATAGGAAATTTATTCTTCACTTCGCAGATATAGTGGTGCCTTTAACTGAGATGGTAAGGGCTGTAGCTCTGACTAAAGTGAGATGGACACCAGAGTTGGAAGCAACATTCCAAACAATGAAGGATGCACTTTGTACACACCCACTGCTATATACACCAGACTTCAATAAACCCTTTTTGGTATTGACAGATATGTCAAACTGGGCTATTGTTGTGGTGTTTGTCCAAATGGAGGAAGGAGAAGAATGTCCAATAGCATACATAAGTAGAAAGTTGCACCCACCTGAACAGAATTAAACTACAATAGAGAAAGAATGTTTGGCAATCAAATGGGCCACAGAAACACTCTGATATTATTTGTTAGGTTGGAAGTTCACGTTAATCACAGACCCCACCCCCTGCAATTGCTCCAAAGCATGAAGACTGATAATGCGAGGCTGATGAAATGGGCTCTCAGTCTTCAACCATACTGCTTTGTGGTGAAGCATCATCCAGGGACCAAGAACGCAAGCGCCGACTCTTATCTTGACAATGTGCAGAAGAAGAGGCTTCAAAGGAGAAGTAAAGACCCCAGACAAAAGACAAGAGGAGGTGGGGTAACATAGAACCCTAGTCCTGTTACCAGAAGGCAGGTCGGCCCCTTTAAAACCAGAACTTTCTGGGAACAGTGTGCTGGTAAGGTGGGGTGTGAGGGGGCGGCGGCTAGGGGCGGCCGTGAGCTCCCTAGCGCCGCCTACCGTCAC
>NW_017728948.1:26986291-26987375 GCF_001723895.1 Crocodylus porosus
ACAAGTTCCCCGTTCGTTTGGCTGCCTACCTCAGAGGACTGCCGTTGGTCACCCGGGTATGGCTGTAACCCTTGCAGCCTCTCCTTCAGGGTTCGCACTTCTTGTAGCAGCTGCCCTCTCTTGGCCATAAGAGATGTTTCCTTGACCTGGCTCTCCCTCAGGAGCGTTTCGAGTGCTGCTGTCTGCTCCTTGAGCTGGTCTCTTTCTATCAGCAGACCCTGCACTTGTTCTTCTAGCTCCTCAGCCTTCTGAATCCTCTGGGCTTCTAGAGCCCGCTGGTCTTTAGCTTCCCTCAGCCACTGCGCTCGTTGGCGCTGAAAGTTCTCTACTTGAGGTCCAGTTTGCCTCAAGGTCTTGATAAGGGCCTCCCTCTCTTGGAGTTCCTCCTGGACACCCCTTAGGTAGCCTTGTAGTCGCTCCTCTACAGCCTCCAATTCCTTTTGCAGGCTGTCTGAGCTCTCCCCGGTTTGTACTCCCCGTTCTACCAGGCTCTTTTCCTCACTCTTTTCCACAAGTGCCTTCACTTTGTCATACTGCGCCTCCCACAGCTTCCTAGACTCCTCGAGTTGACCACGGTTCTGCGTGAGCTCCTCTTGGTACTGATCTATCGCCCTTTCGGCTTTCAGGCCTCTCTCCCGCCAAGTCTCCAGGTCCTCCTGAAGGACTTGGATCTGCTCCTCACGGGCCTGGATCTCTCCCCGTAAGGTCTTAATCAGGTCCCTAGACACCTCTAACTTTAGTTGTAACTTTGTCGGGGTTTCGCTGGCCTCGAGGGCCTGGTCCCTCAAGCGCCCCACTTCTGCCCGCATAACACTGAGCTGGTATTCCCGTTTTAGGCTCTTCTCCCTTTCGAGCGCTATTGCCTGCTCTACTTCCCGCGCCCTCTCCGCCTCCTCCGCTAGGAAGCGTCTGATCTCCTTGGCGACCCCGCTCTTTTTGCCCGGCGACCATTGTCGCTCCCGGGCGGCTGCTCTAGCCTCTGCACTTTCCTGCCAGATGTTGGCTGTCTCTAGTTCCTGTCTGAGCTGGAGCACTTGTTCCTCCAGCTCCTCACACCTCAGTCTGCTCCTGAGGTCTTCCATTT
>NW_017728948.1:26989095-26991880 GCF_001723895.1 Crocodylus porosus
ACCTCCTGTTAGGGCGATCCTGTTCCCTGCATCATTGCAGCCGGTTAGCGCGATGAAGTAGTAGCCACTAACCCCGGCCGCTCAGCTCAGCCGCAGAGCTCCTGCTCCTGCGGCAGCCAGAAGGGAACTGTGTCTCAGGCTCTGGCCTAGGCTGGTTATAAAGGCCAGGCCCGGCCCTCTTCCGGTCATGTGACTCACCTGGTTGCCCTGGCAACCAGGCACCTGAGCTGCCTGGGTGATTGACAGCTCTGCCAATCACCCTCTCAATCACGGAGCACCTCTGTGACTCCGTGACATGGGGGTTAAAAGCTGAGCCAGGCCAGCCAGTCATGTGACTGGAAGGGGGCAGGGCAGAAGTATAAAAACCCTGGGCTTGGCAGCAGTAGGGAGGCAGCAGCTGAAGAGGAAGGAGTGAGTATAAGAGCTCCTCAGAGAAGCTTGGTGAGGCCCAAAGGCCAGAGAAGGGGAACTACTGAGGACCCTGGAGAAAAGGCAGCAACCCCGAAAAAGGACTGTAGTCAATGCTGGGGAGCAGAAACACAAACCCCTGAGTAAATGTAAGCTGGTATGCTGCCTTCTTTAATCATACATCTCCGGTGGTGATTATAGCCCATGGACAGGACTGTTCATATTTCTTTGTTCATAATTGTTTTGTTATTGAATAACACCGGTAGTTTGGGTGAGGCTATTAGGGAAGGCAGAGGCCTCATTTGTGCCCCACTACAGCACGGGGACCCCAGCACCAGAGAGGACACACTGTTCAGGGTGCATAGGCTCTGGAACCAGAGAGGGTGCAGTGTTCAGGCTGCACAGGCCCCAGCTCTGGAGAGCACAATCCTAAATGGCCAGAGTGGCCTGGTGCACCTGGGGTGTGGACTGAGACAATGGAGGTTCGAGGCAGTTGCCCGGCTTTGAACTTGCTACCCCCCGGCTGTGGGATGGGCCTCTGGGCCAGGGAGGCTGGGCTGCAGATTGGAGCAAAAAGGAGGGCCACGAGCCCCAAGACTAAAGAGCTAGAGCTTTGGAGTCATTATCAGGTGGGTTTAGATGGGGAGGCCTAGCTAGAGAAAGACAGGGGTCAAGGCCCATGTTGGCAGAAAACCCCAACATACAAAGTACAATAGGCAGTCTACCGCTTACTAGAACATCGGTAAAATATTTCCATCAAGACCTGGCAGGCGAGGAGAAAGCGGGATTCGAGAAAACTTAAGGGGACTTCAGGGACATCCCACATAGGTCACGGATAATGCAAAAGATGGCGCTGGGGAGGGCGACTGGTTGCACAGACGGAAAAATCAAGGCAAATCACCAATCATTAGATTCTATACCTGGAAAATTGTAATAAATTTTCCATATATAGAATCCAATAATTAGGGTTGTCGTATATTCAAGTAAATATGGTATTTCTTTGTTGAGCTACCCAAGGATGACATTACCCTTCTTTACCACAGCATCATGGTTATTGCCCATTCTGATTTCTAAATCCTTTCATTATACATTCTTTCAGTGCTGATTTGAAGGCATTCATTCTTGATTTGAAGACATTAAGAGAAATAAGCACTCATTTCTCTTAATATCTTCAAATCAAGAATGAATGCCTTCAAATCAAGACTGAAAGAATGTATAATAAAAGTAGCATCAAAATATGTTCTCAAAGCATATGTTACTGAAAAAAAAATTAAATTCTAGGATCTGTGTAATTTATAGTCCTGGGCTGAAGGGGGTGAGAGAGAGAGAGAGAGAGAAATGAATTTACCAGGTCAAGCTAACTTGAAGAAGACCATTTTTCATTCAGATCCCTCTTCCTCATAAAATCACAAGGTTGAGAGGGAACTCAAGTGCCATCTAGTCCAAACCACCAGATTCCATTCCAAACAGATGCCTTTCTAACCTCTTCTTGAAAATCTATTGAGAAGATGCTATAACTTGCTATATAACCTCTTTTCTACTGTTCTTCCAGCTAGAAATTTTATTATGAGATTTAATCTAAGTTTGCTTTACTGCAGTTTAACCCCAATGCTTTGTGTCCACTTAATCTCTTTTTCTCCATAGTAAACATAACAGATTCCCTCAACCTTTCCTTATACTGTTTGTATTCTAACCTCTTTATCATCTTTTCACTTACCTTTGAATCTTCTCATTTCTCTACCCTCTTCTTAAAATGCAGGGCCCAGCATTGGACACAATAGTCTAGCAGAACCCTGACCCTTAGCCCCTACTCCCAATACTGCTTACGCATTAAGAATCATTAAGTAGTTCTTGAATAGTGACCATCTCCATTTAGTTTATTATAGTCCGTCTCAGTTAGCAAAGAATTTAAACATGTCCTTCAAGTGCATGCTTAACACTATTGCTTCAGTCCCTTGTTGAACACGTGCTACTTCTTAGGACTGGGATTTTATTGATATTTAAACACTTAGGGTGTGTCCACATGAGCGCGCATGTGCCTCTTGCCCTGCCTCAAACCCCTTTGAGGTGGGGCAACAGGCACTTGCAGGAACAAAAAAATGTTCCCCACGCTGCAAGTTTGCAGCGTGGGGAGAAAATTAGACCCCTGGATATCAAGGGGTCTAAAAAAAGTATAAAAAAGCAGGGCAGGGTACGGTCCCTGACCATGCCCTGAGGAAAGCAGAGGCTGCCAGAGTGTCTCTATGGTTGCCTCTCGCTCTGCTGCTGAAACATGCGGCTGGCCAGGGCTCTGGTGCCAGTAAAAAAGGGGTTCGGGAGCTGAAGAAGGGAGGAAGGGACTGTGAGGGGGACCCTGATGGCCCCGCCCAGTATCCCA
>NW_017728948.1:26992000-27000324 GCF_001723895.1 Crocodylus porosus
CCCACACAGTGTGGGGCAGGGTGACAGCCCCAGCAGCCCCAGCCTGAGCCCTTCTGCCCCTGTGCTGTCTTGTGCTTCCTGGGGGACTCTGCCAGGAGGCCCTGGAGCCCCCCCCACCCCTGCTTACTTTAGCTGGGGGAGTTCCATTTTTTTTCTGGTTTTTTTTTGGTGGGGGTTAAGTGATGGTGCCTGGGGTTGTGAGGGTAGCCTTGGGGTCCTGGGGGTGCTGGTGCTTTAACACTGTAGATATATCAATAAAACATTGTCCAACTGATCACTGTCTCTGTCACACTCTCTCTCTTTATAGTGGTCTTTTGTTTTACTTCTGGATCAACATGGATTTGGGGGTATTTTACAGAGTAACTTTGGAGATTTTTTTTATCAGGGATTTTTCACTTTTCCAATAGGGAACACCAGAATTCCTACAAGGGAGGCCAGTGGCAGGACCTTGCCTGCTCAGAGCTGTCACCTTGGACCCAGCTGGCTGTGGCTGACCTCCTGGCCAAATGGGCTGACCTCCTGGCCAAAGCAGGGTACCACACCTGAAACATCTTCTGGGTGATAGCTGCCCAGATGGCCAGGCAGGGGGGCACACATGGCAGTAGTGCCACACAGAGGCGAACCCTACAACCATAGCCCACTGACAGCTGGCCCAGGGGCCAGCTGCCTCTGCTGGCTGAGCAGTCCCCATACGGGTCTAGCACATGCGCAGCAGGTCACAGTCAGACCCCTCTGCTGCAGTGGATAGAGGGTGCAGGGAACTCTCAGGACTGCTGGCACAAGGGGTAGTGTCCACAGGTACCAATTGGCTGGACCCCAGAAGCTCCTGAGAGCTAGGAGCCCTGAACTACTTGCCATGGTGGCTTTTTATACTGCTGGGGACAGCACAGGTGCTGTCCCTGGGCTCTAGCCTCCCCTGGCTGAAGATCCAGGAGAAGCTAGGCAGGGTTATTTTGCTCCTTGTGGCACAATTTGCTTCACAACAAAGTGCATGTACGAGCACATGCGCTGAGGCAAAAAGCCCTGGCTCAAATTTGTACTGCTTCTATTTGAGCCGCTGCAAGCGCATGTGCTTGCATGTGTGGACACTCCCTTGAAGTCCATAACTGTGGTTAGTGGTCTGATAAACTGGAACCTTATAGAACACCTCTTTGGGATCCAGTTCATTCCCAACATGATAGAGTAAGGTAAGGTTGTGCTAAGGTTGTCCACTGAGAGAATGGAGAACTACGTGTCCCAATAGGTGGAATAGGCTCTTTCCCATTGAAAGACCAGGCAAGCTACTGTTGGAGCAGGATTGATCTCTTGGATGCATAAATTTGGCATAAGTAGAAGCTGTCCTTAGACATAGAGTAGAATAGGTTTGGGGCCTAGGCATATTTAGTTCTGACCCTAAGAAATAAAACTAAAAATCAGCAATCACTTCACTTAAATCACTCCATTCCTCAGGAGTCTACTCAATAACATGAATACAAAAATATGTATCCACCTTTCCAGAATGCTTTTTATTAGATAGTGTTAGAGATAATTATAGTATACCTTATCATTAATTGCAAGGTACTTTAAGTAAACATGTTATAAGGTTATATTAAACAAACAAAATTAATAATTTCTACTTTATGCAATGGAGAAATAAGTTACATTTCTTGTGAAACAAAAGATCTGTGCCACTAATTGTTCTTTCTCTTTCTCCTCTGGCTTCCTTCAAATCCAAGCTGTTAGCAAAATTATTGGCCTCTTTCTACTTTATTTGAATCCATTTTATTTTCCTATCTGACTATGTATTAGAAGAGGTTTTTGTTTTACCGTGCTGCTGCTGCTGTGTTTTCTTTAATGCAAGAATTTGATTCCAATTGTTTATTGCATTTGTTTGGTTTTCTTAAATTCTTGTGGATAATTGTAAAATTGTTGCCTACAGGAAGCCTGGATCTGAGAGTGACATAAGGATTCTCTCTCTGTGGGTAGGAAGCCCAAACATATCATAAAGGTGACATGTTTAGACTTGAGGACTGGAAGAAGCCAGAGAACTACAACCCTCATATATACTTCCAGGCAATCCATAAAGTGCCACTAATATGAGCACTGAAGTGTGCAGCACATCCTGTTCTTCTGACAGCATGACTGCACTGTTGGCCATATGTGAATGGAAAGGGGTGTAATAAGAAAAAAGAAAGGTTCCAAAATAACAGAATGGGGAAAACCAGGGGACCATATCTGAATCAGACATTGGGCTGCAGCCAAGTGCAGCCAGAAAGAGAAAAAAACAAGAACAATTGTTAAGGTTAGCAATTTTATTCTAAATGAGAAATGTAAACACGTTACCCTGATTGTGATTTTTTTTTTAACAAATAAGCAATACAAATTTTAAATCCCCTAGGTCTTTCACTATATAGGCAGCTCAAACAGATATTTCTTCATGGTAAGTTAGGCATCAATTTTAAAAATACTTATGCATTACCTTTGGTTGGGCCCTTTAATTAAGTAGACTACAAGCAGAAACTGAGTTTAGCATAATGCAGGATCAATGCTTTTGTCTACCTCCACTCTTGGAAAAATGGAACTGCTGGGTACCAGATTCAGCCTTGTCAGTGTAGCATGCATTTGGAGCTAATTTATCTAATTCAGACAGGCTAATTTACCCTGCCAAAACCAATACTTGCAGTGGTTGAAGTCCAATGGAGATGAGGTTTTATCATTGCTTTCTACCCTGGCAAGGTTGAACAGCAGACAGGCAATAATGTCTGAACTTTCCTACACTACAGCTGGGAAATACAAGTCCCATTTTTGTCACTTGAGATAAGATCCAAGAAAGTTAATCTATGGAGAGACTCAAGAATTGTCTTACCTTCCAAAATAATTACCTCCACTGAGAAGAGTTGTTATAATAAAGCTTACTATTTTCAATGTGTGAAACAGCCTAGTCTCTGGGAATGTATCAGTTAAATGATCCAAAAAAATTATAAATAATAGATTTCTAGTATGTGCTTAATAAAATAATAGTTTTATACTGAATCCAAATGAAATCAGTAAAGTCTTATATTGTGAAGCTCCAGTGAAGTAGCCAATTAGTCTTGTATCCATTTTTCAGTTTGAATATTTGGGCTGCTTGCAGATGTTAAAAAAAAAAGTGCTTTACTGGAAGAAGCAACGCATTGCTTTGACTTGGCTCTGCAAGCTCTGTATAGATCAGGTGCTTCAGCAGGGCTTTTGGGCACTTTTATCTAATAGCTGATTCAATCAACTATTAGATAAAAGTGCCAAAAAAGCTCCACTAAAGTGCCCTACATATACAGATGCTGGGTGAGCCAGGCCCAGCTAGCCAGCTAGCACACTGTCTCTACTGGGCACGGGCTGGGATTGGTGTGGGACCACACAGAATTTAAAGTAAAGCACTGTCTTGGTTGTTTTAATGTTTGCAAGCAGCCTTAACCTACAAAAAGCTAGATTCCTTTTCACCCCTTCTGTCCCACTCTGAAAATCCATTAATGCATTTGCTTTTGTAACTCACCTTCATCTTACACTTAATTACAAAAAACAGCAAAGAGGAGCAGGACCCACTGGCATTTTATATTAAACGTTTTTGGGGCACTCAAGCAGGGTGGGATAGGATCACATTTAGGCACTTAAGATCTTTCTTACATGGTAATTCTGGATGGCTCCTGGAACTCTTGATACCTGGATTATCCTCATATTAACACCCAAAACTAGTTTTAAGCATTTGTTAGGCATCTTAAAGTTATGCTACTTCAGGGCAAGATTATCTCTGATCCATGTTACCCAGCTCATGTTACATTAAGATATAGTCACTTTAGGCAACACCTTAGTAGTGTAAACACCCCCCATCCCCACCTCTCTTGTTGGCTCAGATTGGCCCCACTGCTCCTGTCCACCTTCCCCAGTATATCACATCCCCACTCACTGTACCCACCCCACATCTTACTTGTGGCTACCTGTTTGTCCCAGGGGATCTGCCTGCCAGGCTACCATTACTACCACTGCTGCTCTCTATGCTGGACTCAGCTCAGTGAAGAGCAGTAGCCCAGCAGCAGTGGCAGTGGGGGCCAAAGCACATTAACCCTTTCTTCTCTGCTCCCCTGGGACAGAGACTGTGGACAGAAACAAGTAAGCAGGGGGTGGGGGTGAAAGGGTGTTGGGAAGAAAACCTGGTCAGGGAGGAACCAAGAATGCAGGCAGGAGGTGGGGGAGGGCAAGAAGGTGATTCTTACTTTCTGGGCTGTGACTGCTCCAAATCTGAGATAGCACTAACACCGATTAACCTTTGAGCAGCTCACAATGTAAGGTGTAACAAGGCCCTAAATTCACTTACACACCTCATATGTGGAATAGGATCTAGCCCTGAGTGTTTTATAAATCTAAATCAAATAACATTGAAATCAATGGGGATCTTCCCATTGGTGTCAGCAAGCTTTTGGATAACGTCTTAAATGTGCACTTTGAAATGGAAACTTGATTAGAATTACTACGGGATATCCTAAAGATCCTATCAACTTTCCTGTTTCCTCCAACTTAGAAACAGAGCCCTTTAGCTCAGTTTCACCTGTGAAATTGCTCACCTCCAGGCAATTACATAAAAAGGGAAAAAGAGAAAGTTTAAAAAAAATATGGGCAATAAAAGTGACCCATTGGCATGGTCACAGCATAAAGCCTTTTATTTTGTTGCTGTTTATTACTATTTTTTATTATTGCTTCTGTAGAGTCACAAAATACTGTAAAAGCTAAATGTCTGAAGGACAGGATGTGGACAACTGAGTTGAACAGGAGACTCAGGGACCAATTCACCACTGCTGTGTACCATATACAGTCACCTGTGAAAACCAAGTGCAAAGTAGTTGTGAAGCACTTGCAGTCTCATCTAGAAGCATCACATACCTATCTTATACTACCTTTTCTCATGAGTGAATGACTTCAGCAGGAAATGGTGGATAAAGCAGTGTCTACATTCATCTCTGTCATGCACCTAGGACCACCTAAGCCCAAGACCACGCAAGAACTAAGACTTAATTATGGGCACATCTGTCACCGTTTTCAGACATTGTCTCCAAAATGGTGCTCCTAAGCTTAATAGAAAAGTAGTGTAGATGTGGCCTTCAGCTCTGTAAATTAGGATTCCAGAGTTCTCTTTTCACCTTATTGTATAACTTTGATGCTGGTGATTAAATGAAATTATGCAGTGAAATTACTACCGTGAAAATGTCTCTGTATTTTGCCATGTATTCCAAACCCCGTCCCCACTCTTGCTTAGTCTAATACTCTATGCAGAAGGTTTGGGTTAATGTTTGCTTCTCAGCACAGGCTAAAAACAAGTACAGTACATAGGACACATGGGAAAGTGGGAATTAACTATTTAATTAGCTGGATGGTTGAAAGGAAAATATGTGCAATTTTACATTTGAAACTAAGAAAATTATTGACTACTTTACTTAAAAGGATAATCTTATATATATATATACTGGCACATGTATTTGAGGGCTCAGTATCTTCTCTTTGTCCAGCTGTATTGACAAGTAATGTGGTTAGGTATTAAGGTGTTTAAAGTTGGTTGAAAAGTATTATTTGCTGGAGAAAGCAAATGTATTATTTTAGACCAACTTATCCCATGAGACAAATCAAACTGATATGTTCAATTTAACAAAAAATAAAAGAAAAAAGTGGAGGGCATTTTTATTCATTAACACAAAAGAAACCATTTCTGACATAAATAAGTGTCATTTCTATGCCTCTTGCTTAAGATGTGTAAACAACAAAGTAATCCTGAATTGTATACTGTTTCTGGTAGAAATGAAAGCCAAGTGGGCAATTTGAGTCATTTTTATGTCTTTCAGATGAGTAGCTATCAGGTGTACATCCTTTGAGGCAGACAAATGATCTGAGACAGTTCCCAAAAGGTATGATTATATATAAGCACCTGCTTGCTGTTATGATGATTCAGTCAAGAACAGTTGTGAATGCTTTTTTGAGTTCTGCAAAGCTATTAACCTTAGTGGAGTGCGAACTGGTTTTTCCCTTAAGTGTTATAGATTCTGAAAACCTTCCAGCAGTGCTCAGGCAGTGTAGGATGATCAGGTCCCTATTTACAGGCACTGATAAACACATAGTCTAGGAGAACTGGAGTCAGACTGCAGGACCCTGAGCATCTCATAGTCAATGAATCTATAAGTGTATGCAACTGTTTGGAAACTGAAAATGAAAATTTCTAAATCCAGCAGATATCAAACCTATCGGAGAATTTGACTAGCTTTTCATTTAGGTTAACTGCATAGGCAGAACCCAGCTGTCCACTAACAGTCTCCAGCAGAACTTTTCAACATGATTTAGGGGTTGCTGCAGAAGGCCCTTTTTGGATTGCATCTCCAAAGTGAATATGGACTATCTAGTGTAACACCCATACTTAAATACTGCAAGAGAATGGCAAAACACTAAGAGAATTGATGGAAATTTTAAGGATTTTTTTATCCTGTTTATCCTTCTTCTTATACAATAATAAAAGTTGATGATGCCCATTAAATAGAAAATATGAAACAGATCAATCAGGAAAGAATGTGTGTTGTGTATTTAAAGTGGATTAGTTAAAACACATTAAAGCTCTATGTGGACAGTCTCATTCAGAATTATAGCATCTTTAATTTCATTTACTTCAGTTCATTTGCAAAGTAAATTAAACTAAATTGAATTAAGGCCACTTTAATAAAAGTATCTAGATAGAGATTTAATACAATTTAACTAATCCACTTGAAAAGTTGATTTGGATTAATTTTGAGTGTCCCTGTGTAGACAAGTGTGAAAAGTATTAAGTTAGTATGCATCAGATCAAGTGCATGGAATCTGTGTGGATGACCTTATTCAGAAAGAAAGTGGCCTTACAACAATGAAATATTAAACTAAAGTGAAATAAAAGCTGCTTTCATTCTGAATGAGAATGTCCACCTGATGCTTGAATGTGCTTTAATTTGTGGACTTAGACTTCACAGATCTAATCAATTTGTCTTCACTTTTCTGAGCCCCTATCTGCAGGTAAGCTCTTGTTGACATAAAACTCGGTAGAATTGTTATGAATTATCATTCTGAATGTCAGCTATGGGTTTCTCTTTGCTGCAATATTCATTCCTGGATAACTCAAAGTGTTGCCCCTAATCTGTCTATACACAAACATATTTGGCTCAATTTAACCAATACTTTCATAGTTTCATAGTTAGTAGGGTCAGAAGGGACGTGAGCAGATCCTCAAGTGCTACCCCCTGCCATGGCAGAAAAGAGTACTGGGGTCAAACAACCCCAGCAAGGTGATTGTCTTAAAGACCCCAGGGTCAGAGCCAGCACCACTTTGCTCGGAAGTTGGTTCCAGATCCTAGCCACCCTGACTGTGAAGTAGCGCTTCCTGATATCTAATCTGAATTTACCCACTGCCAGCTTGTGCCCGTTATTTCTAGTCACTGCTGGTAGGGCTTGGGGGAACAGGGACTCCCCCAATGCCTACTGGTACCCTCTGACTAGTTTATAATAGGCCACTAGAACCCCCTTCAGCCTTCTCTTATGGACGCTGAACAGGTTCAGGTCCCGTAGCCTCTCCTCGTAACTAATAAAGTGGTGGCATCTTTAAATATACAATTTTAAATTCCACACACAACTCATCAACAACTAATCCAATACCTGTGGGTTAGGCCTGTGCAAAGTGACTAGTATTTGCTTTGGATTCAGATTCGGCCGATTCGGGGAACAGTGACTCGATTCAGTGATTCGAATCATTGTCCTGATTTGATTCAGCCAAATCTGATTCAGAGATTCAGCAGCAGCTAAATCTCTGAATGTCAAAATCATCCAGGTCAGGCCCATCCCCTGCTCCTTTCCCAGCCCAGAAATGGTTGCCCTGCCCGCCCAAGCTCCAGGCACTTGGGGAAAAAAAGCCCTGACTCAGCAGGTGCTGCCAGATGGGGAGGGAATCCCCACTACCCCCCACTGCCCTATGCTACATGGGGGGCTCTAGCCTCTGAACCCCCACTCTCCCCCCTCCGTGGGTGCCCTGCATGTGCCAACTCTGGCCATTTAAGAAAAAAAACCTGAAGAAACTCCAGGACTCACCATTTCTGCCAGTAGGGGTGATCCCTGCTGCCCCCTGCTGTCCCACATCATGTGGGGAGCTCTGCATGAGCCCCAGAAACCCTGAGGCTGCACCAGGGGCGGTGAGTCCTGGGGCTTCCTTGGCTTTTTTTTTTTCTCTTAAAGGACCAGAGCCCCACCAGGCAGGGCAGCCATGGCGGGGCTGGGGGAGCAGGGGGGTTCAGAGGCTAGAGCCCCCCATGTAGCAT
>NW_017728948.1:27000482-27032847 GCF_001723895.1 Crocodylus porosus
TACTTACCAGCTCGGAGTGGCTGCAGCTCCCTGCTGCAGCCAACAGGGACAGCCCAAATCATCAAAGGTCTCCAAAACTTTGCCAAAGACTCGGAGAGTTTTGAATCAATACAGACCTTTAAATTGGTCTCCCGATTCAGTTCAGATTTGGAGATCCAGCCACTGAATTGGGCCAAATCTCCTCTGAATCGAATCACCACCCAAAGCTTCACACAGCTCTACTGTGGGCTTCTAATCCCATCATTCTCTACACAGCAAAATTATGCAGTTATATCACGTAAGTTATATATGATAATGTAAGTTATATCAAATAAGTGCAGATCTTGTTATTAGTAACAATAGCAGTGGAGATATGGTGCCACATACTTTAGCATATGCTAATAAGCAAGGATGTCTATGTATGTGCTCCAATGTGTTCTAATTAGAACATGTCAGAACAGACTCAAGTCTCCTGGAGCTTTCTAATCAGAACACTCCCCTACTGCAGCATCATATGTATTATGTATCCCACCTCTCAAAATCATCAAATGAGCTTTAGTTAAAGTCCCCTGTGGCCATTTTGAAACATGAAATGCTGAATACACATGATGTTGCAGTGTTTTAATTATAGTGGCTATCTGGGAATAGATCTAATTAAAACACCCACCCTCTACCCCAGTGCATGTGTATAGACACCCTAAAATATAAACTCTCCAGAAATGCTTGGGTACACAGTTTTTTGCCAGTATCAGCTGAAGTCCATGCCACTTTATCCTCAGTGTATTGTTTGCATTTTGCTGAATAGGCACGCACACTATACAGTACCTCCAGTGTTTCACAATATGGCCACTCTAAGTTGAGTCAGGCTAAATATTTGCAGAGGAAAATGTGCATGCTTTTCTAAAAAGCCTGTGTTGATGAGTGCCCTATTAAGCCTCTATGGAAGTTTAAAGCTGTCCTGCTTTTGTGGAAGGGAATCAGCCATGCATGACATTAATTCAAATGCCCAAATCCAAGCACAGCAACAAAGCACCAACTACTACTCCACAAAGACAGTGGTCTGCAATTCATACCTGTAACCAAGTGTGGCATTCCCAATGAATGTCCATGCAAAGAACTCTACCTGCTAGAGCAAATTTGATTTTTGTTCTGTGTGACATATGAATAAGTGCTCTTTGTGAGCCTAAAAGTTAAGACAAAGGCACCAGAAGTCATTCACATTTAAAAGTAGCCAGACAGGACTAGTCTTTAAAGTATCATTCAGGAAGTCATTAAACTTCTGTTAATGGTGGCCAGCTGCAAATCAAGGCTATTAAAAGGAGCAACTATTTATGATCTAAACATGCTTGGATGCAGCTACACAAGATGTTTAACATGCAGTAGCCTAATAACACTGCCCAGTAGTGTGCCAGGCAAAACTTATTCCAATACGGTACTGTGCAGTATTAAGCTATTGTGCAGTAAGCATCACAAAAAGTGGTGCTCCGGTGCTACTGCACAGTAGCACAAATTACTGTGCATCTAGTTAGTACTTTATTAAGCAAGTACTAAATTAAATGTGCAGTAATTACTGCTCACTAATGAATGTGTAGATGCATATAGAACTGTATATTAAGTAAGAAATATGAAATAAGCTCTGATAAGGGCTGTCAAGTGGTTCTGATACCAGGAGGGTGGGGCAGTCAGGGAAACTTTTCAACCCCCTTTGTATCTCCCTGGTTGTCATTCAGCCAGGGAGACACTAATCTCTAAGGAGGGATAAAAAGAAGGAACCACCATACATGGAAATGGACAGACTCCAATTCTGATTGAGGGTAGGTAGGGACTTCACACTCACAGCTCAGCAGCATATTTGCTGAAGAAAAAAGTAATCAACATAGCTGTGATCCATGCTCACAGGCTACATCTACACATGATACAGAGTTACTGCACAGTAGCATCAATAAATGGTTTTTTTGTGGTGCTGACTGTGCACTAGCCTGAGACCACTGCACAGTACCGTCATATCACAGTTGTCATGCAGCACTACTGTGCAGTGGTCTCAGGCTACTGTGCAGTCAGCATACTGTGTAGACATGGCCACAGCCTCAGATTTAAGCTGAAGTTTTATAAAGGCTCAAATCTCTATTGCAAGCATAGAAAGTATTACTGCAGATACAGCTTTGTAGTCTCAATACCATATCAAGACTCCTATACTGGTCTCCAGCACATTTTAAAACTATATGAAAGATGTCTGAATCTATGTCACAATATACCTTTTCCCAAATTTTTGGCAAGACTCATTGATATACATCAATATGACTAGAGATGGGTAGTTTGTTTTAGTCCCTAATGGAACAAGCTTTGATTGCAAGGAATATGACTGAAATGAGAAAAATTAATAAATATAGAAGGACAGATTTATCTCCCTCTCAAAGCAGCAGTAAAACATGGATAAAGCTTTATGCCACTATCCGGACAAAGTTATCTCAGTTCCATTGATCCCATACTGGCCTCATTCGAAAACATTGCATAGCTGAAACCCTTGCTTCCTTGGTCTTTTTTCTCGACTACTGTTTTTAAACATGATAGAAAGAAAAGTTTGCTGGTGTTATCACACAAACAATGAAAATTCCAGTGCTGTTTAAGAAAAATGAATAACTGAATTGAGCATTTCAAATTCCCATCATCAGCATGTACTTCCTATCATGCATAATATTGACTGATATGCTCAAAGGGGCATGGCTAGCTGTGGCTGACGAAGGATTAGACTGACCCTGTTTCATGCACTGATGAAGAGGTGCAACAGAGGAAGCCAATTTTTGTGTATTTGTGTTTTTAATGCCAGTGCAAGCGTCTGACTTGTTTGCCTAGACTGCTAATGGTGAGCTTAACTTCAGCCAGCTTTCTTCAGTTCAACACTGACTGCAGTTACCTTGGGAGGCAATGGGTTGTATGTTGTGTTGCTTTTTGTTTTTATTCAAGAGTTAACTAAGTTTCTTCCTTTGGCTTTGCCCCCTAGCCTACTCATCTCCTCTCATATGAGACTATGCATAATGGGGGTATAATTGCCATGAGTAAATATACCTGAACAGGCTTTAATCAAACTAGCTTGACCATTCACACCCAAGCTGGGGCAAACCCATGTACCAATCATCTAACTCTGTAGAAAATACATGTTCACAGCTTTGTATGAACCTCCAGGAAACCATCTTTTATTTATTTTAGAAGGACTTTGTCTAGGTTTTAGCTGACTTCCTTTTATGTTTAACTCAGGTGATATGTCCAGCAGTTTAAACTGATCCGAAGTATCAAGGTTGTTTTTCTAACAATGGCTCCCTAATTAGACCTAATCCAACTTTCGCTGAAGTCAGGAGAGACGCTGTCACCAATTTCATTGAGAGTTATATCCAAGGGCCAATTATGGACATTCTGATCCATATCTTTGAGCTCTGCTGTGAAAAATAAGCTTTCAAAACGTCAAGTAATAAGCTGCACTTTGATCTGACTTCTTCGGTTGCCACAATGTTGAGTGTGGTATGCACACAGACTGAATAGTCAGACAGACAGGTACATTTTCTGGTGATGGGATAATAAGGATGGGGTAAAAGACAAATGCAACAGAGTTGCTGGCGTAGTGAGTTTGGCACAGTAGCGTATAACTCACCAGGTATTTGGAAACATTTTCTTCATTAGGCTGAAGGAAGAGATCTGTACAATTTCAGTAAAATTTCATTTTAAGACAGAACATTAAAAACTGTATTATCTTTCTGTTTGACACCTTTCACCTTTAAAGAAATATAACCATTTGAAATGTGTGTAATGTATATTTTCTGCTGAAAGGACTCAGACTGAGATTTTGGATGCCAAGCTAAAATGCAGCGCAAATCTTCACATCTGAATTTTAAGTTTTTAAAAATACCAGTTATACTAAAAGTTTTCTTGCCACATAAATAGGTTATATTCAGACTGAAATTTCTGACTGCTCACGACCAATGCTCAGGGGAGACTGAGTTTGGGTTTTTTTAATAGAAAGATATATTGGAATCAGCTGTCAAATTCATACCCAGAACCAGAGGTTGATTCTAACCTTTCTGAACAGAGAGATACGTGCATCCATATCTGCTGGTCAGAGTATGCTGGTCAGCAATATTTAAAAAAAACCCAGTTATTAATTAGAAATAACTGATATATCTAATCCAAAAGTATTTGCAAAACTGTATCAGTTGCAATGAAACTTTCCCCTGGAAAGCGGAATATACTTCTCTGATGAAGGATATAATTACCAGTCAGAACTGTCTACCTAAGAGCATCCAGTAGCCCTGTGTTTAGGGGCACTTACTTTGAAGATGGAACACCCAAGTTCAAGTCCCTATTCTGCTGAGGCTCTCATACCCCAGGTATGTACCCTTACTAGATAATTATGCTGGGCTGCTCTCTTGCCCTCTCTCCAAAAAAACCTGGTGCAAAGTTTCTAAGCATAAAATGAAAAAATATTTGAAATATCAACCATTTTCACAGTTGGAAAAACCATTTCCTACCCATCTCTACATTTTTGACACATGCATGCACAAACTTGGTTCCAGTTATTTGATTTAGCCTCCTTCCACTTAAAATATTTAAGAATATAATAACTTGGAAGAATCTCGAATCCTGCTTTCAAATAATTTTGAAGAGGACAATATAATTGCAGTCATCAGGTCGATTTAATGTTTTCACCTTCACTTTATTTGCTGAATTGGTGGGTCATGACTCATCGACACTCTCTCTTCAAAGTCTGCCAGCCTGGATGCCTTCCCTAATGATATTGCTTGCTTTGTGCGTTGATATAGTGACAGCTGAGAAAAATGCTTATTCTTTGAAAGGTCACTGTACAGCTTAATCCACATCAGAGCGACCACATTCTGCAAAGCCTATTGCTGAAACATAGATTTTAACCTTTTTACTTCTCAGCTTTTCAGACTTCTTTTCATTTACTGTGCGGTGGGCTGACACACTTCATATCTTACTTTAAAGTTTTACTTTTTTCTCTCTACCTGGTAGGTTTTATAGATCAGGAAAATATTCTTCCCCCTTGTCCTCAAAGATATCTTAGCCAGAGGCTGACACTACACAGCTCTGTGCTAAACAAGTTATAATAATTATATCACATAGTGTGCAGCATAGTGTTCCCATGTTATGTCATTAACAGTCTTAAAATCTGAAAGCATCAATGTATGGCTTGTTATTAAAAACAAATCCTGTATTCTAGCGGTGCCCAACCCTTTCATCCCACGGGTTGAATGAGCAGTGCAAGATCAGTCCATAAGTCAGAAGTGGTCTGTGGGCCCAGTCCCAGCACATGACAACTATGGTTGAGTCTCAACTCACAGCAACCGAGGCCCACCCAGGACTCAATAGAGTTGTATGAGTCCCAGTCTTTCTGTGTAGGGCTGACCCAGCCACGTGTGGCTTGGAAATGTGGCAGTAGGGGAGCAGTGACCATATTAATTGTCACCACTTTTCTGCCACCTACTTTCCAGACCATGGGGAGCCCCATGGGCTGAATAACCTGCCCCCATGGGCCCGATGACATGCCCCCAAGGGCCAGAGGTTATGCCCCACTCCCTTTTCCCCTTTTCCAATTTTTCATGGCATTTGTCATCAAAAAGGGATCAACAAGCAACTCCAAATGAAATTAATTTTCTCAGTGCTAAGCTACATCATACAATATATGCAAGATCTATCAGTATCAACTAATTAAAAGTTCTGTTTCTTGGAATTAATAACAAAAAATGCTACCTAAACTGTCAAGCATGCTTAAGCTACAGTTACATTCATATGACGGACTATATTGTGTTGGAGGAATAGGGTCTGCTGCAGACTGCAAGTTTTTTTTAAGGCAATTTAAGAAATTATTTAGGGTAGCCAGAAGATACCTGCAAATAACTAATGAGATAACTGATATAAGATCCATCCACAAAGTAGAACTGTGCCTCAGGAATTGAGCTGAAATTTATTTTGAGAATTACATAACACAGTTCAAAACCTTTTTAGAACACTTTACAGTTCTCCTGAGGCACAAGAGAATGAATTAGACAGCTGTCACATAGCATGTAAATAACTTTCAAAGCTCATTTTTTGAGGAAGATCCTTTCTATGCATTTCAGTATGATGAATGAAGATAACTAAATATTAAGGTAGTTAAACCAAATTGAATCAAGTCAGACACCAAGGTAAATTACAACTTTATATTAAATCTTTAAAAAATTAAAGTATATAGGATTTTTTTTTCTTACAAGGAACACAACAATAAACTGTTACCAATTCTAGATGCATCATAGTGTCATTTTACAGAAAATAAACTTCTTTTTTCTCTGTTTCAAAAGGCCACATTATTTCTAAATTTGTTTCCCATATGACACAATGGCTATAAATTATATGGAACAGGTTATAAGCCTGGGCCACACTTGGACCATGTCTTCTTGACATGAAATCATACACAGTGCTCTATATCTGGTGTGATTTATTAAGAAAAACACTGAGCGGTGAAAGAAGACTGAGAGAATCCACACTGTATAACAAAAAGGGCAGGGGAAAACTTGGTCACAAACATGGAGACAAACCCTAACAGTTATATACAACAAGATATTTTGTAATAATGAGATATGTAATGTCCATGAATTGCAAAAAAGCCAAGGACACTGCTGTTTATCATTCTGATCTTACTCAATGGGAGGTTTGTCAATGACTTCAGTAGGTGTAAGATCAAGACTTTCATTCCTAACCCTGGAAGATATTGCCCTGAACAGGAAAAGGGGCAGGCTTGACCATGTTAGAATTTAAACCTCAATTTCATACTTGACAGTCAGGCTATTAAAGAACACTCATTGGATTTATCATCAAAAGTTGTCAGATACACATATTTCATAACAAGCAGCATGAAGCACTAAGTGATTGAAAAATGGTTCAGTATGAATTCAGTAAAGCAAATATGGTTGTTTTTACTCCATGAATTTTATGCTAAGCACTTAAAACCATCACACAGTAAGATATTTCAAAGCTAAAAATCGTTTGTCCCTATCACCATAGTTTCCGAATGCAATCAGTCTCTACAGAAATCTATCCATGTCATGCCATCTGAAATAAAACTCACCTACACTAGCACTTTAAAAATTGGGTGCATATATAATCTGCTAATTTTACCAGAGCTGGACTGATGAAGGAGGAGTGGTTATCACAATGTATCAATGACTTTTTCATGAAAGCCATTTTCTACCCTTCAGGTGCATCTACATGTGCATATTAAGGCAAAGCAATAAACTCTGGCTCATATTGGGCCCTGCTTTTATACATGCATCCAAGACCTCAGCATGTTGAGCTGGTTCAGAGCAGCTTCATCTGGCAAAGGCCTGGGGGATCAGCCTACCATCCTGAGGCTGTTCCAACTTGGATCAATGTGTTGCAGAGGGGCTGGCTGGGGCACGAGGGTGCTCCTATGCAAGGCTAGCTGGCAAGCTGCCTCAGCACTGAAGCACCCTTGTGCACCAGCCAGCTGAGGCAGCATCTACATGTGCGTTACTGCACACAACAAAAAGTCCTCAGCAAAATAGTACTTGGAGTACTAACCTGCTGTGGAGTTTATTAGCTCCTGTGGCCTAATAGGACTGCACGTGCAGATACTCAGATCCTTACTGCATCGCTCATTAGGCAACTCCACATTAAATGCCTCATGTAGACATACCCACACATTACTATGTTAAGCCACCCTTTGTTTCATGAGACCCTTCTCCTTCAGTGACCCAGGGAACTCTACAAAAAGTGTGCATCTAGAAGTAGCTGGATACAAATTTTATTCCCCCTCCTCCCCGGTATCATTCGTTCTCTGTTACTTATAGATAGTGGCCAAAAACAAAAGTCAAGCAGTACTGCAAGTAATTTACCTGAATGGGGTGAAAGCACATAATTATAAGGGGATAATGAATATGGAACATTATATGGAAGCAAGAAGTTGACAGGCCTAGTTGCTCATTTCCTGATATTTTAATAACTGATTGTTTTTTAAAAATGTAGTATTTTTTTATAAAGGAGATGTAATATTGGTTTTGAGTGTTAGCAGAGCCCATCTAGAATCAATCTGCTTCCTGCTTGTCACCTTTTGTGTTCGGATCTGATTACAGTCAGGAAAGACTTGCTGCAGAAAAGCTAAAGGACAGATTCAGGAAAATGTGGGATTGTTGAAGAAGGAATTCCTATGTTTGTGGTCTTCAGTGTCCAGGTAAGTTACAGACATACTGCAGAGTGAGATGGGTTGGAAAGTAGGCTGTACTCGAGCATTGAACCCTTAGAAAAATCTCCAGGGTCAGCCTGGACTTCCACCAAGGATCAATCTAAGGAACTTTCAGTGTAGATGGGCAGAAATGGGTTTTGGGCAACAAGAGGCCCTTAAGGCTAAACCCAAATAGTAGCACAAATATAACCATAGCATAAGCCTGATTTTGAAGGAAATATCATTTTTAAGGTAAATAGCAAAATAATTATTCCTTTAAGGTATCTGGGTAGATTTTAGTGAAGCTTATACTACAGACTTGTCATATATCAATATATATGTCCCCAGAAATTGATATAGTGCAACTCTTCACAGTACCTAAGTAGTAACTGACATAGTGAACATTCTGTTTTCTCTTTTAAAGAATTATTACTCTTCTTCTAAGAGTACAAGGGAGTTAACCAATTCCTTTTTTATCAACAGAAAAAATAGAAAAGCATTTCTCACTATTAAAATGCTATCACTACATATACGATCCTGGAATGGAGCAGCCTCAGCCCTTGAAATAATACTTGTGGAGCTAGTGATGGGATACCTTCAACCTAAAAGTCTGGTTTGGATAAATGTCAAAAAGTTTGGGGCATATATGCAACTATCTACACCCAGGTAGGGCCCCCACCTTCTGCCTGCACAAACTTTCCACACAATCTCCATCCCTGAAACAGGTGCTAGAATAAAACATTTTGTGGGTAACCACCACCTGATATGGTCATTTTAAGAAGAGAAGAGGATAAGCCTCCAAGCTGGTTATCTTTGGGGGTTGGAAGGCCTTCTTTTTCATCTGACAACCTTGAGATATCTCCCTCCCAAAGATGCCTGACTAACAAGTCAAAATAGCTTAAGCTGACTCTCCTAAAGTCATTAGACAGTTATACCTTATCTTCATATTATAAGAAGGCACATACCAGTAATATAGCTAGATAGGTAGATGGCTGGTATTGTCTCAGAGATGTTCCTGGATAAATCATATTCTGGGCTCAAAACCTAGCTCAAAGCTTGATATCCCCCACCTGCTGTCTGCCCACTGTGGGCTGGGGGGTGGGGGGGAATCTCCCCGCCACTCTGTGCACTCCCAGGGAGGCAAGGGAGACCTATGCCCCCAAATCTGTGTGCAGGGTAGGGGTGTGCTTGGGCAACCCCGGTGGCACAACCCCCTGCTGCTGTACTGGCAGAAGATGCCTCACCAAGGCAGCGTGGAGCTCACAGCAGCAAGGAGTTTCCCCACGTGGCTCCACTGTGCCCTGCAGTGCCAGGTCGCACCTGCTGGGTTTTGGAGGCCCCAGGACAGGGCAGCAGGGTGGGGAGCCCAAGCCCGCAACTAGCAGCCCGCCCCACCCCACACACAGATCTGGGGGGCACAAGTCTCTCCTGCTACTCTGGGAGTGCACAAACAGAGGAAAGCCAGCTCCACCCCCCTACACCCTAGACAAGCTACTTGCAGCCCTGTCCCACTCCCCGCTGTGGCCCTGTAGCCATGAACTGTAGCCTTGGGCCTCAAGCCCCACACACGGCTCAGCTGAGCAGCAGCTCCAGCCCCTGCCCTAACCAACCCACTCACTCCCTCCTTATGGGGGGCTTCAATCTCCTCTCCCCCAGACTTACCTGGGTGAGCTGCTCTCTAGGCTGCCTGGCAGCCATGTGCATATACATGCATATGGTGTCCCCTGACTAGCTGCCCTCTTCCAGCTCCTTCCCCAGACCCTTGCAGGCTGGAACTCTTTGCAAAGGAGCATAATCCATGGGTTTCTCCATTAAAATGAGAAATCTGAATTTTCCTCAGGTAAAGGGAAGAATCGGCATTTTTTTCTGCTTTTCCATGGGAAACAGAAAAATTGGGTCCCTGCTGATCATCTTTAGTGGGGCTATAGGGTATATAGAATTTCTGATGAGACATAAGTTTTGATCTATTTAGAAAGAGAAGCTAATCCATCTTATAAACATGGGTTATACCACCATTGGCACAGTTCCTCTTTCTCAGATTAGATTATTATAATTGTCTTTTAGATATTTTAAAATCTAAGAATACACAAAGTTTGGATTTGGAGGTTTTCAAAATTCAGAGATGTACATGCAGATATTAGTTCAGGCTCATCGTAATATTTCATCATAATGCATGGAACAGGGTAGGGGTGGGCTACAAACCATGCATGGAAGTATGCTTCATTCCGGGGACAGCTGAGCTGTGATTCACCCCAATGGAGGCAAGGGCCTTAACAGCATATTCTATCTATTAATGTGCCTGGTAGCTTCCAGTGGGAATCATGTGCATGCTTAAACAGGAAAGAAGAGACATATTAGAGATTAGAATCACAGTCTATTATGCGGCGTCCTTTGGACATTATTATGGAGAAGACTATGGTAATTTTTATGTGGACTTTATGGCAAATAATGAACTATAGTAAATGCATGAGCAGAGCACTGTCAGTGAAACTTTGCAATGAGATTATTTTTCTAGCTCACTTTAACTCATGCCTCATG
This sequence comes from Crocodylus porosus, assembly GCF_001723895.1. Classification (NCBI taxonomy): domain Eukaryota; kingdom Metazoa; phylum Chordata; order Crocodylia; family Crocodylidae; genus Crocodylus; species Crocodylus porosus. The sequence goes on from NW_017728948.1 coordinate 27,011,227, forward strand.
ATGCATAGTATATATCACAGCCTATTATTTCTCAGTAGAGCCCATAATAACAAGAACTATTGATTAAGTGTTAACCCCTTGGCTCAGAAAGTTGAAATTTTACAAAGAGCATCCCATTACCTACAGTAGTAGTATGTCAAGAAAGACCTTTAATGCCAAACAGTTGCTATAATGTATTCTTTTTCCTAGAAATTGGAATTTAAATTAAGGTGATTCTTTCCCCCTGCTTTACTAATGATGAAACAATCATGGTTCTATACCAATATCGAATACAAGCATATTTTAATATAAATAGGGACTCTACCAACGATTTACAAACAGTCGTAACATTTTCAGAACTGCTAGCATGAAATGCACATGAATCTGCACATACATGTACGGCAAAATCAATAACCATATTAATTACAAATAGCAGTATCTAATCATTGGTCTTTTGTACATACAAGACAATATACAAACTTGTATATTTCTAATTCTTTATAAAGTATTTGAGAGTCAGCATTTTCTTTATCTGAAGTACATAATCTAATTCAGAAAAATATTTTCATTTTTGGAAAATGAGCAGGATTAGCAAATTTAGGAATAAGGCATTCTGAAAACATTAGTTCAGATAAAAACCGCTGAGGTTGTCCATGGAACAAAACCCCATTGGAAAAAATTCTGACACAGTTTCCCTGAAATGCTTTGCTGGGTTTTTTGCCACATGGGAAGCATCAAAACTACTCAGATTAGGAAAGTTTTCATGGAGGGTCTCTCTACACCCACTCCCAGCATTCTTAGGGAGGGACACCCTTGCGTACACACGACCAGCTCACTCCCACTCGCATGCCCCAGGCCTGCAAAGGTGACAGTGAAACTTTTTGTGAACATTCTTGAACACACTAGAAACAGAGGTCTTAAGAGTGATGTATGTGTGCCCTCACATGTTTCTGCATTTCTGGGTTTGGCACGCAAAACTGAACAGACAGGCAGGGCCTCTCCAAGAGCCTGCCAGGGACATGGTGGAGACATACCCAGAGATGGACCTGAACCAAAACATCCATGAAGTCTGGAAATTTCCAAGCTGAATCACAACCTTGTTGCTTGGATCAGTCTCAATATTTTTAAGTTTCCTTTTACCATTTGAGAAAAAAGATATATCTTGGTTTGATGACAGCAATAAACAGCAAGGCCCAGAGCCTCATAAGTGTTTTGGTACTTGGTTTCAATAGGAGTTATTAAAGCAATTAAAGCAACCCACTGAGGGTTACCCAAGTTTTTTTTCCAACTTCTCTTAAATTTCCCTATAATGTTACCACTATCGATAGAATTCACTGTTTAAAATTGGTGTGTAGCACCTGCCTCAAAAATGTTTGGAGGACATCATAAAATGTCCTCAATGACACACTATCTTCAGAGAGGCCTTTATAAATCATGTTAGTCCACCAGTTTATCTGCTAACCTGAAAGGTTACTCTGTCTGAAAGTTCTTTGCAAGGTGTAGTCAATCGCAACAACTCTGATGGCCTTCATTTATTGTGAACAGCGTAAAACCCAAGCGCTGTGCTAAATAAGGTAGGAACATATAAGAAGTCCTGCAGAGTTTTACTTTTATGGAATTCATTACAGGGCAGTTCCACTATAGTGGAGTTTATAGACTTGTGATTTTATGCAGTGCGCTTTTGATTTCCTGTTTTTTACCTAGATCTATTCAATCAATTACTTCAATTTACTTTCTGAGTAGGCTGCTAGTTACTGCGTGACCCCCTTTCAGCACCTGCAAACTGTACATAACAATAAAATCATTATAGAGAATAATTGTACCCTGAAGTGCTTTCTGAATTTTTTTTCCTGTCTCTGTATTTTTTGGGGGTTATTTTTATTTTTTTTCTGACAAAATACTATAAGAGGTGAATGATAGGCAAAGGTGCTGTTTTGCTTTTATATGTAAATGATATAATTATTTAGACCCATCAGTGATTATGTCATTTAGGATTGCACTCTAATTACCAGACACCCACAAAGGTCTAATTTAATCAAATTATAATTATTATTAAATCCATATGTGGAAGGCAGCTGATCCTATTGTAGGACCTGATATATTTTTAGAACCAATGCCAATATTGGACTACTATATTACTATATAGGACTAGACTAAGATATTGCTCTTAATCTGCATCAGGTGCTGTACATTGTTTCATCCCAGCAAAAATCCTGAAGAGGGTGGGTGGCTCACCTCTCCTTATCAATCCTTTTTCTTCTGAAGTCTTCTACAGAGTGAAACCTCCTGTGCTAGCTCTGCTCTGCCGGCTGACATACTGGGGGTGAGGGAAGATGGAAGAAATAAGGCTTTATTTTATTCCTCATTTTTGCAAGTCCACTTGCTTATAGAGTATCAATAGCAGCTAGTCAACCCTGATGACTTTGCCACTGTGACCAGAGCTATCATTTGAGCAAGTTACACAGGAACTGAATACAGCCTTTTTCCTCCTTCCTCCTCATTCTCATGTGTAACCAGATATTAAGAATCCAGTCTATTGTTATTATATGAAAATATATCGCATAAGGAAACCTACTACCATTTTACTTCATTATTCAGCGTTTGTAAGCCTCCTCCATAAGAATACTGATGCATACAGTCAAAATTCCAACCAAGCAGTTCTTAAACTGCATTTTATCTGCTGCTTTGTAAATTACCAGCTTCTTGTCATGCCACGCCATTGCAGCCAGGTATGGGGGGGTCTCCTCAGGGTCAGGAGAAGGCAGAAAATCAGAAGCAAAGAGATCTGTCCAGAGAACCAAATCAGAGATTCAGAGGGTCAGGCAGCATGCAAGATCAGGAGGCTAGCCAAGACAAGTATCCAGAGAACCAGGTGCAATAACCTAGGCACTAGGCTGCACCTTGTGGCCCAGATACTTCCAGGTCAGGGGCTTATCTGGATGATCTGGGGTAAAAGGTCAGCTGCCCTTGGCTGACTGCTCTGGTGTCAGGCAGTGGCCTAGATGGAGTATTCTGGCCCCCTGTGTCTGTCTGTCCCTGCATTCTGCTGGGGAGATAGCAGGTGGGGGTAAGCTGCTGTGTTGGGTAGTTCAAAGCCACAGCCTGACACTTATTTTCCAAAATTAACAAAAAGTGAAACCCTAGTGAAGACGGGGGTAGACACAAAACCTAAGGAGACCAGAAGCCTGAGATGAAAAGATCATTGTTGACTATAAAAAGGTGCAAGGGAGGAAGCTGAGAGTTAGACTCATGGCTTCTTTTCCTAGCACCATCACTGACTCACAGTCTGACCGTGAAGTTGGTCTCTGAAGCTCCAAAAATTCAAGGGCATTACAATTATTTCTCTTCTGTTAGAATGTCCAATAGCAGGTAACCTGTTTCACAGAAACCAGCAGAGAGAGGGAGAAAGACAATAAATCTGAATAAAAACTTCAACTTCTAAAATAGGATGTAAGTGGACATCAGGGCTAGGGACAGACATTCAAAAAGCCTGAGCCGAAATTGATTTAAACTTTACAGGTAGTGTAACCTGGCTAGGCTGAACCAGTTTATAACCATACAGACATCCCCTGTAGATTGAAAAAAAGGCTGGTGCATGCCTGCAGTGGCTCAAGCTAGAAGCTGGGGGGCACTAGAGAAGCCCTCCTTTGTTTTCCACAGGACTGAGATGAGGGGCGCACGGCCAGGTCCTGGCAGGATGTTGTGATTATGTAGGGATCCTCTTCCCCCACCCCTGACTACTTGATAATAGAGCATTTATCAGCTCTGTTATCAGCATTTAAAACCCCATCAGAAAAAAAAGTCTTGCTCATTAGCTCAAGCTCTTCTTAAACAGCTTTTTCTAAAGGAAGGAATGCAGGGACCTTACCAGCTGACTTGTTGATTAGCTCCAAAAAGCCCTAAGCAGGACTGTGTAAGTCCTGTCTGCCTTACACAGACACCTCTCAGCATTAGCCAACATACCACATGCTGACTATGGTCTGTGTTGTGGGAGAGGGGAGGAAGGGAGCCCTGCTTAAGCAGCGAATGGGGGCGGGGGCATGGGGAAACCAACAGACCCTGCTGTGCCTGCAGGTCTCTGGTACAGCAAGGAGTAGAGGGGAGGAGCCAGCTCTGCTATGGAGTAGAGAGCCCTCCCCAGCCAAGAGAGCATGCTGGGATGCTAGGGGAATCTAATTTAGCTTAAACCAGCAAGGGGTCTGGGACAGACATTGCATAAATCAGTTTGAGCCAAATCAGTTAAGTCTGATACTACATTCAACTAAGTTTATCTCAAATCAATTTCAGCTATTTCAAAGCAGGTTTAGGTGTATTGAATGTTTGTTTTGTTCTATTACAGGTTTAAACCAGTTTCTGATCACTTAAACCAGTTTATGTGTAATGTCTGTTCCTAGCCCAAATTCCTATGTGATCCAAAAGGCCCTGTCCATCTATTGCTAAAACCTGAAAGTGCTTACAGTTCTGCTTCTGGGGAGGCCCAGAGCTGCCCCAGCTAGAGATGGTCAGTGCTTACTCCCTGCCTCATGGTCCAACATTTGGTGGAAATGCATGGGTTCTAACCCTTCCTCATCTTGTGGGGACTTAAGCCTACAATATACATACCCAAGGAGGTTGCCTAACCCCAAGGTTAAAGATGCAACTGTGGGGAGGAAGGGAGTGGGAGGGACACTCTCCAGCCCTCTGGTTGAAGCTGGACCACTGTACAGAAAGGTATCAGACCAGAAGGAGAGACCACAAGAGGGAGTGTGAAACTATAGTGAAGTAGGTAGGGCACCAAAGGAACAGTCCCTACTCCTAGGTTTATTTTGTTTCGGTCTGCTTTTGTTTATTTAATCCCATTATTGTTTAACATGATCTACATAAATGGTTTTGGGATTTGGCAGTACAAAGGATTAGGCATTGCCAGGTTGCTACTTCAGGCTGAGCCTGCCCAAGGAGCAGCAGCAGTGGAAGAGACAGTGGCAGGGCATGCAGGTTAACCCTTCCCTGCCTGCTCCCCCGGGATAGACAGTGCAGGCTGCCACAAGCAGTGGGGCAGACAGGTGCTAGCGGGGAGGGGGAAGTGGGCCCAATCTGAGCAAGAAGGGGAGGGGAGCATGTGGGTTATTTACACTAAGCCAGGAGTGGCTGCGCTTTAGTATAATGAACTGGGTAGTATGGATCAGAGATAATCCTGCCCTGGAGTGGCATAACTTTGAGCTGCCTAATGAGTGCTTAAAACTAGTTTTAGGTGTTATTATGCAGACAGTCCAGAGGTTAAGATCTCCAGGAGCTGCCCAAAATTACTATGTAACAAGGGCCTAGCTCTCCTACCTCCTAGACAAGTGCCCTTGCTACTAGGTTTTCTCTTGCTCCAGTGTTGGAATAAAGTCTGATCCATTCCTTCAAAGAATTCATGGAAATACCTCCTCCTTAGCAAATGATTTTGGACTCTGAATCCCAAATGGATGGAGGTACCTTCCTGCCCTGATGTAGGTCCCTGAGTTCCACAGAAGTACAGATACCCATATACCCATGTGCTTAGCATTTCCTGTTCAAGAGTTGTAGGCAACTCCCAGACCAGCATGTGGGTTTTTAGGACCACCCTTTGGAGGCACCTAATTCTTTCTGCACACTTGACACACACCTCATTCTGGATTCTACTCTAAAGCCCAAACAAGAAAGTTAGGCACTGCTTGCGTGCACCTCAGGCCTTTATTGGAGCTGGCCCTGAGTTTCTACCTTGAAGTGTTAAAAATCTTAAGCCACACATGGCACTATATGCAAAAATGATAAGATAATCACCTTTCAGTATATGTCTCTAGCTCAGTCTTGACATCTCTTTAGGCCTTGTTGCCTCTGATAAAATTGCAAAGGTGTAATCTATGCTATTTTCAATAGATGCAGCTTTGTGATGTAGGTGATTCTAATAAGGATGGATGGCAATGCACATTTCACTATAACAGTCGACAGATGGTAATGACTTTTGGTCACAGGTGACCTAAAGGTGAAAGTCTCCATATCTCATTACCCATCCCTTCAACCATCCAGTAATTCTAAGTACTACTTCCCTACCCTTTACTCTGTGAAAGAAGGATTTCTCTTTTATCATGTAGAACGTTTCTTTTCCTTTGCCAGATCCTTCCTTCAGGGTTGGCAGCCCCTCAGGCTTTGTGAGGCTGATATATTGTATTTGGAAGGTTATTTCACTGGCTTGCAAAGCTTGTAGCAGGCATCACTAGTCCCGGCACACAGAACTCTAATTGAAACCATTCCCAGCAGTTCTGTATCTACATATACACATCCTGATTATGACAACGCTCATGAATAATCACTGGTATGAACTTGTTCCTCATTGTCACAAGTTCAGGAAAGCAATGGGGATCCTACTGCGTTGCCTGATCCCTCTGCATGGCAAAGATGACAAAGTTCCCATTTTCTAAAAATAATTACATAGCCCAGTGTGAATTTGTGCTGCAAAAGACACCGGGGTGACTCACAAGCACAGCAATTATGAAAATGTATTCATGCTGTAGCATTAGGACTAAGACTGAGTGAAGTTGTAAATATTCAGCTTTACTTCAAGTTTCCCTTCAGCTCTTCAAACTTCCAGCTAAATCCATTTGCTGAATGAATACTTTATTGTTATTTCTTTAAGTACCACTCCCTTCTGAAAGCGTTTACATGTGATGCAGCAAATTTGGCTGCTTTTGAGTACTGTTCTCTCCTTCAGTTGTTAATATATGTGTGTTTCAAGGGGGAAAAATATAAGCCCTGCAATTTCTGGCTTCTGACCCTATGAATCTAAAATTAGATGGTTTCATTGTCTTCTTTTATCCAAGCTATAATTGCTGTTCCTGGTCTATTTCCAGAATACATCTCTCTAGGGATCTACACATGCACACGGTGCATTAGAATATTTCAGTGCTTTTTTCTTACTGTGCTTTGTTTATGTGCATTCCCAATCCTCAGCTGATGCAAACTAGTAAAACTGCATTGAAGTCAATAGAATTTCTCCATCTGACAATCTGGCTTTGAATCCTTAAGCTTCAGTCTTAGTTCAATGCAGACTAGAAAGCGATATGTATATTGTGGCCATTTAAATTACATGAATAAAATCATGTGTATGTTCTGCAAGGTTATGTCAGATTGATCCTGCAGGCCTTACTCAAGTAAACTCGTATTTATTACTGGTTACACAAGGATGCCTGGACCATCAGAAGAAAAAAATAATTATTTTAAAAATAGAACTAATCAAACATAAACGGTGGCACATGTTAAAACATAAATATTTGCTGAGGATGGCACCCAACCTCAAACCCCTGATCTGTATGAGACCTTTAGAAAAGTTGCAGGATCCCTCCACAGACTTCTCTGGGTTTTGGAGCAGAGCACTAAAAAACAGTATCTAGCTGCACTAGGCTAGAGCTGGTTTATGGTAAATCTGGACATTTTGAAGTTTGTTTTCTTTCCTAAAAGAAAAAAAGAATATTTTATTAAATTTACCACGAAATTATAAATTCTATTTTGAAATGAAAATACTATCATGAACTTATTATATTACATTTTTTCTTAAAACAAAATCTCCAAAACAATTATTTCTACTTTTCTGTTGAAGAACTTTCATTTAAATAAGTACTCTTTTACCCTGCAAAAAAAGAAAAAATAATTTATGTCCAAAGAGCATTCTCTTTAGGAAAACTGTTTTGAGAGAGTAACCCTTGGCGTGCAACGCTACCCATGGCCATGTCCAGATGTTTGGGACCTGGGGTGCCAGGTAGTTTTACCCCTATTCAGCTTACCTAGGAGTGGCCAGAGGCTCCCTGAGAGGAGGCGCTGTTTTTCACAATGGAAAGACTTTGCAGACTCAGGAGGAACACTTCATAGAAAATTAATTATATAGAAAATAATTGCCATATGCAAGCAAATATTAAATACTATCAAAAGTTTGCAATACTCTATTTACAATACATAAGGATGGGTTTATACAAAAAATAACACTTGACAACTATTTACAATTATGGGGTGGTCAAGATAACAAATACAAAACCAATGACTTATGCACTGTTAAATACTCATTGTATTAATCCCTTAGTTAATTAGATATGACTAATAGCCAGGCACTCTGACTGTTGCCCAATGGATGGAGGGTGGGGCAGTCCCCTACTTCTCTCATCAAACCCTTTTGGGCTCCAGCTGCCTTGGGCTATCCGACACAGGTCAAGGTGTCTCACAGTCTGCAGAGGCTGTGTCCACTCCAGACCCCTGCAAAACACACATTCTTCCCCACCCACCTCCATGCACTTCTATCTGCCTGTGCACAGTCTCTCCAAACCCATAGAGCTATTACACAGTTGAGTCACAAAGGGAGAGCAAACTGCTGCTGCAAACCAGGCAGCACTTCCCCCTTTAGGCACTCAGCTGGGCTCACTTCCCCCTTTTGGCACTCAGGCACACTGAGGCTTTGCCTCTGGTCATGCTTTCCTGGGTCCCCAGAAAGAGACCCCAGCTAGAGAAAAGTCCCAGGACACCAGTGTGGGCACTGGCATCCTGGGACCTTTCCCTAGCTGGGGTCTCTTTCTGTCTAGCTGACCCAGTCCCACCACAGTCCTTTCCCCAATCACTCACATAGGGGGTTTAATCACACTCTTACCAACCCCAAGTCTCCAAACCTAGCGGGGAATGCTGTCCCCCTCTCCAGCAACTTCCCGGGGCTATGTCCCCACCCTAAGGAATTTGTTCAGCTCACTTCACTTGCTCATCCTAGGGGTCTGCTCTCTTTTGCTTGACCCTTTAGGCACTCCGCTGGCCTCTGGCCCAGCCACCAGGGGTGCAGCAGGCAGCCATGGGGTGGGACCATGCTGCAGGTTCTTCTCAGCCCTTTTCACACAGCATGCCGGGGGGCAGGGAGACATTGTGGTTTTAAGGGGATCCACCCAGCCAATCCCTAGGCTGGAATTTTCCTGGGCTCCCAAACAGCTTTTTGAATCTTGCATCCCCTTGCTGGGATCATACTAAACTACAGATATGGTGTCTGTGCTGGGACAGTCTACCTCAAGCATTCAAGCAGAGCCTGATGTAGGACAATCAGAAGGTAAGTGCCCCTTAAACTAACTGGTACAAGAACATTTTCTGATAGAGCCTGAACAAGGTAATAATGTATCAGTAGCAGCTGCTTCAGTGCTATTCAAATAAACAATACTAAGGAAATGGATAATAACAGAGAGTATTTTCATAGTATGAAATGTGAACAGTGATAGTTGTAGGATTATATCTTTCAGACATTACACTGGTTTACTAAGCAGCCAGTGGGCACGTCTACACATGCTTTATTGTAGAAGACTAATTTAGTGTTCAGTAAAGTGTCACCATCTACGCATGCGTGGCACTTAGGCCAGTGTAGACATATTTACTGCACTGTCAGATAGTTCTGCAGACACAAGTACTATCCTACAAGGCAGTAAATTACTACATTTAAATGCATGTGTAGTCAGTGACGGGGTGGACTGGGGTGCAAGGGTGCTTAAGTGCAAGGCTATCTAGTAGGTGGCTCTCAGGGGGTCAGCCTGTCAACCAAAGACTGCTCCAGTGGGCCTCCATGTGCAGCAGGGGGGCTGGCTAAGGCATGAGGGTGCTTCAGCATGGGGGTTGCTTGGGCCCCAGCCAGCCACTCCACAGCACGTGGAGCCCCATTGGAGCAGCCAACCCAGGGCTTCTGGGTACATGTTCAAATGAGGTACCCAGGAGCAAAAAGTTCCAGAGCAAAAAGCTGTAGAGTTTATTCTTGTGCATTAATTGCATGTGTAGATGACCCCAATATGATGCAAATCAAGGTATGGTTTAAATTATATTGATATATAAGTGCAGAATAGTTAGTGCTTACCACGCCTAATTATTAGTATGGCATTTGGTTAAATGGGCTTTATTGACATTTTCTCCCAAGGAAGGTATGCATTCAAATGAGTCAGTCAATGAAAGGTCTTCTGGAAGTCTAATCTGAGGGTGCAGGTGCACAACAACTCTTGTTCACTACAGTTAACAATGTTAAAAAAACCCAAAACATCTGAAGTATCATGAATGCTGCATAGCATGATCCATAATAGGGACACCGGAGGTTCAGCTTGATCCAAAAGGTGAACAAGGAAGAAATTAACCATTAGAAAGAACAAGTGGCAGCAGTGGCAACACATAGGGAGTGCATGGGGATGTACATACACCCCTTACAGCAAGTGTCCCCTGCTTAGATGAAGGGTGGAGGGGGCAGGCGAGAGCGCTGGTACCCCCCTCTCCCTGAGAGTGCTAGCTAGGGAGTGGGGGCGCCAGGAGAAGTGCATCCCTCGCCTTTCTGTGTGCACCGCTGGCAGTTCCGGGAAGAGTCCGCTGTTAGAGCCAGCTTAGAGGGAATGCTGCTTCCGGGTCAGTGCACATGACCAGCCGCGGACCTCCCCCCTGCCCTGGACCCCCCGCCCTGGTCAGTATGAACAGCCATGAGAGGACCCCCTGCCCCCGTCACTGACTGGCCGCTGGTGGCGGGTCAAGTGCCCCCTGACTCAGGAGGCACCAGTTGCCCATGAGCAGCAGACAAGTTTCTTAGAAACCACAGGCCTGATCCTGCTCTCATTGAATAGTATTCTTCATGAAGATAAATCTTCTCCTCTGAAAAGCCTATCTCCACTCATACATTGCACACCCCCACAATGAATGATGCTAATCACCTGCAACTTTATTTTTCATTTTTTGCTAGGCATGTGCTAAAGTATACATGCTCTGTAATAAGGGTGGCCAACCTGGAGAATTAGTTCCACAATAGCATAGCCAGCCTGTGTGTGTGGCACACAGAAGACTGGGGAGAAGGCTGGCAGCACAGTGGGAGGCAGGGCAGGAAACAGAAAGAAAGAAGCAAATTGGGCAGGGAGCAAGGGAAGATAGCACAGCAGCAGATTAGGCAAGGGAAGAGGATCAAAGTGACAACTAAGGAGGGTGTAGGGCAGCCTAATGTGGCTCACCTGCCAAAAAGATTTCTCCTTCCCCCCACCCCCACCTTCACTCTGGATTATGCTAAAAATGCATGCCTGTGCCACTTCATTGTATTAAATATTACAGTACTTAATGCAATAAAATGATTACACTATTCAGAGATAACCACATCACAAAAGTACAGCACAATATAATCCAGCTCAAGCTCTCTGTTCTCTAACAACCTCTTGCCTCCCTGCATGCTCAAATACCCACGATAAAAGAGCAACTTTCTTTGATGCACACTCTAAAGGTTCCCTCGTTCCAGGTATTATGAAATACTGACTGCACCTTGCAGGCTTAGCTCTTTATTCTTGAGTTCAATTTTATTACTTAGACACCACTGTAAAGTATTTAGAAGAAGGGCTTGAACAGAAGAACTACACCTGAACTTCTCAAGCTTCAAGGAGGCTCAGATCCAAATCTCAGCTTCTCATCTCAGCCCCATCTCTGCAATCTGGATCCAAACTTCTTCCAACTTGAGAAAGACTTCAGCCTAAATCCAGGTTTTTAATTATTTTACTTTTTAACGTGAACAAAAGTATAAAAATGAAAGAAAAGTATTAAATAGAAAACGTGATTCTAAAAAGGTTCTCCAATGGTTTTTTTGTAGAGACCTGGAAAATATTAGAGCTAGTATCCTGGAACACCTTAAAACAATCTGTGGTGCCATATTTTAGCTTTTGAGAGCATGGGGATCACTTGAATCAGAAACTGAATTTCCTCGATCTCAGATGTCCTGCAATTTATGCCTGTAAAAGGCTAATACTGGCCTACATAGCTTGGTTGAGTAGCATAATGCTTTCCCTTCAGTCAAAATGTTCAGGTTCTTCTGATATAATTTTCCAGAATGCGAGTCCATCTACACAAGACATTTACTGTCTAATTAGCACTGTAATAAAGTCTCTGAAGCCCTATTAGGCCACAGTAAACTAGTTAACTCTGCCATAGGTTAGTACTTGTCAATGTAGTCCATGTGTAGACGAAATGAGAGGCGTGTGTGCATGACACTTTAAAGTGGGCTAAATGCTTTTGCACCACTTTAATGGTGTCAGTGTTTGCATACTTCAGCGGTGTATTGCACATTAATTCCAGCTGCTACAGGGAATTCGGCAGTGTAATGTGCCTTAAATGACTTGGGGTGCAGCAAACTAAAATTCTTTCGAGAAGTTTTAGTTTGCTGCCCCTACTGCCCTGGAGTGAAGCACCCATCTCTATGCAGCTCTGTGGCTCTGCAGGAAGCCCTGCAGGCAGCCTGGCAGCACCCCCGGAAAGCAGGCTCTGCCTAAAAAAAGTGGTGAGCCTGATCTTTCCTCTCCCCCCATCTCCCCTGGAGCCTGCCTGCCTGAGCTGCATGGGGGCTGGGTGCTTCCCTCTGTGGCTACAGTGCCCCCAGGACTGTCCAAGCTGGGTGCCTGCAGGTGGGTGCCACCTGGGAGGGGTTGCCACTGCCACAGAGGGAAACACCAGCCCCCCCCCACCTGGAGCCAAGGGACTGCTCCCCCGGCTGGCAGCTCGCCCGCCCACCCCCACTGGAAAACAAGGTAAGTCAGCGGGGGGTGTGCACAACACAAGGGTTTAATCAGCCTTAAACTGAAGTAGTGTTTTTTAAAACCCACCACTTCAATTTAGGGCTCCCATTTTGTCTACACATGCTCATAAGTACTATCATTTGGTGATGTTATTTAGTGCACAGCAACTCACATGTAGATACTGATGGGGCTGGCTAGGGCACAAGGGTACTTCAGTGTGCAGACTGCCTGCTGGGGGACAGCAGCCCTCGGCTGACAGGCTGGCCCGCTTGGCCCCCTGCCAGATGGGGCTCTTCCACTCCAGTTCAACACGTTGTCGTCCCAGTAGGGGTGTGCGAAGCAGGCCATATTTGATTCAGATTCAGCCAGAACTGAGGACAGTGATTTGATTCATTTATTCAGATCACTGTCCCCAATTCAATTCGGCCAAATCCGAATCTGAAGATTCAGTGCTGGAGAATCAGTGATTCAGACATGGACACAGCTTTAAAAGTTTTTTCTACCGGACATAGACACAGCTTTAAAGTTTTTCTACATACCTTGAGGTAGCAGGTGTGGCCGGACAGCATCTCATGGAGCCCCTCCCTCCCAGCCCTTTGGCAGTGTGGGGGAAGGGGAGGAGGAGGAAGAGTCGCAACCAAGCACCTCAGAGTCCCCCCCGCCACATCCTGGAAGGAGAAGAAGGGGGAAGAGTCCCCCCCAGCATGGAACAGAGCCCCCCTCCCCACCCTGTGGGACAACCAACCCAACATAGCCCCATTAAGGTGAAGGGGTCAGGGAAGGGTTAATTCCTCCCTCCATCCCTTCCCTGCAGCCAGGATCTGGCAGCTCCAGGGGCCACCGTGGTAGCCCCCTCCCCTCTACTCCCCAGAGGGGCAGGAGGAGCATGGAGCTCAGCTAGACAGGGTGTGGGTGTGAGGATGAGGGGTATAGACCCACATACTCCTCCCATGGCATGCAGCCCCTACTGCCTGGCAGCAGCAGGAGGCAGGGAGGTTAGGGCAGTTGTGCCCAGCACAGGCACAGCTCTGGCCAGCGCTGTGTGCGGGGAGGAAGTGGAGCTTTCCTCATTGCCAAGGCTCTGCTCCCTGCACCTGCAGCTCTAGCACTCGCAGTGGGGGGAACCCCACACTGGAGCCTGCTGCCTCCCTGCTGTGCAGGTCCCTGCATTGTCAGGAGTGGAGGGAGCCCTGCGCCCTGCTTCCCTGCAGAATCCAGCATGGGGCTGGATTCCCTTGAATAGAAAGGGAACATCTATTCACTTGGAAACTAATTCACTCTCTGCAAGTTAGACTAACCTGCAAAATTGAATCAATTCAGGCTCAGGTGTCTTGAATGTCTGTCCCTAGCCCTAGTGACAAGACAGCTGTGCAGATAGGGAACAGTGAGAGAAGGTTTTTAGCTTTAAGAAGCAATGCTCCAAACCTGAGCTAGCATTAACACCAATCAACATCTGAGCAACTCAAAGTACACTGTGAAACAAAGCCCCTGGTCTTACTCATGTTGCTCTTTAGGAACAACTTTACTATTGAACCATGTACTCATTTCTGACTTTAATAGGTAAATTTTGAGTTAGCATTGGTAGAAATGTTTCATTTAAGACATTTTTGGGGATGCAAAATTACCATATTTTAACCTGACATTTTCAGTAAAATTTCTAGTTTTATCATAAACAACATTTTAAAATATTATATTTCAATTTTTGAAATTTTGGAGTGGACACAATTCCACCATTTTAATTCTTTTTACCATTCCTTATTTATTATTTTGTGACACAGAATTCAACAAAGACTCAGGTTCATTTTTCAATGTTTTATTTTTTGTTATTTGTTTTCTTCTACTGCCATCCACCTTGGCAAAGCTGCCTCAACTTTGGAAAAGTTACAGAAACCCTGAGAAATAGAATAGAAATAGAGTAACAAAAGCAAAAGTAACTTAAATGACAATTTCAAAAAATAATTTTTGGAAGAATTTTTAATTAAGTTTACAAAAAATAAAAAATCAATATCCAACCCTGTGAGATGGAAATAGGATTGTGGTTTTTTTTCATTCTCCATATTTGTCAACTATTTCTACTTCAGAAGTTATTTTCTGTGAGAAGATGTATTCTATATTCAGAATGGCTACAATTATATATTTATAAACCTTTACAAATATAGCAAAAATCTGTTAAACATCCATAAAATTCAAAGACTGTATTTTAGTACATTAATAAGGTCCCTAGCAACCTGATCCACCACACTCCACTCCCTGTGCCCATAACTCTGCCAGCAAACTTCCAGTGGAAAATTAATTGCCAAGAAGCTATCAAGTGAACAAATTAGCCTGATGTTGCTATTGATCTACACTAAAAACTCTCAAGTACTTGACCAGGATTTCTGCAGCAACATGGGCTACCACAAGTGCACCCACAGTAGATATTTAAATCTAGACACCTTTTCTACTATTGTCATTGCAAGGCAATGTTAAATTTATAAACTTCTCATGATTACTGGAACTTGGCAGTTTTTGCTCTAAACCCATAGTCCACTTTAATAAGTAACCACTGAGTAGATAAGACCAGAATTGAGGCTTAGAAACTGACAAACTAATTCTTTGAGAAAAGAACTGAGCGTAGCTAGAGTTAATTTGTAATGCAATCTATGCTAGTAATGTAGGGAATTTCAGATGAGCCTCAGTCACTTTGAGCACACCTATGGATTTAACAGACTTTAAGAGCAAGCTCATGACTACATAAGCCAGTATTGTAACACTCCCATTCAGTTCAGTTCCCTTCCATCTTCAATAAAGGAATAGCCCTGGTATATCAAAGTGCAATAAAATAAGTCCACAATGAAATAAAAACAAGGTAATTAAGAATGCCAGATACAAAACCTTGGACACATCTATGTAAGATGCTAACTGCACAGTAGCCTAATACTACTGCGTAGTGGTGCATCACAGCACAAACACTGCTAATACGCTACTGTGCAGTGTTATTAGGCTATTGCACAGTAGTGTCACTACGAAGGCATACACCGGCACTACTGTGCAGTAACACTGATTACTGCACGTTAATTTAGTACTTGATTATACAAGTACTAAATTTAATGCATAGTAACTACTGCACATTAATGAATATGTAGACACAGCCACTGAATACGTGAGAGCATACCAATTGTTACAAACTACTAAACTTAAGGAATTCAGCTTAAATATGTGCCTTCCCTTCATCTTCATTGTGAATTGCATGCTCACTAATCTATCATTTTTTACCTTTGAATTTATTTATGGACCCAAAGAATTATGTTACCATAGGCAGCGTATTTTTTCTTCTATTTAATAGACCTGCAGGGCTCCATGCTTAAAAGAGGCTGTGTTGCTGAAAAAGACTGTAAGTAAAAGTTTTATGAACTGGACACGAATGCACAATTATGGATGAGAGATTCAGACCTGAAAAAACTTTTCCAAAGTCAACCCAGAATACATTTTGTTCCACAAAATGTGCAGCAGAGAGTTTCTTTCTCTGGATAATAGTAATAAAGATTTTTACTTTAGAGCTATTTAAATAAAGTGTATTTCTACTATCACAGTCCACTGAATTCCATACCATCTTTTTGTTATTGATTTCTGATGGTCTGTGGTTAGTCCTCATTTAGTTTGTTCTAGCCAGTAATAGGAATAGTATTTATGGGACAGAAATACTTGTAAAAAATATCCACAAGAGGCCTTTCTCTGCGCTTGTATTCCTGATAGATATACTCTGAGACTTAAGCAGGAGCACACATATAATGTTGCCTACCTGTGCTTTTCTTTTAGGATAAAAAGGTCTTCTAGATACAGAAGAAATACCCTATGTACAATATCACATTTTCTTCCTTCATAATTTTAAGGCATATTTCATAGGGAGCACTTTACTTATACATGTAGTATGCTAGGGCTACATCTGCACCGCTACTCAGAGCTGCCTTCAAGGGAACCCCCAAGCGTACCCATGCTGACAAGCTATTTTGGCAATGCTCTTTCTACTTTTTCTAACTGTGGTTGGATAAATGAGATTCCAGACTTTGCTGTTTAACTAGTTGCCTATAAGTTTTGATGTATCAACATGCATACTGTATAGTGTCACTGCAGCTTTTAAATGCAAGAGTGGCATGGATGATGAAGCCCTCAAAAATTCTGCCAGTTATTGAAAGTAATTAAAGTAACACATGCATTTTGGTAACATAAGTGAATTTTATACAGTCTTAGTATTGTGTAACAGTTGCCCAAAAGATCATCTCTCTCACTACGTGACAGGTATTTTGAAGCCTCTTAGTTCTTTATGACCTACTGCTCCTGCCTTAGCCTGAAAAAGTGAGATTTCTGGGTCCTTACAATGAGTGATCCTTGTCTTGTGACCTCCCTCACCTTTACCCTGCAGCAACCAGGGGGAGCTCTGCCCCGACCCCCAGAGCCCAGACCTGACCCTCATGCCCCCTGCCAGCCCAGGACAGCATCCTCTGCCCCACAGAGATTGGGGCTTAGCCAGGCAACACTTGTGGCCCCCTCCTGCCTGGGCCAACCAGGAGCAAATTGTTCCCAGTCAGGGTCCACCCATGTGCTTCAGTGCATTAACTAATGTGCCATTTGTCTAGTACCTGTAGAATTTACTGGCACTATCAAATGGCACATTAGACTAATTTAATGCACAGTCATTGATGTGCACGTGTAGATAGTAATTGATGTGCACTCAACATACCCCTGCTCCTGCCTCTGTAGCACTGTCCCTCACTGCAGGGGTCTTCATCTAGGCCACGCCCCTTCCCTCCCCCCATGTACTGACAACTGGGCTGGGGTATGCACATGCATGCATGCGGCCACTCAGCCCCCCCAGCCTTGGATCGACTCCAAGAGGCTCTGAGATCTACCAGTGGATTGAGATCCACTGGTTGGTGACCACTGCTCTATATGCACCTAAGCAGGTTTTAATTGAACTAGAAATACTTGTTGGCAGTCTTGTTTCCTTTTTTAGGTTAGTGTTCTAATTCCACCTGCCCAATCTTATCTGGATATGTTAGGGCTGAGTAGTTAAGCCCTGACATAAATCTCACTCTGGTTCCAGAGGTATGAGTTTGAGCTTTGCTCTGGACCTGTATTAAGGGCTACCCCTAGACTGATCCAGCTGTAAGTGGGTATCAAGTCATTTGAACTGGGGGGTCAAAGACAGCCAGATACAATGCCAGCCAGCTTGCTCCTTTACATGCTGTTAGTTGCAGAGTGGCTGTTAACCTTCTAGCTCACTGGGCTGGAAGACTCAGGTGGAGTTTTGACCTTCAAACTCAAAGCAGCCTTTTTCTAATGCCTATTAGCATAAACAGAATGGAAGGGGGGAAAGGACATGTGTTCTCTGCATGTTTCCTCAACACAAAAGAGGATTGGTCCAATACCAATCCTCCTTCTACCACCTGGCAGCTTCTCCCACTTCAGCTTTTACTGCTTTGGAATTCCTGCTGTTTGTTCTGCTCCATTGTTCTGGCACTCAAGGGACATGTGTAGACAGGTTTTGAACCAAGAAGTAGAAACCCAATGTTTTTATCACATAAAAATGAAAATCCTGTATTACAAAATAAATAGTGCATTTTTTGTACCAAAGGGCCACCATAGTTTGCAGAGTGTACACCCATTGAGCCATTTAGGATATCTGTGGAGAACCAGAACATACAAACAGTTGCGTTAGTCCAACATAATCAGAACTCAGAGTAGTGCCCTTAGGATATTACAGGAAACTCACAGAAAAAAGCTAACCATAAAACCCACCAGGCCCATAGGAGGCAACTGAATACCTTAGCTGGAGAGAATCCTGCATCCATCTCTTATAGAACAAATTCCATTAAAACACAGATTGCATCAGTGATGACATTTAAGGTCATATGTTCAAACATGCCTGTTGTGCAGGCAGCATTAGCCTTATACCCTGCATACTTGAGATTTTTATGGCTGTCTGGAGGATAGTAACATATTAATGTGGGAGCAAGTCCTTTGTCAAGAGCATCACTTTTGCTTTTTGTCTGTTTTCATTGTATGCCTAATGCACACTACAATCAAAAGCTGAAAAAGCAGGTTCTGTTGTCTCACTTATTTCCAAGGGAAGATGAAGAGGAGGAGAGAGGGAGAAAAGATGATAATCAATAACAGGAACATTTCAAACAGGATCAAGTATGAATGGTGTATTAGCAAAAGGCAAAATTAGCTGTAAAGTTAGCTAAGAGTGCTGGTGAAAGTGTACAAGCTGGAGAAAAATCTCTAAGAATAAAAGTACACTACATTGCAGCAGACATAATTCTCATTAGTTTAATGCACATGTCACTAGTTAATGGGGAAAGTGATTTATCAGCTATCCTAGGGAGTAAAACTACGGCTTCTTCAGCAGCCTCTTTTCAGCTACGTGACTAATGTATATTTTCTTACACAGGCTAGATTACATTAATGTGTCTAGATATTTTATGAATATTTTCAAGTCCAACATTTTTTTTAAATTAAAGGGGAATGAACCAAGTACTACCATGGCTCCTGAATGAAAGACTTCAAAACAGAAGTCTTTGAAATCATACCTGTGAAATCAGAATATAGCAAGTGTGCATTTGCCTTGTCAAGAAAATAACATTGACACAAACCAACCAATGGCATCAACAATCTTGTTACACTCTATGCATGAGAGAGTAGAGCAGCAGGAGCCAATCTTTTTGGGAGGAATGCCACAAGTTTGCTCTGCACCCTCCCCAAGTATCACTCCAATCTCCTTCCCCTACCTGATCTGCCACTCTGCTTTCTGCTTCCTTTCCTGTGCTCCTTATCTGATCTGATGTTCTGCTTCCTGCCCTATCTGCTACTATGCTGCCTGTTTCCCCCTCAGTCTGCTGTGTGCCACACACAGGGGCTTCCAATACCACTTGTGGCACATGTGCCACAGGCTGGCCACCCCTGTACTAACACATCCAAAGTCAGTGCTTGGTTTAAAGGTTAAAAAAAATATGAATCACTGCAGACATTCTACCAGCCTATCCACCAGCCCCCAAAAGCTTTCATACCCAGTAAGAAGGGTATTCTCCCAAATTAAAGAGAGACTATCAGAATTGTGAAACAGGAAAAATTACTTACCTCTTTAGTGAACCCATCTGTCAAAAAAGTCAAAGGTCCCCCAAAGTCAATCAGCTAATGTGGTCAGGACATACCAGTTTCTGTAGCCAATGGCACACAAGCAAGGGATAGGGGAATTGCTAGCATCACATCCAGCCACCCTTGACTCCCCAAGACCATTTACAGCTAGATTGACAGGGTTGGCAGAAGTCCAAGCTAGACACCATAAGTGCACTGCCTCCACATCTCACAGCCCCATCTTCATGTCCCTAGAATTAAGCTATTGTTAAGGATTTAATCTAGAACAGTGTCATGGGGAGTATGTCACCATCCCTGACTTTGCAGACAAAGTGCAGAAAGCTACAGAAGCAGCTCCATCGCTTTAATGGTAGAAACAAACAGAAAGTGGGAGGTAGAACACTGGAGCTTGACCAATTTTGATTACTCATTTTGAAATACAAGAGGAAACAAAAAATAAAGATGTTATTTTAAAAAGAGTGTAACACTAGCTAACCTCTGTTCCTACTAAAGACAAGAAACAAGAGGAAGACATCCTCTCTCTCTCTCTGCGTTCCTTACCTATTCAGCTCTTTCTATCAGATTCATTATTGTCTGCAAGGCTCATAAATAAGATATCAACAATTAGGAAAGAAAAATGAAAAACAGGTTAACATTTAGAACAAATTATTTATTTAGATATCAACAATAGAAGACACTCATTTAAAAAATGACAACAGCATAATGATGATCAACTATTCTAAATATTTGGATACAAGTATCTCATTAAGTCAGCCAGTCAGAAACATCAACTCATCACATATTTGTGACAAATTAACTCAGCCATCTAGATCTAGATAAACTAAATTATTACTATCCTACTATTTTTTAGCAAGTTGTGTGTTATATGTCCTATGGAAAGAGCAGTATCATTTTCTTCTGTGTAATATACAGTTGATGCTCAATCAATAATATATATAAGAATAAAAGCTGAAATAGACACCATTTGTGAAAATAAACAGTGAAAGCCAAGTGTGAGAGATTCAGCCTGCAGCTACACAATAACAGGACCAAACTTCACGGACAGATTAGAATCTAAGAGAAAGGAAGTTAAAAAGTTAAAGGACAACTAATACAAATTAACAAGTCAGAAGAATAATGAGCTTACAATCATCTTGGCAGCGGTAATGGAATGTGGACTGTTGTTCAACCCAGTGCTAATAGATTTTGAAACTAATGACTAAGACTTTGGGAGCATCCAAGGTTAAAAAAAAGGAAGAAAGAAAAAGGGTACATTTGACCAATGACAGATTTCGCATTGGGTAACTACAGTACTGGTTATAAACTATAGAAAAACATTTATTTCTTTGTTCCACTGTACAAATGGCTAAGGCCTACAAATGGAGGAGATGGGAAATTATTCTTTTTCCTAGGTCTCTGCAAAGCAGCTAGTATTCACTTCAGATTCAGCCACTTTGGGGGACAGTAATTCAATTTGGTGATTCAACTCACAGTCCTGAATCAATTCATCTAAATCTGATTCGGAGATTCAGCCGCTGAATTAGCCAAATCTCCAAACCAAACAGGCCCCACCCCCCGCCCACTCTCCCAGCCCCATGAATGGCTGCCCCACCCGGCCCCAGTGTCCCGACTCTTAAAAAAAAAGCCATGCATTCACCAGCTGTTGCCAGGTGAGGGGGCAATCTCCTCTATACCCCACTGCCCCATGCTGCATGGGGGGCTCTGCCATGAGCCCACATCTCCAACACACTCTCCTAGCCCCGTCAATGGCTGCCTCACCCAGCCCCAGCATCCAGGCACTTTTTTTTTTTAAAGCCCCACACTCATCAGCGGCTGCCAGAAGGGGAAGCAATCCCCACTGCCCTACAGGTTTGTTGCGGGTAGGTCTTGTTTGACCAATCTCATTTTCTTCTATGACCAGGTGACCTATCACCTGGACAAGGGAGAAGAGATTGATGTCATATATCTTGACTTCAAAAAAGCTTTTGATCTGGTATCC
>NW_017728948.1:27033547-27040649 GCF_001723895.1 Crocodylus porosus
CTGTGACCCCAGCTGACTTCCTGCCCTTTGGGCAGGGGGCTGGACTCGATGATCTCCCGAGGTCCCTTCTAGCCCTAATGTTTATGAAATCTATGAAATCTACACTGCATGGGGGTGCCCTGCCACGAGCCCCCAGAAGCCCTGAGAGCTGCTGCAGCAGCTGCTTTTTTTTATTTTTAAAAGCCAGAATGCTGGGGCCGGGCTGGGCAGCCATTGACAGGGCTGGGAGAGCAGGCAGAGGATGGGGCCTGGTGGGTGTACCCCCATGGTCTCCTCTCTCCTCCTCCAGGCCCCCTACCCCTTCTTACCGCCACTGAGTCTAAGTCCACTTCCCTGTGGCTGCAAGGGGGAACTGCCTGAATCTACAAAGCTCTCCTAACCTCTCTGAAACTTTTTCCAAATTGATTCGGAGAGCTTTGAATTGATTCAGACCTTTTCACTGGTCTCCCAATTTGATTCAGAGATTTAGCCACTGACTCGGGTCAAATCTATTCCGAGTTGAATCAGCACCCAAAGCTTTACACAGCCCTACTGTTTCCTAAGTCTTGGACAAAAAAATGGTTTTTAAATTTGAACACCTATTTCTACTTTGCTTGTTATGATAGTATCTTTAGTTAGGCTGCATTGGGCTTTGTATTCCTTTAATCTTACTCTGTGAGCAACATAGATGCAAAATAAAAGCTTCAGCTTCTAGACAGCTTCACAGAATAAGTATAACTGCTCTTTTCTAGGTTCACAGTACAATTAAATGCATCATTATTATGACTAGTACTAATTTAGACATGAGTTTCCTGGCCAGGAAAATTTTTCAGCCGGCAAAATGTTTTCCTAGCCAAAATTGAGATGCAAAACCAGAACCTTAAATTATTTTCACAAACTAAAAATCTAAAAAAATTAAATTATAATTTAGGATAAAAAATTATATTTTTAATATGAAAATTGCAATGCTTTGCTTGTACTTACTTTTAAGTATTTACATATACAGTATGAACCCTCAGTGGCAGTCGAGTCCAGGCCTGCATTCTAACCCACTGCTGTCTGCAGCTTGGACTGCAAGCAAAGAATGTCAGGCAACAACAATCCCACAACTTCTAATTCTTAACCCCACATGTTTCTCTACTACCCATAATTACAGCTAAACAAAGTAGGAGACCCAAGTAGGGGCAGACTATTTCCTAGAAGGGTTGTGCTTGAAGAAAAGGAAGTATAATGTTCAACAGCTGAGAGATAAGTTATGGATTGAGAGGGTGGTTCACCTAGCACAGCCTGTTTGGAGCTATCTTTGAGGTCCACCCTACATATCTACATCCAGAATGCCTGATTCTGACCTTTCATTATTTTTATTCATTTTATAAGGAAACATAAAAGCAGCTAGATACAGGGCGTTTTGTATGTCTGTCCCTTGCACTTTCATTTCCCCCTTTTGTCTGCTTCTCTTTTACCCTGGTTTTTATTTCACATGGCTTCTTCCTTCATCTTTTTCTCTGAGCCATGCTTATAACTGTCATGCTTTTTGCCCAGTAGATTAAGAGGAAAGTGAGATATGCAGATTTGCCATTCCAGATCTCATTATTAATCCATTACCCCCTCCTCTGACAGCACCTATGTCTGGTGCTATATAGAAAGGTAGAAACTCACAAATGCATGTGACCAATTATGTAATGCTGTATGCAGGGCAAATAATCCTTAATGATTTATTAGGAAATCAGTCATTTACATTTTAAAATCAGTATAAAAAAGGGACACATAAGCAATGTTTGTGTCTGTCTTACCCATTATATCTGATTTCTGCTCAACCCCCA
Organism: Crocodylus porosus; assembly: GCF_001723895.1. Lineage (NCBI taxonomy): Eukaryota > Metazoa > Chordata > Crocodylia > Crocodylidae > Crocodylus > Crocodylus porosus. The sequence goes on from NW_017728948.1 coordinate 27,035,350, forward strand.
CCAGTGTTTTCCTGAGAGATGAAGCAATGCTGGAAGGATCATGTGGCTCAGAGTCAGGCAGTGCATGTGACAAGGCAAAAATGTACCCTTTCACCTCCAGCTCCTTTCCAGTATTGTTGAACACTAGCAGTCACCCTACCAGGGTTTCACACCAAACAAATGAAAAGCTGTATTTTGCTGACCTGTTTCACTAAGAGCAGAGTTACAAATGGACCTCTTGGTCAGAAAGATGAGCAGGTCTTACTGTTCACTTCACACTGAATCCTCCCTTCCATTTGCCTGTCTGCTTTCTTTTATTCATAAATTATCTCAAGAGGCCAATAGGCAAAAAAAACCCCAAAATGAAGAGAATATCTGATTTAGCTGCAACTGCATGTGACCTGCCCACTCTTTCCTTACTACACATTTGAAATAAATGGTTTAATGATATTCACAATCAGAAATCAGGCTATCGCAGTGTACAACATGCAAATGCAAGTGACCGCAGGTTCTCTTGACTTTCTTGTTACAAAACTACTGTAGAAGTGTACCTGTTTTCTTACAGAACAGTATAGCTAAGTAAAGACAATCAAAAAGCCTCAGACTAAATAGATTCTATTGTAGCAGATTGAGCTACACTGCATAGATTGAACCAATATGTAAGTGAACAGACATTTATTTTTCAATCTGGAAATGCAACCACATGCCTGCACTGGCCAAGGACAGAAAAGAGTGGGTGCTAGAGTATGCCTCCCTGTTGGGCTGGAACAGAGAGCTTAGGCTAAGGCTAGCCTGCCCACCTTGAGAGGGGAAGTTTGCAGGGGAGGTTCAAAGCATCCTGGGATGCTGGGTGATTGAGTTAACTTGAATCCTGGGGGGATATGAGACAGAAGTTCAATAAGTTAATTTAACCTAAATCATAGGATTATCGAAAATTAAAGTTGGAAGGGACCTCAGTCATGTCGTCCAGCCACCTGCTCGAAGAAGGACCATCCCCAACTAGATCATCCCACCCAAGGCTTTGTCTAGCTAGGTCTTGGAAACCTCCAAGGATGGAGCTTCCACCACCTCTCTGGGTAACCTGTTCCAGTCCTTTACTATCCTCCTAGTGAGAAAGTTCGTTCTAATATCGAACCTAAACTTCCCTTGCTCCAACTTGAGACTTACTCCTTGTTCTATCATCTGCCACTGTAGAACCCCAGACTTGCATCCTTAATGGACTGCCTCATATAGGTATGACTAGAGGGTTGGAGGATTCCAGAAGACCTGAACTTCTGCCCTTTATGATACATAGATTCACAGATTCATATATGTTAGGGTCTGGAAGGAACCTCACAAGATCATCAGGTCCAGCCACTCTGTACTTGGGCAAGAAAGACTGCTGGAGTCAGATACCCCAGCGAGGTGGGTGTCAAGATGTTTTTTGAAGATTGCCGGGGTGGGTGACTGTATCACCTCTGAGGGGAATCTTTTCCAGCCTCTTGGTACTCGAATTGTAAAGAAGTTTTTCCTTATGTCCAATCTGAAGTGATCTTCAATCAGTTTGCTCCCATTGTTTCTTGTTTCCCCTGGGTGCCTTTGTGAACAGATGCTCCACCAGACTCTGTTGTACACCCTTAATATACTTATAGGTTGCCACCAAATCCACTTTAAGTCATCTCTTTTCCAGGCTGAACACTCCCATATCTTTCAACCTCTTCTCATATGACCTGCTCTCCAGACCTCTAATCATGTATGTGCCCCTCCTTTGCACTCTCTCAAGCTTCTCTACAGCCTTCCTGAAATGTGGTGCCTTGAACTGGCTACAGTACTCAAGCTGTGATCCCACCAAGGCCAAGCAGGCAGGAAGATAACATCCTTAGTCTTGCTTGAGATGGACTGGTAGATGCATACCAGTCTTTGATTCACTGTGCCAGCTATGGCATTGCATTGGTGGCTCATGTTGATTCTGTGGTCTATCACAACACCCAGGTCTCTTTCAGTTTTGGTGCTGGCAAGCATAGCACTGCAGAGCCTGTAAATGTGTTGTGGATGATTCGTCCCCAGATGGAGCATTTTACATTTCTTCATGTTAAGCATCATGAAGTTATGATCCACGCACCTTACAAGTCCATCCAGGTTGTAGCCTGATTATGCGTGTCATGACCCTGTTAAATCTTATTAAGAGGCCTGGAGCATGCGCAGTTCTAGTAACCTCTGAGTGGGAAATTCAGTGAAATTGGGTGTCGGCTGCAAAAAAGAAACATGTGGAAAGATAAATGAGTGCTGTGTGCATAAGGTTTTGATTGGCTTACAACATGATTGACAGAAGATGTGATGACAGACAAGCAGAGCACATAAATGGGGGTACTGCATGTGCCCAGAGTATCTTGCGGTGTGTGTCATTGTCTCTTCCTTGTGTCTGTTCTGTGGCGTATGTGCATTATTTAATTTCAGTGCGAGTGAGTGAAATGCAGTGTGAGTGTCTCTTGTAAGTTTATTATAGTGTGTGTATGATGTGAGACTGTGTCTGGAAGCTCTGGAGTGCTTCATCTGCAACATGGAGGTCCAGAATCTCCACTTCCCAAGAACCAGTGGGAAGGGCAACGTATAACTGTCTCTAGGTCTCACACTATAGAGAACAAGCATGAGACCTAGTTGCCCTCAGTGAATCTATGTTGACTGATCCTAATCACCTGCTCCTCTTTTAAATGCTTAGAGATGAGTCTTTGAGGACCTGTTCCATTACTTTTCCAAGGACTGAGGTGAAACTAACTGGTCTGTAGTTCTCTGGATCTTCCTTCTTCCCTTTCTTAAAGATGGGCACTATATTTACCCTTTGCCAATCACCCGGGACTTCTCCCAATTGTCAGAAGTTTGCAAAGATAATGACCAGGGGCTCTGCAATCATACTGGCCATCTCCCTCAACACCCATGGGTGCATCCGGTTTGGCCCATTGACTTGTACATGTCCAGTTTTTCTTCTACCACTGTTGGATGCTCATCTTCTCCCCAAACTGTACTGCCAGGTGCAACAGTCTGGGAGCTGACCTGGCCTGTGAAGATTGAGATGAAAAAGGCATCAAATACTTCAGCCTTTTCCACCTCATCTGTCACTAGGTTGTCTCCTCCATTTAGTAAGGAACCTGCACTTTCCCAGACTTGAATCAGTTAGGTCTGATACTACACCAATCCACGTTTATCTTGAACTGGTTTCAGCCATTTTGGATGTGGTTTATGTACACTGAACTTCTGTTGTGTTACAGATTTGAACTGGTTTCTGATCACTTATACTGTTGATGTGTACTCTCCGTCCCTAGTCTAAAAGAAGCCCAGGACTGCATATGGCTGGGCCACTGGCTCCATTGTGCAGGGCTCACATGCAGTTCCTGGATTCTCTGCCTGAGCCCTGTATTGCTGGATCTGTTCTGTGCAGATGAAGCTGGCAGTGCAGGTCATAGGGCTCAACTGGAGTGGCAGGGTAAGGGGCTTCTTGGGGGAAGCATGGAACTTCCTGTCATTCCTGCATGTGACAGTGAGTGGAACCAGGCCATTGGCTCCATCACATGGGGCTCCCCCTGGAAGCACATGGTGCAGGCGGAGAACCCATGAACTGCATGTGAGCCCCAGGGAGCCCCATGCAATGAAACCAGGTGGACCCACTCCAGCCCAGGTCATGCTCCTGCTGCCCCACCCTGGGTTCCAGTTGGACCCAGCCCTGGGGCACCGGTGCAGGGTCTCTGCTCCTGCCCAACTGCCGCTTCACTCCCACCTGCTTGCTGTCACTTCCATCTTGCCCACTTGCTGCCACTACCCTATTGCCCACCTCTCACTGCCACTTCTCCCCCACTCACCACCACTGCCCCCCCGCCTGCCCACCACCGCTGCTTCATGCCCCCCCACTGCTGCCACTGCTGCCACTGCTACTTCCCCGCCACCTGCCACCATCCTTCCCTTGCCTGCCCACTGCTGCTGCTGCTGCTGCCCTACCTTTGGCACCAGGATAAGAACCATCCTGTAGGCAAAGGTAGGAGCGCAACACGCACTGCCCCCATGGGAGAGAGCAGGGTATAGTCCCATGTGAGCACAGCAGGGGCAGCACAGGACCAGGCCAGATACAGTAAATTAGTAGGCACCCATGTGGAAGCTGAATGAAATTGCCTGCCTGGATGGATTTGGCCCATAGGCCCAATTTTCCTCACCCCTGCCTTAAACAAAGAGAATTGGTGGTGAACATTGTCAATAACCATAGTAGCAAATGTATGTTAAGAAGTATATCACTATAATATAATTGAGTGAGCTACGTTTCTTGCCAGTATATGGCGAGGGCAGGTTGGGCAGTTTCTAGAAGTATCAGCAAGAGGCCTTGAATGCTGCACAGAGTTTTCTCATAATTTAGTGCTGTTCTAAGCTTGTAGCTCCAAAGGAATATTAAGAGGTAAGGGAAAGGGTCCTGGAGTCTTGTTCTGAAGTGATAATGAAAGTCAATGAAGTAAACCCAGATTTATACAAATGCATCTGAGACCAGAATCTGAGACCAGATCACTGCATGTAACATGGTGAGTATACATGAAATCACTGGAAAGGAGAGATTGGTGTTTTTATGTGATTCCATTTTGTGTAGCTCCTGGGCACCACCTCCAAAACTGGCAAGGAAAAGAAAATTAAAAATAAAAACCAGAATTATGCAATTGATCAACAAACTATTGACAAATCCAATAAACCTCTTGAAACCTGTTTAGTTAACAACATGTGATCAGCTCATGTGTGAGAGAGATTAAGAAATTACCATTTTTCCTATGATTATTGCATGCTTGCACTTTGAACTTTAATCACATGATCCTCATGCTTCAGTATTAAGTTTTAAGCTCAGTAGTATTAAGTTTAATTTCTTTCTTGCAGCAATGAAGCTCATTTTTGTTTGTTTTTTATAATTAAATGTTAGGTATCATAGTTTCATAGTTAGTAGGGTCAGAAGGGACCTGAGCAGATCATCAAGTCTGACCCCCTGCCATGGCAGGAACAAGTACTGGGGTCAAACGACCCAGCAAGGTGATTGTCAAGCCTTGTCTTAAAGATCCCCAGGGTAGAAGCCAGCACCACTTCACTTGGTTCCAGATCCTAACCGCCCTGACAGTGAAGTAGCGCCTCCTGATGTCTAATCTGAATTTACCTTCTGCCAAGTTGTGACCATTATTTCTAATCACTCCTAGTAGTACTCAGGGGAACAGGGAGTCCCCCAATGCCTGCTGGTACCCTCTGACTAGTTTGTAACAGGCCACTAGATCCCCCCTCAGCCTTCTCTTGTGGAGGCTGAACAGGTTCAGGTCCCGTAGCCTCTC
>NW_017728948.1:27041024-27055351 GCF_001723895.1 Crocodylus porosus
CCCACTGCCCACATCCTTCCAGGTCAAAAATGACCCATCCACCACCACTCTCTGGGTGCGGCCCTCCAGCCAGTTGGTGACCCATTTGACACCACAGTCCCCCAGTTTCTTAATGAGAATGGGATGAGAGACAACGTCGAAGGCTTTCCGAAAGACTATGTCCCCTGCTACCCCTGCATCTAAGGATTTGGTGACGTGGTCATAGAAGGCCACCAGGTTGGTTTGACAGGACCTGCCTCTAATGAACCCATTTTGGTTGCCCCTAAGCATAATTTCCCTGCTGGCCCCTCGTGGACATGTGCCAGAATAATTCTCTCAAAAAGTTCACCCAGGATCGAGGTAAGATTAACTGGCCTATAGTTCCCTGGGTCCTTCTTCCTCCCTTTTTTGAAAATGGGAACCACATTGGACCTCTTCCAGTCCTCTGAGCCAGTCCACCAGAGCACCATGAGTGCTCGTAAAGTGGTGCCAGGGGTCCCGCAATGACCTCAGCTAATTCCCTCATCACTCTGGGATGGAGATCGTCCAGACAAGCTGATTTAAATACATCCTGTCCCTCCAGAAGTTCCCTGACTAGATCCTCCCTAACTCTTGGCCTATGTGCACCTCCCCAGGAGCCTGAGGGGGGGCCCAGTGGAAGGCCTGATCTGGTCCCTGCTCAGGAAGATGGAGGCAAAGAAGTCATTAAATAGGTTAGCTTTGTCCTCTGGAGTGACGACCAAATTTCCTAGCATGTCTTACAGGGGCCCCACATTACCCAGAACCTTCTTTATGCCCCTATGTATTTAAAAAAGGACTTCTTGTTGTCCTTGATCGGGAAGCTAGTCCCAGTTCCGTCTCCGCCTTGGCCTTCCTGACCACCCCCCTGCATCCCCGAGCAACCACAGTATAGTCGTCCCTGATTATGGCCCCTCCCTTCCATGGTGTACACCTCCCTTTTAGCTAGAAGACATTCCCAGATGCTTTTGGTGAGCCATGGGGACTTTTGTGCCCTCATGCTCCCTTTGATCCATATTGGGTTTACCTCCCTTTGGGCTTGGAGGATGATCTCCTTAAGGAGCAACCACTCTTTTTGGACACCTGGCTCCCCTCCCCTCCGGGACCTCAGTGCTTCCCCGACTATTCTCCTTAGCTCATTGAAGTCCACCCTCCTGAAATCTAGGGCTGCTGCCTTGCTGCAGGCTTTTGCCACCTTGCACTGGATGGTGAATTCCAGCAGGCGATGATCACTGTCACCCGGGTGGTTGAGTACCTGCAGCCCCTCACCAGGTCATTACCCGTGGCCAGCACCAGGTCCAACAAGGTATGTCCCCTGGTGGGGCTGTGCACCTCCTGGGTTAGATGGAGATCCTGCATTTTGGCTAGGAACCTACGTGAGCGGTCAGACCTCGCTGACTGCTCTTCCCAGCAGATGTCTGGAAAGTTCAGGTCACCCATGATGACCATGTCCTTTGACCTAACTACCTCTGTGAGCTGACTTAAAAATTCCTGGTCTACCACCCTTGGTTGGGTGGTCTGTAGTAGACCCCCACAGTTAAGTCTCTTTCCCTTCGACTGCCTTGTATTCTAACCCAGAGCACTTCTGTGTGCCCCTCCTCTGACTCTGTGGTAGCTGGTGAGGATGTGTATTCCTTCTTAATGTAGAGTACCACACCCCTGCCTTTCCTCCCTGTGCTGTCCCTCCTGTACAGCCTATAGCCCTTGATATTTACCACCCAGTCATGCACTGGGTCCCACAACCTTTCAGTGAGCCACTATGTCTGGGTTGGTGTCAGCTAGCAGGAGGGTTGTCCCTCGTGTGACTGAGGGACAACCCAAAGGGTAAAGTTTCCGTTTAAATATTTTGCATGCCTTGTTCGCTGCATATGCAGAGTTATCTGGGTGCCTGTCTGAAATCGTTGCTATTTGTTAACGGAGGGATGCTTAGCTGTGTCAGTTTATGGTGGCTGTGAGGAAAGGGCAGAGTGCCAAATAATTTCAAATCAGATCACCATCACGAGCTCTGCCATTGCAGAAGAAAAAAAAATTAATCTTGCCTGCAGGTGGGCAAAATTCAATGCTGCCAAGAAAAATGCAAGCAAAACTGCTTTTACCTCTAAGAAAAGTGTCTCCAGCTGCCGCATTATGGTATAAAACAAGTTCCACATGTCAGACTAGGAGTGCAGAGTAGCGCTGAAAAAAAGAAATGGCAGGCACCATCTGTATTGTTATAAATTCAGCAGTTGCCTAGAGAGTTGCTGCCATTGAAAGCAGCAAGATTACTCCTCTGTTTTTAAAAAGTAAACTTGACAAGACTGAAAGGAGTTTGAAGGGGCTGTCATTATGAAAGTTTACATTCCAGAGCATCTCCCAGGAACATGAATACAGATCCATGATATTTAGGTGCTCACCATCATAAGGAATGGCCAAAAATTCACAGTAAATAAAAGGCAGCCCTTGCATGGGAAAGGGCTGGAGCTAGAGCAGGAGTCCTGCTACTTATTTGTATGCAACTTTTTAAATAGTTTCAAGCACTGACTGGCTTTCATTTTAAAGAAATCAGAGCAGATTTAGAGGTGAGTAGGGGGATCAAATTTATATTGTGCAACCCTGCATGCAGCACTGAAATCTGCACTATGAAATCAAGATGACCTTGGCCCACAGCCTTGTTGTCAGCATGTTTAAACAGAACTTTCAAGGCTAGAGCCACCTGTCCATATTTTTGCTCCTATGGCTGACAGAGTTGCAAGGCTAAATTTATCCATCAAGCAGGAAAACTGCACCAAGCCTATGCAGAAGTATTTTGCATTTATAAATACATGTTGGTGTGGGAGGAGGGAACAGGGGAAGAAAGGTCACTGAATGCATTTTGATATATCTTGAAACTTTCACATGCCTCTATTTCATTTTTAAGTGTCTCTGCATCATTTAAGTACAGCTTACCATGAAAGTTAAAGAACTTCTGCATAGTGGCATGGGGGTGAATATGCAAAGCAGAACATTAGCATAATACTGGTGCATTGCTCATTGTTCGCATGCCAATTCCAGTTTTGAGCATAGAGGGTATGTAAAGGGCAGGTAAACAGTTAATGAATACAGTTCTTTGAATCGAGTGGCAGGATCTGTGCTGAACTTTTAAATCTTTTATAGCTGTGATATTTCAGAGTCCTAAAAATGAATCAGAACATCTGACAGGCATGCCATGAAGTTCCATATACAAGCAGTTCCAAGATTTAGCACTGAGCATTTACCTTCTGATGTGCTGACAAAGGGAAAATGGTTTATGTGGAGGTCTATGGGCTATTTTGTACCTAAAAGAAACTAGTAAAATTTAACTTTTCACTGTTTCTTTTCTCACCTAGAGAAAAGCATTTAAATACATGATGAAAATTCCTAGTTGCACCACAAGCAAAAATGTTATTTAATCAGTAAAATAATGTTGGCTTTCAAAAGCTTAATATGCATATTACCAACAAAGTGGGGTTCAAGGTCAACGTTGAAATACATCTTGTGATGTGCCATGATCTCAATCTAAGTGTTATAATGATTCCCCATATTTATTTTGCCCAACTAATTTCAAAGCTCCTTGCAAGTTAGACAAGCTGGGTTCACTCAGTCACACCTGAAATGTAGCTATAACTGCAGCAAAATCTTATTTTGGCAGTTATTTACTATCACGCATTAAAGCTGGTCAGAAAAAACATGTTTTTCTGGTCAAAAAGGTTTGGCTTTGTAAGGGTTTTAAAAACATGCACACACATGCATCTATGTTATGTATACACATATATATTTACTTAAAACTTTATTCATTTCAGTTTTGGTAACCAACATTGTAAAAAATGTCCTTTTCCACCTTTGGTCTTTCTATTCATTTTCTAAGCCCTTTAGGGCATGGAAATATATAAGTGTCTCCCACAATGGGGTGTTTCCCATGCTTTTTTAGCAGCATACAGCTGTAGGGGTCTACTCCCACATACTTAGACTGATATACAAAGTAAAACCAGCTGAGGAACTCCCATTTCATGACGTTGCTTTCAATTTAAAAACAAAACAAAACACACAGTTGCAGGCACTTGTCAACCTAAAGCTTAACCCTACTAGTCTTTAGTCATGTGAACTTTCCTCACCCCAGGTTAATAGACATGGGCTTCCTCACTGGGGGTGTATTTACATACACATAGTAATGTGCTTGAATAAGCTCTGGAGCATCTTCTCATGCACCCAGGAACACAGCACGTTAAACCGGTTGGAGCAGTCCTAGCTGGGAGGGGGCCCAGAGGGTCAACCTGACAGCCAGGGACTGCTCCCTCCAGCTCAACCTGCTGCAGCTGGGCTGGCTGGGATACAAAGGTGCTTCAGTGCATGGCTAGCTGGCAGACAGCCCACATACTGAAGCACCCTTCTGCCCCAACCTTGGGCAGCATCTACATGTGCATTGCTGCAGAGTTTTTTAGTAAATACAAGTATTATCCTGCTGCAGAGTTCATTAGTTTACTCTAAGTTAATAGGAGCACAGGTATAGACAGGAGACATTTACTGCCTAGCTAATTAGTCTACTGCGAAGTAAACAACTTGTGTAGACATGTCGTGGATTATCTACATTTGTACATATATTGCAGCAACAGCTTGCAATTATAAGTAATACTATGAGTAGACAGAAAACAAATATTGTTACAATTGTATTATAATGTACTTTTTTGACATGGTGACAACAATTCTGGGCTTCTTCCTAAGCATTTTGGTATTCTGAAACCACTGGTGACATTTGCTACAATAAAAGGACTTAATTTTCTGGAGTAGGAAAAAGCCATTTAGATTGTGAGCCTGACATATCTGTTTAAATCCATTATATTAATAAAAAATTAGAAATTCACAACAAAAATATGACAGAGTGAAAAATAAATACTTCTGCCCCTTTCCTTGATTTGAGTTAATGTACACAGAGAAGCAATTAAAAAGGGCTCAACTTAAATTGGTTTTCCAAGTCAATGATGGTTGGATAACATTGGTTGGATATATAATGTTTATCCCTTGGGTTAATGATCACTCTCTTCCAATTCTCCTTAATCCCATTACAAAGTTAATAAATATTTCTTTTGTCCCAACACTCTGCTCCAGCATTTTTTTTTAAAAATAAAGAGTAAAATTTAGCACACTAGCTTGAGGATGCTGCAGTCTGGAAAATGTTACTGTCATTTCTAACCTTTGCGTGAAGACTACTAATAAAGCCTCGTCTCAGCCCAAAAGGGTCTTCATTTGCTTGAGCTTTGGTAGCTCAGTCCTAAATATTGTTAAAATATATGTGCCTATACCAGGCAAAGTCCCATCATGGATTACACAGGACACCAGCACAAAGTGGCACTGATCCCAATCCTTTCCTTTGAATGCTACCATAATATAAGTGTTAATTACATGGGGAGTAGCAGGAACTCCTAAATTTAGGTTGCCAGCACTTTTAAAAGTTCCTTGCAGTCTTTTCCTGAAGATCTTTAAACATGTCCCTTGTTTGCTCCCTTTCAAATTTACCAGGGAGACAGTCCTAGGTCAGAAAAGTATCCTTTGCTGCCTCCTAACATATAATTTAGCATTACAATCTGTCAGATTTAGCAAATAAATCCTTATTTGAAAGATATATGCAATGGTACACAAATTATATAAGTTATTAGCTATGCCCCTATTTTTAGCCTTCATAAAAGAGCCAGTGCAGGACTTAGTTGAACACTAGATCAGCTGGATAGGTCAGAAAAAAGAATTCCTCTAGAGATTTTTCTTTCTATACCTTCAAAAAAAGGAGTCCTGGTGTCTTTCTTTATTTTCAATAGTGTTCGTGCAATACAGAACATCCCTATCCTCTAATGGAACATTTAACCTTTAGTATATTTTTCTAATTCCCCATGGTAAAATACCATCAGAGCACAATCAATTTTTGTTGCAATGGTCAACAATCAACAGAAGCTTTTTTTTTGTTGCTGTTCCTTGAAGTGTGCTTATCAGCTGATACCAAAGTGGGAAGCACAACAAATAACATAGAACAATACAATCAGATACAAAATCTTTTTGATCGCTGCTATCCTGGCCAGCTCTTTAGTAAAACTTCAGGTCACAACAACAAATTATATTTTTACATTAATTGCCTTCAAAGGAAAAAAAAAAGGATTTAGCTATAAAAATAATACTAGTTATGTATAATTAACCCTATTGAACCAAGTCACAGTTAAGATTAAAAAGCTTAAGCTGACATTCTCTTCTTCTATGCTGGCCAAAGTAAAGGCAAAACTACAAGATCCAGGATTTTCTACTTCACTTCTTCACTTTCCAGTTTCCATGTAGGGTAAAACAGACTGTTAACATTACATCAGCATAGAGCCTCATGCTTCAAAAGTATCAACACAAGCAGACCCTTATTCCCAATCAATAGGATTTCACACAGGAGTGGCATCTTCCAATTGGGCTACTTTCCAGAACTGGGGCCTCCATTTTTAGGAGCTGAATTTGCCTTTCAATAGCAGTGCTAGAAAACTTCACCTGAATGTGGTTCTTGGTGTAGTGTCAAATGAAGAGTCCAAAAAGCCCCTATGGAATAGAACAATAAAATTGTGCAGATGCCTTAGTGAGTCAAGTAGTCTCTATTAGTGTGCAAGGCCTGATGTTCATCACCCTGTTTCTGAGTATCATCATAAATTGCAAATACTGAGTTGATAGTAAAGAGAGTCCTTTTGCATCTGATGAGGATTTGGTTCTGTATTAGGTCCATTTCCATAATCAGCATGCATAACCTAAAAAAGAACCTGCACATCAGTACAATTTGAAAAATAATGAGAAGTACTAAAAAAGCAGAGCAACAATAGAGACCTACAGAGATTCTGAGTATGAGTAGACAACAGCAACATAGGATTCAATTTGGAAATATGCAAGCTAAGGGGGAAATAATTCAAAATGTGGATACTGAATGCAGGAGACAGCTATGAAAAACAGTGATCATGATAAAGGTCTGAGAGGAAAAGTAGAGAGCAAATTAACAGCTTGAAGTAAACCGGAGAAGTAAACATCCTTGAAAAATGTAACAAGAGATGTTCTGTTTCCAGATATTTTCCTTGATTTTTTCAAGATTTGAAACATGAAAATACTAATGTAGTTGTTTTTAAAATGGGGTAGGAGGGAATATTGACAAAAGAATCACTGACATTTTAAAATAAAACTCTTAAAATAGCAAGCAGCTCCATTTGTACTGCAACCTGACAACAAAGGGAAAGAAAAAGGAGTTACTCCATCCATAGGGGCAGCGCATCACAGAAGGGGAAGTTAATAAGCCCTGGGTAACATTTTTGAAGAGGCCTAAGTGAAGGCGAAAGGGTAGAAGTCCCATTATCAAGAGTACATTGGTCTCAACTCTTTTTTTAAAGAACAACTTGTCTTTAAAGCATTACTTCCTCTTAAGTAACGCTCTTGAACAGAACACAGGGATGATAGGAAGCACCCGGTCACTGGGTCCAGTCTTCCCAGTGCCTTATGGTATAGCCCACAAGTCCTGGGCCCCCAAATTGAATGGGCCCCAGGGCTCATCATCCAGTGCATGCAACATATACCACTGCCCAGGGCACAAATGTTCAGGGAGGTAAAATGAGGAGAGACCCATAGCCTCAGCACATAGACATGCTGACATTTAAACACGTGACTGCATAGAATGGCAAATGCACCTACATGCTCTATCAAGCACAGTCACCACACAGCTGTTACATGATTGAATGCACAGAGGCACACAGTCAACATTGTGCGCAAGACCTCCAAAATCTTTACAACTGCCATGTGTCTTCTGCAACAACAGGCCATCATGGAATAGATATCATGCACAAAGAAGTCCACAAGATTACCCACCCTACAACAAGAATAAAGAAAGTGAACCATACCCTTTCCTACAGAGGAAGACAAAAAATAGCCAATCCTCCCTGACAAACTGAACTGGAGGAAAATTCATTCCCAACCCCAAATCTGACAGTGAGTTTGACCCTGAGTGTTTGAGCAGGAATGTAACAGCTGGGCACCTTAGCGGTTTCGCAGAAGTACTTGCAATGCCAGCTCACCCCACCCATTACCCCACTTCAAGCAGTGACTAATCTCTGATGTGTTGGGGGAAAACAGTGGGAGACAGAAGATAAGGTATGCATCACCTTGAAAAAAAGTCCTTTTTAGGCATTATGGCTGACCAGCAGATGCCCTAAAAAGGCATGGAATTAATTAAATACAGTTTGATTATGGTGCATCTATTCTAAGTATGTTGAGAGCTCCAGAAAATAGAAATGAGTGGTGGAAGGAAGCCAATCCAGAAAAGGCTGCTAGAATGATCTACCTTTTGCCTGTCTGCCTTTTAAACATAATCCACAGACTCCCTATAGACTTGAATGAAGTACCCGCCAAGAAAGACATCATATCAACTTCCAGGACCCCAAGCCATGATAAACTATTCCAGCACATCCCCTTGCCATTATGAAACGATATAACCTTCAGAGCATTTTCTCTAGTCCTAACCACTGGCACTAGATCCTACTATATACCATCAACAAGATCAAGTCACACCTTATCATCAGGCACTCCCCTCAGATACAAACATTTTGCACCCTCACTTCAGGTAAGGATACCAAAAATTCAAATACTGTAAATGTCATATCACAAGTTTTAATATCCTATTCTAGGATCCCTTCTTTCCTGTCATTTTTTACCAACCTCTGTCTTGATGCCTTCAAAGAGAATTCTGAAAGAATCATACTTCTAACTCTTGATACCAAATTATCAAAAAGATACTCATAAAAGTAAGAGAATTTAGAGAAAAGTTCAAGAAAAATTATTGTGGAGAGCAGGTCACCATGATGGGGTTGCCTCCCAAAAAGATTGCATGGACTAGCTATGCATAAAGATCTGCAGCTTAAACAGTAACTAAATTTAGGATATATATAGCCAAAGCTTTTGAAAATAGAGCTTACTTAATGAGCATCTCATGAAGTGACCTCCATCTCATAAAATTTTGATATATCTCTAATTTTGTCTATGAGGTACAAATCTACCGTGCCTTCCGTTTGACTTCAGACTACCACAGCTAACCATCTCTCTGACTAAACAATGAACATAGGGTACAAAAAATGTAGAAATGAGTGTAAATCCTCCAAAAAGAGAGAATTTAGGTGGGTAAAAGGTTATCACTCAAATTAAGAGAAAAATGTGAACTGAATACTGTGAAAAAAATTTCACACTTGGAAATCCACACTTGGGATATAATACTAATATTAATACTACCACATATAATAGGGAACAATCTTGCCTAGACAGAGAAAGGAGCTACATGGCTAACAGGTCTTTTCTATCTCTTAACTTCTATGATCCTAATTTTATGTTTTTGGTTTTTTTTAAAGTTTCTTTTATACTCATATCCAGGGAACATGAGCCAAGTTCAAATATTTACATGTGCTTTATAAGCCCTTGAGCATTGTAACTGAAATGTAAACATACCCTTCATTGTAACAAGTCAGGCTGTGCCACTGTAATGCCATTTGGGCTGAAATCTTGAAAGGAAAAAAATGGAGTTAGTACATAAATGATAAGCAGTAAATGACAACCAAGTAACTTCACTCTGCCTAACCAACAATACAGGTCTCCATGCTCTGTTTATGGAAAAATAATGCAGTGTTGATCATCTAAACTATTGTCAAGCTGTTTAGGGCTAAAAGGGCAGGAACAAACCTCCTAAAAAAGATCAGAGATAAAACAAGAATGGTTCTTCTCAAGCCTTTTGGGATGTAGGCCTCTTTATGCAAACTTTTGATGCCGATACAGTATGACTCACCATAACATGTGACTACAACACAGGGATTAAGCTCATAACCTGACAGGGTTTGATCCAAGAATACATGTTTTATGGTAACAGAAGTAATGTGCATCAAGTTTGTACATTCTCTAAGTCAAATTGTCAGATGGCACCTATTCAGCCGTACTGGGTGCATCTACACATGCCATTAAGGCAACCCAATAAACTCTGACACAGTTTGCACAGGAGAAAACTGCACAGGCATTGCATTTACATGTGTGCCCAGGACTGCAGCACTTTGAACTAGGGTGGAACAGCCTCAGGCTGGCAGGGGCCTGGGGAATCAGCCCCAGGCTCCAGGTGGTGGCATCAGGCATCAGAGGAGCTGGCTGGGGCACAAGGAGCATTTATACAATGGGCCTTTGTCTGCTTCAACATGCTGGAAATCCAGGATGTCAGAGCAGACTCAATTAACCGAGTCTGAAGACCACACGAGCTGATGCACCCAGCCCTGCAGTGCATGCATTTGTATAAACAGCAAAATGTGCATCAATGCACAGAAAATGGCAGCAATATGCTTTTGAACTAAAACACCTTTGATGTGTTTTACTTCAAAAGCACGCCACCCCATTTTCTGCGTGCTGACATGCATTTTGACATTTATACAAATGCATGCATTGCAGTGCTAGGCACTTTTAAAAGTGCCTGACATTGCAACACATGCAAATGTACAAATGCCCAAGGGTGCTATCCTCATGCCCCAGCCAGCCCTTGTCACCAGCTACACATGCATTTTGGTGGAGCAAATAAATAAATATACTGCACCCTAATACAGGCATGTATGTAGACAGTGATACTTTCCTGCTAATTAGTCAACTCCACAGTAAAGCGGACATATAATTGCACCCACTGGGAGCACATCTGTGTGCTTCCATAGGAAAACTTCTGGGGTCTGGTGCATATGAAAATTCAGTAATGTTCCTCATTCAAAGTTTCCCTCAAGTTTTTCCTCTTGGGAGTTGGGCATTTCAGCCCTCCTCCCATACATGCTCAAAAGCTTACATATAAAAGAAGCAGGTATTCTGACCTCAAGCCACATGGTATGTTGGGGGACTCTCATGGAAATGAAGACCTATCTACCCGAGGTCCTGGGCATCCACATGGGCACCTGACTCCTTGTGACTCATTCCTAACAATCTGTGCACCCAGTAAAGATAATCTGGTGGGGGAGGTGGGGACTTCAACTCCTTTAAGAAGATTCCTGAGCCCTGACAAGGTTTAGTGGGGGGAAGAGGGGTGGGAAACTATAGGAACCTTTGGATTTATAAACTTTCTCGAACTTTTTCATTTGAGTGGCAGTCTCCCTTTTACCTCAACATCATGAAAGTCCCCTGTCAGGGCCTTAGACAGGAGGACTAATAGATAGATGCATAGATTGTAGGGTCTGAAAGGGACTTTGCAAGATCACTGGGTCCAGCCCCCTGCACTAGGCAGGAAAGACAACTGGAGTCAGGTGACCCAGTGAGGTGACCGTCCAGTCGCCTCCTGAAGACCTCCAGGGTAGGTGACCACAACACCTCTGGAGGTCATTTATTCCACAGTCTGGATGCCCCAACCATAAAGAAGTTCTTCCTAGTGTTAAGCCTGAAATGGTCTTTCAGGAGTTTGTGGCCATTTCTCCTGGTTTCCCCAAAGGTGCCCTGGTAAACAGTTGTTTGCTGAGCCTTTGATGTATTCCCTTAACATAGCAGTTAGCTGCTACCAAGTCCCCTTTCAGCCTTCTCTTTTCCAGGCTGAAGAAGCCCAAGTCCCTCAGGCCTTCCTCATATGGCTTGCCATGCAAGTCTCTGATCATATGGGTGGCCCTTCTCTGGACTCTCTCAAGTTTCGGTCCTATGTACATCTGATTGAAAATAGGATACTAACATTAATACCCACAGGTCTTCCAGGTGTGACTGTAGCATCGTAGTAGACAGAAAGATTGTTGCCTATTTACCCTCTTCTGCATGCATTTGCCCACACAGTTCAAAATTGCACTGTACTTCTTACCTTGCAAACTTCACCATCTCATACTAGCCCGAAGCTCCAACACAACCAATGTAGAAAATGGTCCTTTCCTTCAGGAAGAAGATTGGGGTGATCTCTGTTCAGGCAGAGATCAATGTTCTGTAAAAGGATTCTGTATTGGATGGTTCCTTCTATTACCTCATATTCCCTTTGAAATGAGAAAAAAAATTATTTGTGCTTTGTTTTAGGGTTTATATCACACCATGAACCAGGATGTCTAACACCAAACCTCTGTAACTAAGAGAAGGTAGGTAGAAGGAAAGAGGTTTTTTTTTAAAAAGGAAAGAAAAAACCCCTTTGTTTTAGTCTCACTAGTAGAAATGCAAAAACCATTTCAAAGCAGCAATCAAGGAGCCTGATTACATTAGATCTTGCTCTTTTCTTGTGCAAAGCAGTCATTCCTCCCTACCCTTGCTTCCTCCAATGTCTTGAGCAAGTCTTCAAAAACATGTTTGCAGCATATGCTGTGTTGCTGTCCCAGCTAGTACACTACATTCCACAAACTGAATATACATTCTTGGTTTTCCTTTTGCTTACACCAAAATAAACCCATTGACTTTAGCATATTTGTACCTAAATAGACCAGTGAAGGTGAGTGGAGAATCAGGATCGTGATATAAATTATGCAAACAACAACACTGTAAGAACATCATTAAAGCTGAAAAGTCATATACTATGAAGTTAGAAAAAGCCAAAATTAAGATTACCTGAGTAACCCCAATTATATTGTTTTTCTAAAATTGACCTCATTTCCCTTATGCTTTACTAAATATATTTCCTGATGTTGGCAGTGGGGGGCAACACCAGTTTCTCAATAGGAACAGTCTTTGTTTTTTCTTCTGTTTATCCTTTCCTTTTTTCCTTATGGTTTCTGGGAGGGAGGTAGGCAAAAGCTTTGGTCAAATTGAGGCATAGGAGGGGGCTGAAAGGTGGGCTAGAACATGAAGGGGAAATGAAACCCCAGTCAAAGACTGTGAGAGGTGAGGTAGAGAGAGGGATGGATTCCCATGCAGGCTAATCAGATTAGTAGCTTGAGGAGGAGTAGAGGGAAGCAAGGCACCCATGGCTAATCTCCAGTTATCCAAAGTCATCATCTGAAAAATGCATATTAATTCTAAGGTCATGATATGGCAGGTGGGACAGAGGAGTCAAATTAGGGGGCTGGGGCAAAACAGCCACCATGGGGTATCATGACCACCCCAGAGTTGTCCCCTGTTAAACAAGATCTGCATGCTCAACTGCAGACATAACATGCAGTTCCAGAAGGAAGGCATAGATCCTACTGATTTCATAATGTAAACCTTATTTTAGTGCCTTTTATAGATCATCAGTAATTCCACTATCATCTTGCATATCTTTTGCCTGATCACGGATATATAAAATGCACAGTATTAATCTTGGGGTATAGGACCATGTTGGTCTAAGGACATAGGCAGACAAGGTTCTTTGGATAAATCTGATATCATTTATTACACCAACTAAATAGTTGGAAAAGGTTTTCTTAGCAAGCTTTCAGGTTTAAAAACCCTTCATTAGGCTGAGGAAGCATCTGCACTTGATGTGTGCTCTTCCTGGATGGAAATGTATCTTGGGCATTGTAACAGCTTGCCCTCCCCAGCACCATCTTCCTAGTAATCCCCGCCTTGTGTGGGGTGCCCTTGGATCCTTCTTTGGGGTTCTTGTCCTGCCCTATACTTGCCTGCCATGTCTTGATGGAAATTAAGATGATGTTCTTGCAAGCAGGAGGCTGCCTATTGTATTGGGTATGTTGGGGCCTTTCCCCTATGTGGGACTGACCCCTGATGTTCTCTAGCTAGGCCTCCCCATCTAAACCCACTAAACCGGGTTCAACTCCGAGGCTCTAGCCTTTTCCATTGTCTGGAGGCCTGGGGCCCCTTTTCCTGCTCCCATCTGGAGCCTAGTCCAGAGGCCTGAATGCCAACCCCACAGCCAGAGGGCCGCAAGCCCAAAACCAGGGGACGACCCCAAGCCCGCAGCCTCCCAGGCCAAAAAAAACCAAAAACAAACCCAAAATAAAGCTGCACCACAGGCGCACCAGCTCCTGGGCTTTTAAGATCACACCTTGCTGGTGCCAGTGTTTGCTCCCCCTCTAAGGGGTTCCTGGCTGACCCCTCTCTCTAGGGCTGGGGTTCCCACGGTGCCGAGGGTCCCCTCTGAGGTCTACTCCAGCCCCCAACAGCCTCACCCAAACCTCCAGTATAAAAGCAAACAAAACACAAGCCCCTGGGCTATAACATAACTTTCATAGATTTCACAGATTTTCATAGATTTCATAGACATTAGGGCTGGAAGGGACCTTGGAAGATCATCGAGTCCAGCCCCCCCGACCAAAGGGCAGGAAGTCAGCTGGGGTCATAGGATCCCAGCAAGATAAGTATCCAATTTGCTCTTGAAGGTGTTCAATGTAGGTGCTTGAACCACCTCCGATGGCAGGCTGTTCCAGACCTTGGGGGTGTCGGCGAAA
>NW_017728948.1:27055362-27104440 GCF_001723895.1 Crocodylus porosus
TCCTTGAGTACCCTGGGGTGCAGATTGTCAGGGCCGGCTGACTTGAAGGTATCCAGCTTCTCAAGGTGTTCCTTCATGAGGTCAGCTTTATGGAGGGCAGGGGATCTCCCTCACCCAGACCTCCCTGTCCTGTGGCGGGCATGGGCATCCCATGGGACTGATAAAAGACCTACACAAAGTACCCATTTAATAGGTTGGCTTTTTCCTGGGTGTCAGTTGTTAGTTGCCCCATCTGGTTCATCAGGGGTCCAATGTTGCCCTTGCTTTTCCTCCAGCTCCCCACATATCTGAAAAGGGACTTTTTATTGTCCTTGATGCTCAAAGCTAGTTAGAGTTCAGTTGCAGCCTTGGCTTTCCTGGTTTGCTCCCTGAAGGACCGGACCAGTGCAGAGTAATGCACCTCTTTGGAGGTGAATCCCATCCTCCATCCTTTGTAGGCCTTTCTTTTTAGCCTCAGGAGGTCTGCTAGATCCCTGGAGGGCCAAGGGAACTGCTGTGCCCTCTTGCTGCGTTTCCTCCAAGATGGAATCGAATTAACTTGTGCAATGAGGATCAC
This sequence comes from Crocodylus porosus, assembly GCF_001723895.1. Taxonomy (NCBI): domain Eukaryota; kingdom Metazoa; phylum Chordata; order Crocodylia; family Crocodylidae; genus Crocodylus; species Crocodylus porosus. The sequence goes on from NW_017728948.1 coordinate 27,055,919, forward strand.
TCCCTTGAGGAGCAACCACTCTTCTTGTACTCCCCTCTCCCTAGGGTCATGGTCCCTTTGGGCCTCACTGCCAAGCCTCCTGATCTTGTCGAAGTCGGCTTTCCTGAAGTCAAGGACTTCCGTGTTGCTGACTGACTTGCCAGCTGTATGGCAGATGGTGAAGGTGATCAAACTTCAAACCATCCGGCTAAAATCTCATTCAAGCCCCCAGGGCTGCTCCATCCCTCACTAGTCTCCGGAGCTGCTCATGTAGTTCAGGCCTGTTCCTTTTACTCACTTCGGCAGAGCTACTTCCCCCTTTGACTGCCAGCAGGGAACTGCCTGCCTGGGCTCAGTCCAGGGGTTTAAATGGGAGCCAGGCTCTGCCCCTTCTGGCCAGCTGACCACTAGCAGGTGTGGGTCACTGGGTCCCTCCGGTTGCCCTAGCAACTGGCACCTGAGTAGTTATTCTGGCTCTACAAGTAGCAGGCACCTTAGTGCCCTGCTACAGGCATACACTACTGGGTACTCCCCTTCACTTCCATTTCACTCTGTTCGCTCACAAGGACTTGCTGCCCGTGTCTATACAATAAACTTACCACCCTTGGCGGCCAGTCAGGCATGCTGCACTACTCCATGCAGGTTGCTTCCTATACTAGAAGAGAAGTATCCCTATCAGTGCAATTGCACAAAAGCACTAATTACCTTGGAAGTTGGCTAAGAGGCATTGTCACTCAGCAGGGCTAATAGCCTACCCCACATGCTGTGCAGAGGTGACTTCATTGCTTCTAGTTTAGGATGCAGCCTTCTCTTGAAGCAATAAGAGTGTGCCTGAGGGGGCTGCACCATGGAATAGTTAGCTTACTGTGTAAACATAGCCTCTGTCTTCAGTTTCAAAGACTTTTTGTTATTATTATTACACAAAATCACACCTGGATACTCTGTATTCTGAAGCTCTTGGAGAATTTCCTCGGCAGCTTACCCTAGTCCAAACTATAATACCTAGAGATATCTTGTAATAAGGGGGTAGGAGTCAGCAATTTATTTCAGAATTTTGAAGGCTAATTTCTATTCAAATGAATCCATGCAATATTTGTTTGAGCAGAATCCTAGGTTTTTGAAGCATATACCTGGCCTGTCCAGTCATAGTCATAAGAGCTTGAAGAGAGAAGTAACTGCATTTGGAGGAGTGTTTTGACATTCAGGATTTTTGCCAATTTAGAATATAAATAAAATATTTTGCGATATTGTATTAAATGGTTAGTAGCTTGGCAACTCCACATTTTCAGGCCACCAAATCAATCAAACAAAAATATGTAATATTTTATTATCATATATTTATATTATACAAAATGAGGCTGCTCTTTCTAGAGATATATTTTTGAGATCCAAATTCAATGAATAAACGTAAATTTTTATGCTTTTAATCTTTGTTCAATTTTCAAAATCTTACTCATGGACACTTGGCAGTTATATGAGCAAAACTCCTGTTACTCAGTAAGGCGCCCACTTGCAGTTCCAAAGATACCCTACAAAACTCGAGTAAGACTTTCAGAAACTGAGCTTCCCATTTTAAAATACATGTAATGGATGTTCAAGTGCATGTACTCTATAGTTTATTCTTACGATGTTGAAAATCATATTCGGTATACTTTTTGCTGCTGCATCTTGGAACAGATCCTCTGTGTGTACCATGTGGCTAATTTGTTCAGAGCCTGACTACAGAACCACTCCTACACATTAGCTGTTATGCCACCCACCTTCCTGCTGTTACCATCCCTGAGATAAAAGGGGGTAGTCTGGGATGCCCCAGGTGCTGTAGCACTTCAGCTACGTTGTCATCCCCTTGATTCTATCTGCAGCTGTCAGAGAAGTCCTGAGCTGACAGTGTTGCTTCTACCAGGAGTAAGTGAATGCATTCATAGAAATGATCTTCATTGTTGCACCTCATTCCTCACTTGCCCATTCAGCAACTGAGCTAAACAATAGGATCTAATCTCTTGGAACAGCCAATGCCATTTTAGCAGCTCCAAATTCTCTTCCACTGATCCGTTTGTCCCAGTGTACTTGAAACACACTTGATTATGCCACTGTCTGATGGTCTTTGGCAATCTGCCTTTCATACTCCCATTTTCCTTTCCTTCTCACTATTTATACTTGTAACTCTGCTAACTCATTCTTTACACATTGCATGCCCCCCTCTCTAATAGTTGATTACTTTTTGCACTCTCTTATTCAGAGTGATCTTTCTAATTCCTAGTGCATTTATTGCTAGATGGCACTCAACTCTTGGGTATAATGTCATTTGTCCTTCAACACATTATTCTCTCCCCCTCCAGTATCCCCATTGTTTTTCCAAAATATTGCTTTGATGAAAGCTAGCATTTTAAATGAAACAAGCTTACTTATTGCTTAGCTGCTTCTACACTCCTACGTTTCCAGAGGTTGTTGCTCATATAAAAAGAGGTACCAGATTCAAGCTTTCAGTCTGAATGATTTGCCTTAGATTAAGAAAAGAATTAAAGGATAAGTTAGAAACTGGGCAACTGTAAAAGAGGCTGAAGCAACCCTGAGAACAAAATGGATAGTGTCTCTGGACGCAAGCTCAGTTGGATCTTTCAAATTTCAGTGCACAAAACATGAAAGCAAAATAGCACAAAATCTACAAATGTCACATCAACCATCTCTTCAGTCAGGTAAAGCTAAGTCAAGAATTGTTCCTTTCTAGAGATGGTCTGAACACAACCTCTGGATCACAATGTTTTAAGATCCAAACTTCACGGTTGAATTCATCCCTTTCTGTTTTTTCTTTTAATATATCATAAAGGAAATAATCCAGCTCTCAGTTTTAGCACCATATTGCTCAGCATTTAAACATGGTTCTACTTTACATTGGGGGGTTATCTATTATTTTCAAAAACCTCTGTACAAAATTCATACTATATTGGTTTCTCCATGAAGATGGAGGTAGGAAAACAATGTTTGTTCAAAATTAATAGAAACCATAATTTAGCCTGGCTTCAGTTTTATGCTCAGTCCCTTCTGCATACTTTACTTGCCAGGGACAGAGGGAGCATTCTGTGGGAGGTGTGGTACAGTCAGGTCAGAGAGTATCTGATTACACTAGGATCTCTGCCCATGAAGAACAGTTTCTATAAACACTAGCTGGAAAGGGCTTGTGGAATGGGAACCCCATAAATTCTGTGGGATATCATATAAAGGAATAATAATGGCTTTTTTCCCCAAATGTAGAAGAGACAGTCAAATCATGACCTCTGTATTTTACAGACAGCTAAAAGGAAATTGCATCCTTCCTCTTGCCATATAACGTTTCCTGAGCAGACACTTACCAAAGGCTTCCTGCCTCAAGCAAGAAGTTATGCAAAAATGGAAATTCTCAAGACACATGCTTTCTGCAGGAGATCATGAATAAAATACTGACAGACTCTTGCTTATGCTTACAGATGATTTTGATAATTCACACCCCCTCTTTGAATTCAACTGCATTTGTCCAACATCTCCAGAGAACTCTTTATATAGTATTTACATTGGTAAATTGTCCCATTTCACACACATACCTCACCCTGAATACACTGCTCAATTTTCATTTGGATATTAAGTGAATGATACATTCATCATTAAATGACAAGTTAAAAACTAAAAGACATAAAATTAATGTTCCCCAATGATGAATTTCACCCAGCCCCAAAGTTTGACTTTATATGGATGACTTGGGAATGTCTGGTTGGGGACAGATCCAGTCTCTAACAGTTGGACTAGACATGGGCGGTTCCATAATTTTCCCTGTTCCTCCATCACCTTAGCTGGAACAGAAGCCATCTGCACATAGTATTCTTGTCACTGGACATAATTACCATTAGCTAGGGCCAGTGCTCTACAGGTATGGCCCTGGTATGGCCCATGGCCCAGAGCAATGTCTGGTAGAAATTGTGGACAGACAGGGGCTCCTAATGTTTAGTTCAGCAAACTATTTTTATACTATTTTTAACCTATTTTAGGTTAAAACAGGTTAAAACCTCCCCACTTTTCTTTTTTTTTGCCAAACACAGTCTTTTTCTGATATAGTTTTGGTGGGGCTCCCAAAAGTAGTAAGACCTAGAGTTAACACCTCACTGAAAACTCTGATCAAAGTGATTGTTTCAGGCTGTACAGATTCAGGCAGACATCATTTCCATTGCGCCCAGTTCATATTTGCAAGCTTTCCTCCAAAATCAAAAGGGATGAAAATTTACATTTTATTCTTAAAACAAGCAGAAATCTTGATTTAAATAAAAGTAGGGCTCTAAGCATGGGCCTGAAGTTTAATTTATCCATCATGACCCAGAAAACTGGTCTTTCACATGCATAGGGACTTTCCCATCTCATTAAAACAATTTCACTTTAACCGGCCAGCAATATAAAGGAGGCCAAAAGACCCAGACACAGGTCTAGAAAAAAAGACATAGGTGCATTTTAGGAGCCTAAAATGTACTGCTCAATGGCAGCCTAAAATTACAGGGCACCACCCTTTTGCGCTGAATTTCTTCCATGCATCTAAGAAGTTTTGTCTTCTCTACTTGCTAGGAACTGTCCTAGTCTGAGCAGCTGGGGTCCTTGCTCCTGCCTAATGTGCCAAAGTCCTCTGAGTGGTCCAGCCCTATAAGCACACTCAGAACATGCCTAACATCTACCAGCAGGATTGAGTTCAGCAAGAAGCAGAGCAGCAACAGCCACTTTTGTTCAAAAACACAATTGCATGTGGGTGCAGTTCCTATATTTTAAATAATAGCATAGTGGCTAAAGCACTTGATTATGAATTGGAAGACCTGGATTCTAGGCCTTCCTCTGATGGCTTCCAGGTCTTCCAATTCATAATTGAATTGTGCCGGATGTCTGTCACAGAACATATCGTCAACCAGCATGCAACAGGCTATCTCTCCTGTTGAAGAGATACAGCAAATAACAAAGGACTTGTGGAGTGTCTATATACGTGCTTTGGGGTGGAGTGGAGTTGGGGGGATGGGGGCATGGTGCCTATCATCATGTTCTGGATTTTAGTTTTTTGACCACACACCTAAAGGTTAGGCACCATGCCACCCAATTTGGAGGCATATAAGTCCTCCTTTTAATTAGAGTGGCTCTGAGAGCCACTGTAATTAAAGTGCTTGCAGCATCATGTGTATTCAGCATCCCATGCTTCAAAATTTCCAGCAGGGACATTTTGAACTAAAGCTCGCTCAAGTCGCTTGAGTTCGAGTGCCCCTGCTGCCATTTTGAAGTGTAGGGACACTGAATAGACACGACATGGAGGCTGTTGGATTGTGCTAATTAACATGCTGCAGAAGACTTGATTAATTAAGTCTGCTCCGATGTGTGCTAATTAGCACACGTTGAAACAGACATCCGGCACATGTATAGGTGCCCATGGAGACAAAAGGAGAGTAAACAGGCAAGAGCATGGCTCTGTTAGTTAGTAGTTAAGGAACTCAGCTGGGGGAAAGGGGTGTCTTAGATACCAGTCACAGCTCCCTGGACTCTCTTTATATTTTTCATTAAACAGTCATTGAAGAAACAGAAATAAGCCTAGGATTATACTTACAGAGTCAGGCTCCCTCTTATTTGCTCTCATGCTGCCCCAGTGAATCTTCCATTCTGATGTGTACAATGGCAGCTTTAGCAGGAGAGGTGGGAGCTACCCTCACCCAGTCTGGCCTGTAACCTGTTGGTTAGGAACTCTTTGGTGGGGTGAATGTAACAGAGGATCTAAAACCCAGGTGTCCTACTTCCTGGTAAACGCCCTAACTAGTAGGGGTAGAAAGGGTGTGCAGCTCTGTTATTACTGGCAGTGTCTTAAAATAATGTCAGCTCTGCTCATTTCTTTCAAAAAAATACTTTTAGGCACCAAGCCTCTAGAGTGGATTCCAGGCTCTGGATCCCAACTAAATGGAACCTAAATATCAGAGAAGTGACAGGAGTTCAGGTACGCTCCTCTGCTTCATGTTCCTCTAGCTCTAAGGTAGCTCTAGGTGACTCTTCCTAGCATGTAAGTCTTTGTATCTATCTCCTGAGGCATCTACCTTTCTGCTTTTGCTATACAGGTAGCTTAGATGCCTATCACCATGTTCTGGATCTTAGTCCGTTGACCACACGTTAGGCACTGTGCCACCCAGTTTGGAAGCATATAAATTCTTCTTTGCATTTCCTTCTGATCCTCTAATGCATAATCAACAAGATATCAGAGTGCATAAATGTATCTTTTTCACTGGAATGCGACTCCAGATGAAGTAGTTTAACAGTTTTCAGAATAAGTTTATTTTTCATAGTTTTGTCATTCTCATTTAATTAGCAGTCTATATTTTTCATAATTTTGGTTTAGATCAAAAGTGTTGATATTTCATTCTGTGAAATCAACACCTCAAATGATGATCTGAGAGCAAACTACCTGAGCACGATAATGAAACAGTAATGCTCTGTTTGGAGTTTCCATGATTCAATGGCTGCTGCACTCATCAACTCAAATGAACACAAATAGCCTGACATCCAAAAGCTAAATTCATTTCCTACCCTAAATATTCCCTCTATTTTTTGGAAATAAATAATTGACTCCATTGTTTTCAGTCATGGTCTGATGAAGAAGATTAGCTTTACACTGGAAACATCAGGCCTTTGCATCTTCTGTTTGCTTATTTACTGTCAGCATCTCATAAATGCTCTTGTTTTGTACCACTGGGATGTTTTCCCTCCCCTTCGTTATTTGGTAGTTCATGGAGAAGAAGCCTGGTGTAACAAAGGAAACAGGAAGCAAGGCTTAAGTGGGGCACAATTCCCTAGTGCTAAAATCAGTGTCTAAATTTAGGAGCTCATGTAAGTGACCTCATTTTCAAAAGTACTAAACCCAACAGCTCCTACTGAGGTCAATGACAGCTGTTAAGTGCACAGCACTTTTGATAATTAGGTCACTTATCTAGGTGCCTAAATATGGACTTGGGAACCTAACTTCAGATAACTTACACTGTACAGATCTAAAATGACAGGGAAGGAAACTGACAGATAATAGGCAAATTCCCAAATTAATCATAAATATTCAGATCGAAGTAAGGATTCCAGACTTTGTTGGTTCCAGTTTATCGTTCAAATAAACTGGATTCAGTAAGGATAGTGTGGCTGCAGTTGTATAATGACAACTTATTTCCTTAATTTCTTCTTCATAATATGATCTTCAACAAAACATTCCTGATATTAAAACACATAGGGCCAGATTCTGTTCTGTCTATTAGGACTGTAAGTATGATATTTCACTGTGCTCAAGACCCTGAAAAACTGTTAATGCAAAAGGTGGATTGGTCGTCCTCTTCCTTGCTACTATTTTATAATTCAATCTTAAGAGCACTATGATGGTGTATTTCAAGAATAGATATGTTAATTGATTTTCAGGGATTTGAATAGAATCTCACTTAGGCGCTAATGTCTATATAGACTCTGGGCCAAGGGTGGGCAAAATACGGCCCACAGGCTGGATCTGGCCTGACAATTGATTGAATCTGGTTTGTGGCTGCCTCTGTGGTGCTTCACACAGGGCTGAGTCCCACCCGGGGCAGTCTGCACCACACTCCCACCTGCAACTGCCCCATGATCACGGATGGCATCACCCCAGCCCCAGGCCTGGCCTTGGCTCCAGCTAGCACACACAGCTTAATCACACCAGACAAGCAGATCTACATTGCGCTGGGTAGATGAAGTGGGTAGAAGTGTGACATGGAGCTGAAGCTGGAGCTGGAGCTGGAGCCCTGTATGCTTGGGGAGGAGCTGTCCTGCTGCAGCTTCCCCCTGATCTGGCGGAGCATGTGGTACCTGTATGTCCCCACAGCCACTGCTGCTTCCCTGTGTCATCTACTGCCCAGAACAGCACAGCAGGGGAAGGAGAAGGAGGAGAAAGAACTGCTAGAAGCAAGGGTAGTTGAGTAGTACCTGGGTGGCCATGAGGAAGCTGTGCATGCTGGCTGGGGCAGGTGTAGTGTGGGTGCAGGCAGCAGCATGGTACAGGCTGGGCAGAAGCAGGCAGGACTTACCCCCCTTACAGAGCACCACAAGGGCAACCATGGGCCAGATGGGGGAGTGGGCACACTGCACCACCCAGGCAAGCTCTGCTGCACGCCCCTCACTGTCTCTACCAACCCCCAGCCAGGCAGTCCCCCCCACACACACACCTCCCACCCCCACACACATACCTCCCTATGCACATCCCATGTCCCCATCCCCCTACACAATGCCCCCACAGCCATTCCCCACACACCACACCCCCCTCAGTACTTCCCACCACACACACACACACACACACACACACACACACACACACACCACCCAAAAGATATTTTCTGAAGGATCTTATGTGTGCAGTCTTGGCAGCTCACCAAAATTCTTTAAGTAACCAAAATAATTGCCCACCCTGCTCTGGACCATAATGTGCATGGAGACTGATAGGAACAGAGGCAGAGTTAAAACTACAGGGGTGATATTAATTGCATTTTTTAAATATTTGGAGTACTTGGTTTGGTTTGGTTTGGTTTGGTTTGAAAGTAAACTTAGTCATGAATTCCCAGGCAAATGTATGTTGGTTTTGTTATTTTGAAACTACATGTTTCTCTCAGGCATTTTTCCCTTAAGTCACTGATAAATATTTATAACTTTAACTCCAGCTTAATGAAGTTTTTTGCCTGGGAATAACAATTAAGCATCCCTATCAAAAATCACAAGTTGAAAATAATTGTCATTCAAATGCTATTGTTTTTGAGTATGTATAAAATATTGTTTTCTAAGATCCAAGAAAAACATCTACACTGGCAAGGCGTTTGATACAATGCCTAACTAAATGTGAAGGGGCCTGTCTTAACAGCATACCAATGAGGTGTAACTGGCAATCAGGTGTGACTTGTTTAACAAATTAACAATATGTTTCTCTAATGGAAAATGTGTTGCTTTATATTCTTCATTGAAGATTTTCATCCGACTTTAAAAAAATCTGCAGAGACTTCCAACATAAAATTAGGGTTAAATTTACTTTGAAATTCATGACCTTGGTATAAAAGCAAACTGGCAATATTGTATGCCAGGAAAATTACACTTGCATGAAATTCTGTAAGCCTTTTGTCAAAGGTAACATATTTCTACCTGATAAATAAATGAAATTCATTGAACTACTAGTAATAGCTGCATCTAATTTTGTTTTTAAAAACAAAGCAGATGTCATATCTTATTCTGGTTTGAATTTTAAATGCTTTGAAAGACAAGAGGGAAAGGGATTTCAGGTTAGTTGGATCAGGATAATTCTTTTCATGCTAAACTACTGAACAGTTCTATTTCCAGACAAATCACCACTACTTGTCGCAAATAGATTCTTTCACTACTACCTTGGTGAAATGGATGATCAGCTTTCTGTGTTAACTTGACCTAGTGAGGTGACTGTTTCCCCTCACTACACATACACCTAAGAAATGATAGCCTTACAGCCTAGCTTGCTTGTTCCAATGCCCTCTGTGCATTCCTCAGTACTCCAAAGCTGCGGAGATACTGATAAAGAATCACAGAAAGGAAAAGCTTTTCATGAAGTTCTGTTATTTGACAAGGCTTTCAAAATGCCGCTTCATCTCTGCAAATCTGTAAGCTACATGCAACTGAAAGGCACATAACTATAACACTTTGCTTTTATGGTAGAAAAAAAGAGAGGTGGGAGTTTATTAACAAAAGGCACCAATAAAAGATTCTTTTTGAATTGGCCTCAGACACTAATAGAGCTGGCATTTCCCTTCTGTTCTTCAGAAACCTCTTCATCCAAACACACATAGATTTCATAGAGAGCCACCTAAATTTTAGCCAGAACATTTAAGCTGTGCTTTTGTATTTGAACGATAAAGATTATGAAAAAATCTTTTGTATCATATCCTTTGTAGTAGATTAAGGGAACTGAATCAGATGGAACCTCACTTCTAAGTAGAAACCCTCTAACAGTGGATTTTGGTGGTTATTACAAATACATCTTTTAGCAGTCATTGTTTTATTTTTTTTCAGGTACTTCACAGATGCTAGAAAGAAATAAAAGTTCTATTTCATCCCTGAATATATAGTCTTTCTTTTTTAATTTGCCAAGTGATTTGTACTTACAAATCCCATACAATGGAACTTCCATCATCTTCCAGACCTAATAAATGTTAAGGAATATTATTAACATTGTAAGCAATATTTTGTAATGCTTGTTGTAAACATTCCTTCTATTACTTGCATTAATTTGTATTATATTTCAATGCATCACTTTGACATTACACTCCTTCAAGGGTGTAAACAACTGACAGATATTTGTTGACTTATGTCTGCACCCCCAGCCACTCTTAAAATGTATAGTACTTTCAATCAGTCTTCATAAACCAGTCCCCCTACTCCATTATTCTTTGCTTATCTCCTCCCAGTTCATCATTATCTTTTCATTAATCAGGTGTTCAGAACACAGTATTCCACGTGCAGATAACTCCTTTCCTACATTTGAAAAACCAAAGCATTTTATTTTAAAATTCAATTGAAGAAACATGTATGGCACACTGTGTGTTTTAATAGATGTGTTTCATTTGGAAGGTTCTCTAGGAGAAAGGTCAAAAGAGCCTCCAATGGCCTCAGTAAACCTGCATGAAATGTTTTCAGTGAAAACTCAACTATTCAAGAAACAGGGCCAGTTTTGGCTTTCAGTGCAAAGAGAACAATCAGATTATATTCATCAAATTATTTGTTAAAGTTCATGAACCTTTCCTGTGAATTCAGCCCAGTTTCAAGGGTATCTAAGGCTTACTTAGGGCACTGAATAAAAATAATGTCAAATGAACAATGCATGGTTCAAACACAAAAGCCAGTGCAATATGGCTGATAGTATCCCAATTTCACTTTTAAATTTTGTGTTGCTTTAATACCAAATCTTAAAGCAAAACTCCAGGGTGGTGAAACTGTCATGAGATAAAACCAATAAATTTACACTGACTTACAAAGCAAAGGCAATGCAGTGCTCTTTTCTCTGCCTAACTCTATTGTCTGTTATCCTAAAGTTCCCAGCCATACAGTTGGTCCAATAAATGATAGCCCCCTAAGAAATCCTTGCCTCACATAATTTTTGGATCATCATGCCTACAACATGACTCTTACAATACCATGGAGATAGTGTAACAAAGTCCAGTGTTGAGGGCTATTTTTACTTAGTTTAAATGCAAGCATACATAATGGAAATTGGAAACAAGCTAAAGAAGAAAATATTATTTCCCAAATTCATTTCCCATGTCTTTTGTTACAAGACTTTTGAAAGTCTTGGCAAAAACAGTGGATATCAAAGATGTGAAGATTTATTCTAGTCAAACGGAAATTTATCAGTGACAAGTTTGGGCTTGAAAGAATAGTGTAAGTTACTGAGTTTGACTGCCTATAAGTGCAGGAGGTCTTCTAATGATAGGATTCTGCTGATCCTATGAATACTTATGAACTTAGGACCATATTCTGTTTTCATATACATACAAATAACCCAGCTGACATCAGTGGAGTTCCATGCATACTGCTAAAACCAGAATTTGACCCATAACATCTAATATACTGCAAACAAAATGCTTTCTTATCTGTACCTTGAAATTCACTGGTGATGACTCAGGTTAGCCTGCACTGTACAAAGTTGTTATTACAAGCAAAAAAGTCATCTCAAAATAACAATCAGGTATGATAAACCTATAAAATGAAGGAAGTTCTCAAGATACATTGTTTTCAGCACCTTTAACCCAGACTATTGCAGCTTCATGTGCAGTGAGGTTCACACTCACAAGATACTCAGGGGGCATGCACACATTTAAATGAACTGGTCTCAATAGCTTGGTTTAGTTTGAGCAGCTTGAGTCCCTATCAATGAATCCCTATCAATAGAGCACTGTGCAAACACTCGGTATTTGAAGGAGCGCAAATACTGTGTCTAGCATGTCAGTTCCCCAGCCTGCACCCAGCAATGGATCCCTATTCCTCATACACAAGTCTACAGCCCCGGGAGTTACAGCATATCCTTTTTTCACCCTAAAAAACTCTCATCAGAGGTTGTAGGAAATTTCACATGTCATTTGCAGTTACCCAACAGGCTCCACTTCATTGCCAACCAGGTCACTGTGGGGAGGTTCATGGCTAGAGTGGTGGTCTAGCATGCAGTGTCATATAGGATGTATTGATGAACCATGTCATCTCCCTCATTAGGGCATTTCCGGGTGATCCTCCTGTTACCAGGTACCCAAGTCTCTGAATCCCATGGTCTGCCTCCTGGAAGTACATACCTAGCACTTGGAAATTGCTACCAAGGCCTCTAGTATCTCCTTGCTTCATCACCATCTTCCCTGAACATCTGTCATATGCTCCTCAGTTGTGTTGCAGCCCATCCTTGAGTCCCCACTGCAGCCTTCACAGGCGTCTCACTAACATGCAGGCATCATCCCTCAAAATAGAAACAAGAGACACTGCAGCTTTGTGAAATGTATCAAAATTCTCTGATAACATAGGATGTAACTGCAGAAGTTTTGGCCCCTGCCATATCTCAGCCAGACACACTGCCAGAGACATGAGCTGGAAAGGCTAAGTCTACTCTGCCGCATCCATCTCCCATTGGGTATGGAAGCCATGTTGCACACCCTCATGCAACTCATCTGGCATTGGGTCCTCGAGAAGCCTTGTATTCTAAGAAGGTGGCAGGCTTCACTGCCATGCTGAGAGAACTGTTTAGCAGGGACTAGGTCTGCTACAACATCTTTTCAGGTTCTCCTACCCCCTCAAATAACCCCCTTGGGGCTGCAGTTGTCTGCCTGTTACAAGGGTGCCTTCTATTGCGGGCCTCCTGCCACTAGCTGCTACTCCTCCCCACTGGTAGCATATGTGTGTGGGATAAAGACAACCCTATCACTTAAGACAAAGCAGGACAGCTCCTCACAGAAGAGCATGGCTTGCCTCATGCCTCTGGAAGTCTTGTTGGCACTGTGAATAAGCTTGAAGCAGGTCTTCATTCATTTGTTTTTGGCCCTGCACTGTAGACAGGCCCAGCTGTGGTCTCTACACTCATCTGTAATCCACTGCTACACCTAGCTGTAGTGGATGCTGTGGAGATGCTCCTGGGTCTTCTCTCTCCAGATGGAGATGAGATCTCCCATCTCCTCAATGGTCCAGTTCTGTCCTGACTGCAAATATTGGATGAAGATGGGCCAGACTTTGCTAGGGTGTTTGGTAGTGCCATTGGGGTTCATCCAGGAGTCACTGGGGGGGTTATGATGTAGCTTGGGAAACACAGGTGTGGGCCTTGACACATAGCTCTCTTTCACTCTGACTGGGTCCCAATCCAGGTCTGGGTCCGATCAGGTGTGTTCTCCAGTGTCCCTCCCATAGCTAAGTGGCCAGTGTGTCTATTCAGGAAGAGTTCAAGAATCTCAGACAGTCAAAAATGTACTGCTTTATTCTGGGTGGCTCATTACATACTGAGTGTTTTGTGCAACTGTTTTGCTGTGTTATTTTGCAATTACATCTATGGACACAATATAACTCAACCTATATTGGTGAACCAGGCTCATATTGATACAGTTTGACTTTGCTATAATATTCTAGTCTTTGGAGATTACATTTTTGCTACTACATTTACATTTCATGTCATTTAATCTCCAAAAGGTAGCTTTGTCCTGCTTTCCTGTAGCTTTATACTGATGTTGTCTCGGCAAACACATACTGATGGTCTTGTACAATGTTAACATCCTAATATTTTCTCCATAAAGTAAAAATGTAATTTGACTATTGCCTTGACATCTTAACATAATATAGATTTACAATGACAATTTTGTTTAATCTAGACATCACAATGTCCTTTGATTTACAAAGGCAATGCCATATAATCAATTAGATTTTGGCTTCTTTAAAGGGAATTAGGGAGAAGTGTCTGTGTGTCTATATATGTATAAGCATGTCTCCATATAGTTTTACTAAGACTTTTACTTCACATGACAAAACCTACTTTATTATGGTCACTTTTTCATAATCTACCTCAAAGGTAGGCAATTCTAGCTCCCCCAGTGAAGCTGTGACACTATGGAGAAAGGAAGGCAAGTTTAACAAACTGAGAGAGAGTAAACAAAGAAAAGCAGTGATGCATGCACTCCTGGGTTCAGGTCCCATCTCCCTACCCTGCTTATGAATTGCATCCACTGACTTTAATGAAAAATGTATAAGCAGTCCTAATTGTGCTGAAGGTTGTGCATCCCATTCATAACTCTCCCGATTCACTGGGGAGGGGACTTGTAGTACAAATGGATGGCACCTTTGTGCTGTCATGACAATTTTTATGGTGGTACAAAGGGAAATCAAACAGACATCTATACCAGTGGTTTTAAACCTTTTTTCATTTGCAGATCCCTAAAAATATTTCAAATGGAGGTGTGGGTCCCTTTGAATTGTAAGTGTGGGTATTCACATACTTTTGATTGATTGTAGTCATCTTTTGCAGACCCCTTGGACATAGTCTGTGGATCCCCAAGGGTCCACAGACCACAGGTTGAAGGCCACTGGACTATACCATTTGTCATGCCACAAATCCCATACTTGAAGCCCCCAAAAAGGTGGTAATGAATTCTGCCACTTCATTATGGCAGACATCCATTAGCTTTGTGATGTGAGAGTGCGGGCAGCCCAGAGTTGCCCATGCTCTCCATCCACCTCACACAGGTGTTCCCAAGACTTGAGGACCCCTATCCTGCACACCCTGGGGATTCCCATGCATGATTGAGCACCTCAAGCCCTGGGACTTTCCCTTATTACAGAGAAAGCCCTGGGGAATCTTTGCAGTGCTTGCCTGTAAATAAGGAAAGGTGGGGCTCCCCTGCTTACAGAGACATGCCCTGAAGATTCTCCAGGGAGCATCTCTGCAAGCTCAAAACCTCATCTTTCCCTGCTTACAGAGACAAACACTAGGGAATCTCCGAGATATGCCTCTGTAAGCAGTGAACACATTGTTCATAATCTTGCAGGATCAACAGGCAGGACAATGAGTGACATGTTTCACCAAACGAAGAGGATCAGCTGTGCTGGGATACATCCCAGCACATGTGATCTCCTTCATTTGGTGATGCCTTTTTATATGCTTAGGAACCTAATTCAGCTTCAGAAATTCAATCCCATCAGTTGGTCACCACAAATTTGGCAGACCCTTGTCACACTCCAAAAATGTGGTTGAAATGACACCCAGTATTGACACTCCTAAGTCCATAGTGCTAATGCTTTATATGCGTCTGTTTTTCATATCTAAAATGGGGAAAATATATCTCTGTACTAAGTATTACATATTTAAATATACCATAGAGGAATATCTGGAAGGTTCTCTAGTACTGTAGTGATAGAAGCCACATTAAGCATTAGATAAAGAAACAGATGCTGGAAAAGTCCACTTAACTAAAATAATTCTTTGAGTGGAGAAAGAGATTCACTTGACACTGGATTTCAGTGGGTTTTTGTTTCTCTCCCATTTTTCATCCCCCAGTGGTATTCCCCAAACACACATTGCATGCACCTGACAACGTTTTGTGCCAAACTCTGAACTGAATCCCTGATGGTGCTCAGATTTAAAAATACAGAAACGGGTTTGTAATGGGGAAAAAAAGGATAAGCCCACAAGGGGACTGATCGTGGTTGTTTATATTCATAATACAGAGCTTATCAGTGGGCAAACATACAGTGAGCCAGTGAAGGCTAAGATGTGAATAATGAGCCAAATTAACTGCTAGGTAATTTTGGTCACTAGGGATGAAGACACACTAGGTATGAATTTGTCCCACTGTATATAAGTGGAGGATCTAGAATTTTCAAACCTAAAATAGTAGCAATGCAGCAATAAATCAGGCTGCTTCTCTTGAATATTTAATCTGGATTTATGAAGCCAATGAATTTTTATTTCAAATTACTGCTTGCAACTTGCTTTTGACACTGTCTTTTGAATGACTTTGCCAATTTCAAAAACTGTTGCATGCCCCATCCAGCAACACTATCTATTTATAAGCAATGAGCTATATGCCCCTGTCAAAACAAGCTCACTAGTATGTGGGCAGCAGTATTTTTGCAATCACCAGCTAAACTTTAGCAATTCAAAGGGGGCAGGGGAGGGGGAAAGAGGCCTGCAGGGAAGTCCCACAACTTGGCTGTAAAATTGGGCCCTTGAGTCTTACTATTTTTAATAATTCCAGTACAAAAAGAGTTCACACAAGCCTTGCAAAAACTTTATTTAAATCATTTATGCAAAAGTTTTCTTTACAACCTTCATGTTGATAAAAAATATGCCTTAAAATTAAAAGGAAAATGATGGTTTCTTAGGTACTATAAAGCCATGGGCCCTTGGTTTTGCAGGATCCCATACAAAAAAAGATGCTAGGATGCTATGATGGTGGGCCTTCTAGAAATCTGTGATGAATTGCCTGATTTAGCTCTTTATGTCTCTGCATACTCCTGATCATCTCAAACAGCTTTCTGCCAGTTCATTCTGGGTAAGAAGGAAGTTGTGCCAGTGAGGTGGACAATACAGCAAAGGTTTATCTGCTCCTTTTACAGGGAGGGTCTGTACACCATTGATGGTGTAAGCCCAAGATCTAGAAATATGAGCATGTTCTCAGTGGCATCTAACTTATCACCAGAGTAATAAGGATGGTTCTTTTAAAATTGGTGTGTAGTTAGGATGTTTGCAAATCCTTTTATTTATTTTTTTTGGATGGAGACCCTGCTAGTAAAATCTTTCCCCCTTCAGTTTAGATTATTGTAATGATGCACTTGAAACGCATCAGCCAAAACTCTAGTAGTATGGTTCAGTTCCCTTGTTCAGCTCCACCTTGCCAAGAGGACATGACACTACTGTTCAGTGAAAGTGAAGACTAATTGGCTGGATATCTGCCTGTCTCACAAACCACCTCTACCTCATGATGCCCATTTTCTATTTCATTACATTAATTTCCAAAATACAGATTTGGAAACATCTGTAATGTGGAAACATTTTTGTTACAGATTCCATAAGCACCAGGCCTACTTTCCTCCAATCAGCTGTTCTTACCCAGATACAAAGCTTCTTATGGTATACACACAGATGTTGTTTTCAATAGGTAGTAATATAAAACCTTATTTTTTGTTCTATTATGTAAACTTTCCCATTCAGGTGACAGGCAATTTATTGCAGCACTGGATCATATTAGCTGTAGTAACCATACACTTAAGTGCTGTTCACTGAAAAAAAGGAGTACTGGCAAAAAATTTAATGAGGCATTTGGCTTTCCTTAAAACTGTAAGAGAGTACTTTGTGGTATGTCATATCAATCCAATTTTGTACAATCTTCCTATTCAAGCAGCAATTCTGGAGGTGGGGGTGTCCAGGATGATAAGCGACTAGATTGTGTCAGCTATAGAGGAAGTACTTCTTCGAGGAATAACTTCCAAATATTGGGAGGTCTCATTTACTTTGGGTGACAATGATTTTTGACATGAGTTGGATGGAGTCTACAAAAGTTCTTCAGCTCTTGCTGAAAGGCTAAACAAATTTTATTCATTGTTACTCCTATTATTTGCCTTGTTTTATAATTCCAAACCTTAACACTGATAACTGCAAAATGCTAATATCAAAATCATACTTCAGAAAGTAAAACACCCAAATTAACTCACTAGATGAGTAGAGTACCAGCAGGTAGCTGCACATTAGTAATTTATGAGAGCAGTTATTCTTTCTATGTCAAAAACCTCTTTGGCCTATTCCACCTCCAATCCCATTTCCAGGTAATTGTCTTCAATGCATTTCAAGTGTGAAGATCTTGATTATGCAAAGTTACCCATCTGCCCATCTTCATTAAAAATAAAACAACAATTACTGCCTTCATTGTCCAGCCGTCAAAAATCTCTCCTGTAAATTGTTCTTGTAAGAATAAGCAGAACACTACTAAAATGGTACTAAACCCCTCTGTGCTCAGAAACTGAAGGAGCTTTAAAATATGATACTTAATCACCTGATAGTAGTTGCCCAGAAACATCCCCTCCTTTCCTACCTTACAGAAGATACTAGTTTTGGAAAACGTGATATCTTTAGATGAAAACCTTTTTCTAAGTATATAAAAGCAAAAAAGAAAAGAATGGCACGTGCCATACTGAGTTCTGGTGTTCCTTTGGTTTGGTGCTGACAGTGAAAAAAGCAATAGACTGCTAATAACTTCCAGGACCATCACTATTATTATCTATGTTAGCAGCCTTTTTCTTACCATAAGTCCTTGTTGGGCTGAACTGTTAGTAAAGCCCTGTCTATACCACTTTTGTATCATACTCAGTACTGGAATGGAGAAGCACATCCAGCCCACTTGCTTCTGTTCTACACACTCCAATACTTGGGGAAAAAGCCTGTGTATCCAGTTCAGAGTGACCATCAGCACACACCAAGAAACATGCCCAGGTCAGAAAGCCTCAGAGCAGTGTTGGGACATAAGCTCAGAACCATGCTAAGCCAGCTGCATTACTTTATTTCCAGCATGTGAGCAGGAGCAAATGGGTGGGACATTTTTTCTTTGTAGCAGTCCTTGTGAAAATAACATCCTTATGAATCAAAGGGCTGAGAATTTTAGCTGGCAAATTTCTCTATCATGCCTATGATTTTGTGATACTGTGGTACACACCAGCATTAAGTGATGCCAAGGCTTGACCTGGAGACCTTTCCTATATACAGTAAAAGTTTTGTTATCCAGCATGCGTGGGGTAAGGAGGGGTTTTGATTATCTAAAAAATCTGGTTATCTGAGAATTATACTGGCCCACAGCAGCAGCCCACCCTGCCCCACGTAGATCCCTTTCCCCTTCCCACGCCCCTGCCCTTTCCCCTGCGGACTCCCAGCAGCTCCTCTATCGGCAGTGTCACTAACTAATGTAAACAGCAGAAATACTAAATGTGCATGCTGGACAGACTCAGCAAAGATTCCAGTTGCTAAAGTGAGGATTTGTATTGGGGAATATTGTAAATTCTGGTTAACAGACTATTCTGGTTAGTAAAATGCCAGTTAACACAGATTTTACTGTATATTTTTTTAAAGTGTTAAAGTGCAAGTCTGTTACAGCTTGAACTAAATAGTGCTGTCATATCTGCTTTTACAGGACGAAATGAAACACACAGACTAGTGCATTAGAACATGCATGTACAGGAGTTGCATCAGGAATCAACTGGATTTCACTACAGTACACACAATGTAGTATGGAAGGTACAACATCAGTTCTGCGCCAATTAAGCACCCAGTAGGAAAAACAAATTATGTTTCTTTAGCACTACTGGAAAATTTTGCCCAGGGTGAGGATGATACAAACAGTACAATATGTGCAGTCCCTTGCAACCCTAAAACTATCAATGGCACAAATATATGTTATTAACTGAATAAGTTTCGAACTTAGCAGAATAGCAAACAATGTCAGGGAAACAAAGCCACTCTCTAAATGTAGCAGAGCATAGGCTCAGCCACCAAAAATAAGCAGTGACTCATGTGCATGATCTTATTATTCAAGCAAATGCTAACCTATTAGTAGCAATGGTTTTTCAGAAGAGCACCAGCTTGACAAAAATACAAGAGATGGCACAACTAGTCTGAGACATCGAACAAACTAGAGCCCTATGATCCATTCCAATGAATTTGATTCAGGCACATGTAACAGCAGCCAACTGGTTTTCAGCCAGGAAGCATCATATAAACATTATATATGATAATAGCATTCTCAGACACTTTGCAGCAACCGCAGCACAAAAAATAGCAAGATACTACAGCAATGCTGTTCTTCATGATGATACAAGAATGTATTCTCAGGGCTTTTTCAAAAGACTTGGCCTCTCCTCTTTGTTCCCTTTTATAACTCATAGGATCCTTTCTTTTTTAATAGGCAAAGGGTTTTTCATAACAACACAACTTTTAAAACACCCCCTGTGCTTAATAAATTCCTCCCTTCTGCTCCATGTTGCTAACACCTGCATTTAATAAAAGGTATTTTGCCCTTTTCTCTGCTATCTGCACAACTTTTGTATGCGTTTTCAAAGAGGTGGTTTTTGCTCTCACCACCCAATTATTTCCCCCTCTTTCCTTCCAGACACCTTCAATACAATGGGTGTCACCCAAGATGAAAACTTTTCTGGACTAAATTTTCATAAACTGGCATTTTAAGTTATTTCTGTCTGTACTTCCTCTGTAGTCGACACTATCTAGTCACTTATTGCCCTGGACACTCCCTTCTCCAGAATTGCTGCTTGAATAGATATATTGAACAAAATTGGAGTGATATGACATACCACAAGGTACTCTCTTATAGTTTTAAGAAGAAATAATTGTGGTCTTCCCCAGGAAGATGTATGTGCCCTTTAAACGAGAAAGTAAAGCATCAGTATCAATCATGAATTAGGTTTGCATTTTGTTTCTATTAGGAAAATACAAGGAGTCCAGCAAAGCTCAAATGTGGCCCAACTTTAATCTTACAAGCTGTTATTGCATTTTAAATTAAGAAAAATGTTTTCACCCACCCCTGAAGTTATTCTTTTTCTCCATCTCTTAAAAACAGAGCATACAAGAGTAGTCTATGGGAATAGGCCAAAAGCGTATGATCACTTCTGCAGTTCTGAGTGTTAGAACATTATAGTGAAATGATATATTATGTTCCTTTGGGGAGGAGAGGAGAATAGGAAGGTAGAGACACATATACCGACCTGGAGATATAGTTTTAGGGAAAATATGTAAGAAAAAAAAATCAAAGGTGTTGTGTGCAACTGTATCTAAAAAGTAGTTTATCGAGCAGAAATTAAGAAATATGAGGTGTGACTATTTATACAAAATCCAAAATTTTCAAGTTATGAGTCTTTGCATATCTTACAGACAATTCGTAACTGCTCATTGTTCTAAAATAGCTTTCACAAAGACAGGATATTTTAAAGCAAAAGTAAAGTATTTGCAAGACAAATTATTTTTATTTGAAAAAATATGCATACTTTTACATCTATTTCTAGTCCACTTACTATTATTACAACATTACAGCAGAATGAAAAATGTCAGTGATTAGTACATGGGGGAAATCAAATTGTAAAAATTGGGAGAAACTTTGAGTAAAGTTATCCACAAACTCTTTTGGCCCTACACTACATAAGCCACCCTGTGATATCTTTGTTGAGATCAAATAGTACATTACTGGATATCATTAGGGTACAGAGCAA
Source organism: Crocodylus porosus (assembly GCF_001723895.1). Classification (NCBI taxonomy): domain Eukaryota; kingdom Metazoa; phylum Chordata; order Crocodylia; family Crocodylidae; genus Crocodylus; species Crocodylus porosus. The sequence goes on from NW_017728948.1 coordinate 27,077,171, forward strand.
CTAAGGCATACTCGACAAGAGTAAAAGAATAAGAATCTGGCCTTACGTGTTTTGCTCCTGGTACTTGGAACTCTTGTCTGAAGTGACAAGATTTCTCACAAATACAAGTAGAGATTTTTAGGAGTTTGTTAACTGAACAAGTTGTTATTATACAAAACAAATGACTTATTTCCATATGTTTTCATTTTTTCTCAAGCATCCCTTTCACCATTAGTCTGACCCTGACAATACAATAGCTCATCCCAAGAAAGATCAGGGAATGTTCCAATTTGCAAAAACATAAGAAATAAAAAATAGAAAAGCACAAGACAATCCTGGAAAAAGTATATATGCTTTACATACTACTTTAAAAAAGGAGAAGCATATGAATAAAATATATTTAATGTACTTTCCTTTTGCTGTCACAGATGCCTGTGGACCAATGGTGATTTCCTATAGTTTGCAGTTCTCTTTGAGTCATGATATACTCTAGTGTGGAATCAGAGTGGGCCAGTAATAGGTACTACAATGAGGGAGAAAAGAAGGGATCATGAGAGAACCAAAGGAACATTAAAGACTGAATATCCATCATTCATTTTGGTTCATCACTTGCATTATTAGCAGCTGCAGTTGTTCTGTCACATATCACATTTTCCTACCTGACGGGTATGGAGCACTCACTCTAAATAGCTGCAAGATGTAGATCTAGATTGTTGAATGTAATGGACTAGCATCTAAACGCTGCTGGGGAACCCTTGGCTAGCTCAATTTAGTTCTCTTTGTTGCAGAGGATGCTATGTTTGAAGTTTTTCCATCTGTTTACTGACAAGAGACTTTAACTATATCCTCTTTGGACATGAAAAGAATTGTTGCCTTGTAACACAGTTCTAACAGAAGATCTGTTCAATCATAGCCATTTCAGCCTTGTGGAGATCCATTATATGATAATGCTATCTATAAAGAAGCCCAAACCAACCTACCTTAACTAACAAGTGGTGGACACTCGTGGTTCTTAAAGGTGAAGCAATCTTTCCCATTTTGTTATGACTGTTTGCTTGAAGGAAATATGAAAGGGAAGAGGGAGCCAGAGAAGAGGTCTCACACTAAGGGACACTTCTAGCAGGCTGGTCATACAGAGAGAAGTATATGCCTGGGAAAAAGGGGAGGGGCATTTAAAAACAAAAATCAAATTTAGTTCAAGGCAAAGCTTTTGAAAGGACCTGGAGGGACGATCTCATTTTACCCAACCATTTTGTCCACCCCTTATCTAAATATTATTCATCTTATAGAATAAAATATTCATTTGGGTACTTGGAACATTTTTATTTTCATTTCTAGCTAAAGAATTTCAAACTGTGAGCCAGTTATGGGTATTTTAAATCCATGTGGACTAAGCAAACCTGTACTAGCATTATGTAAAAACACAGTAATTACACTACCCAGGCTCTAAGATCTTGTGTTATTTCTCACCTGTGGTGTCATACAAACTGGGTGCAACTACATGAGGCACTTTACTGTATATTAGACTAATCTAATCACCTACTGCATGTACACATCAATTACTGCATATTAAATTAGTCTAATGCACCATTTGCTAGTACCAATACATACAGGTACTAGAAAAATGGTGCACTAAGTAACACACTGAAGCATACATGTAGATCCTGACTGAGAGCAGTCAGCCCAGGCAGCAGGGGGCCACTGCTGCCTGGCTAAGCCTTGATTTTTGCAGGGCAGGGAGATCTGTCCTGCTGTAGGGCAGCTTCCTCCCAGCTGCTTGGTGACCAGCAGGGATCCTGGTTTTCTCCGATTTAAAAAAATCCCCAATTTTCAGTTAAAAAAAAGTAACTGCAAATCCACATTTGTCCGTGATTTAAATGAAACATCACTAACATATAAATATATATATTGTGGTGTTTCATTTAAATCATGAAAACTGTGGATTTGGGGTTCCTTTTTGTAACAGAAAATTGGGGATTTTTTTTAAATCAGAGAAAGCCAGTATCCCTGGTGATCAGGGCTGACTCTGGTCTCTGCAAGTCAGGGAAAGCTGTCTCAGCTCTGGGGACAGCTGCCTCCCAGCCACATCAGTTCTGATCTCTGTGGGGTGGGGAGAGCTGTCGCAGCTGCAGGGGTCCATGCACCGCCTGCACCATCCGCATGGTGCAGCGCAAGGTTGGCCACATGCTGCCAGTGGGGGTGGTGGTCCATATGCTGCTTGTGAGGGGCATAGGGGGCCACATGTCAACTATGGAGCAAGTGTGGTGCTTGAGGAACAGTCACATGGTGCTGGGGGCTGTTAACATGAGTGACAGTGTTCTGAACAAGGTCACACCAGTGCTTTATACCTCATTCTATACACCCCGAATTTCACTTTATTCTGTACACCCCAGAATTTCCTGTACAGCATATGAACTCCAGTTCGTAGCAAGAATTCGTGTAACTCATTCATAAAACTTGCCTTTGTACTTTGTGCTGTTGAATTTCATTCCATTTCTATCCTATTCAAGTAATCAGTTTTCCTGTGCAATATCCAAATCATCTTCTATATATGTGATGCTTCCAAATCTTGTGTCACTGGTGAATTTTATTAGCACATTTATATTTTTGTGATCATTAATGAAAAAATTAAGATTGTTCTGAAGACTGATACTTAGGGAACTTCACTAGCAACATCTATCCAATCCAATACTTCCTTTTTGAATAACACAAATTATGATCCTCCCTTTAGCCAATCCATTCCCATCTTGCAATTATTCTACAACTCTGCCTATTAACTAATTATTTCTTTTGTGGCATGATATCAAATGCTCGAGGCCCAGATAAATCAGAACTGCTGCCTTTCTGTTGTCTAGAAAGCTATCTTATTAAACAATGATATCAAGCTAGTCTGACACAGTATACCACATGGTGCATTTATCCCATTTTCTATTTCTATTTGTGATTAATTATCCTTTCTTTCTAAATTTGTTCGAAAGCTTTTTGTATGGTTGAGGTCAGACTAGTGGGCATGTAGTTGATGGAATCACTTATTTTCCACTTTCATAAATAAAGCTACTATATTTACTATTCTCCAGTCACCTGGTACCACCTCAAGTTTGATTGATTTATTAAAAATACTTACTAATGCACATGCAATTTCACGTCATCTTATTAAAAGGTCTAGAACAGAGATTATTTGGTCCACCGTCTTGAGAATACTGAGCACTTTGCATTTGCTTATCTTTCAATTGTTAATTTCCATTTCCAGATCCTTGTATTTTATATTTAATATTAGCACATTAATTTTCCTTACTGTCCAGCCTCTTATGGTAGAAGTAAGTCCCCTTTATACATTTGTCTTCTGGACGTGGATATAACAGAAGCCTCTTCTTGCCTACACCTTCCCATGCCTCATTTTGTGTATTTTTTTTTCCTTCTAGGTATTGGTAGAGACCTAGAACACTCATTGCATGAGTGTGGCAAGGCTCAGAGCAAGCCAGAAAGCTGAAGTGGCTTTCTGTAGGAGAAACTTAGAAACTACATCTACATATCAATTAAGCTCAGTGTCACTAAAGAAAACAAAAGAACTAAAATATCCACTTCAAAGACTGTAAATATATCCTGGTGCTAACCTAACTCACTTACTGTCCCCAGTAACCTTTGATCCTCACTACCTCACATTGCAGTTTTATATATTTCTCAGAGTGCATTTTTAAATTTAATCTGTCTCATCTTTACCATGGCATTTTGTATTTTATATTTAATACTTTGAAACCCTTATGGAATGTACTCCCTATAGAATGAAGTTACACCCAGGACCAGTTAAAAACTGCATTGAAATTGTAATTGTAAAGTGATAAAATCTGCTATATTGGGCAGTCCCTTGAATGAATGCAAGTAGGAATGACAAACCAAGTACCTCTGGTTGTTAATTAACAATAGCCTACCCAGAGAAACTTACCAATACAAAACTCTACAAGCCATTTTAAGCTAATGAATCAAATAAAGGAACCAATTCCTGGAACAGAGCACCCACCCCATTGACTATTGATGTAACCCATGACAATACAGCCATTAATTCAATATGTCAAGGGTGGACTTCAGGTAGCAACAGGCAGATACCCCTGTGACTAACAGCTGTCATGTACTACTACTCAAAACCCACATGGCACAGCAACCTCTGGATTGGGCAGCCAGGATGCTGGGGGATCACACAAGTCTGCCAGAAAGGAACTGAAGTGTAACCCTCAGTGGCACCCTGTCATCCAGCACCTGACCTACCGAGACAGAAGGACAAGCAGGCAACCCCCTTCTGGAGAAGACCTTGCCTTGAAGGAAGCTGACTATTGATAGCAGACTCCAGGGCCTTGGTTAGGTAGATATACTAACACCAGTGCTCTCACAATCACGACAGCAGCTACTATACACTAATCTACATGGGTTTAAATGACATGGGTTTGAATGAGTGAGTGTATGTGTGCTAAGGTGACCAGTACCACTCATAACTCAAAGTTTGCATTTATTATTTTATTGGTAAATTCACATCCTGTCCAATAAACTAGAATTTATGATGACCCTGAGAGTTGGTTCTTTGTAGCCAATATTATCATTTTATGTTCATTTCTTCATTGCTATGTCCTTGTTTATGCTAATTTCCTTTGAGTGCGTGCATCCACAAATGCAACTGGCATGTAGCAATAAACTCCAGTGTACTCTGTGTTGGAGCTTATTGCTCTTGGGCACAGTATTTACATGTTTGCCCAGAACTGCATTTACATGTTTGCCCAGAACTGCAGCACAATGAGCCAGGGTGGAGAAGCCCCAGCTGGCAGGAGGCCCGGTGGGGTCAGCCTGTCATCCCACCCCAGCTCAATATGCTGAGGGGCTGGCTGAGGTATGAGAGTGCTGTAGTGTGGGGCTAGCAGGCAGCCAGCCCTGGTCACCATCTACACATACGTTTCACTTCATGTAACTATGCCACTATAGAATAGTACCTGTCCCAGACAGTACTATCCTACAGCATTTAATTAATTCACTGCGCCCTAATACAGGCACACATGTAGATGCACCCAGAGGGCACATCTACATGAGTCTTTAATGTGCAGTAGCGTAGTTTACTGCTCAGTAAGCCTATAAGTCTACACATGCACATGCTTACTGCGCAGTAAACCTCACTAGTCGTGAATGATTTTGCTACCCATAAATGCAAGTAGCAAATTTACTTTCAGTTAGTAATAGTGCAGTAGCGCTCATGTAGACACCTGACTGGGAGCAAATTCGCTCCCGGTCAGCCAGCCACCAGGGGGTGGGAGATTGCTTCCTGCCCCCAGCAGCTGCCTGTTGCTGGGGCAGGCTCTGCCACCAGAGCCCAGGAGGGGGGGCCATATCTCCATACCACAGCAGCAGGGAACTCCAAGCCCCCTGCTTCAAGATGGCAATCGGGGAGCAGGGCTGGGAGATCCTTATCTCCCAATGCCAGCTCTGCAGTCACAGGGCCAGGGCTGGAGGATAAGGACCTCCCAGCACTGGCCCTGTGACCATGGAGCTGATACTGGGAGCTCCTTTCTGGCAGGGGCTGGAGAGCCTGTTCCCTAACCAGCTCCATAAGCATGGAGCTCAGTGACGAACAGGATGGGGAACCTGTTCACTGCTCAGATCCACGAGGGCAAAACTGGGTGGGAAACAGGTGGGAGCTTGTTCCCCACTCAGCTCCATAAGTGAGGAGCTGGGTGGGAAACAGGCTCCCCAGCCTGTTCTCCATCCAGCTCCACACTCATGGAGCTGAGTGGGGAACAGACTCTCCAGCCTCTGCCCCACAATCATGGAGCAGAGGATGGGAACTATGCTGGTCAGGGGCAGGTCCCAGCCCTGTGTCCTAATTGGGTGATCAAGGCATGTGGCTTGGAAAGATCGGCAGGGATGGGGTAGGTCCCAGCCCCCTGCCCTGATCTGCCGGTGGGGCAACCATTAGTGAACTAGCTGCTAGCTTCCCCGCCAGTGGATTGGGGTGGGGGGCTGGGAATTGCCTATCCCCTGCAGCTTTTTCCAAGTCCCCTACCCCTGACTGGGGAGCAGAAGCCAGGAGCTCCATGCTGCTGGGGAAGGGGGATATTGTCTCTGCCCAGGCAGCCCCTGGGGGCAGGGTGCAATGTCCCAGCCCCAGCCAGGAGACAGCTGTCTCCCCACTAGCCCCTAATCTAGCACCCAGGGGGAATCTTGAGCTCCCCTGGTGGTGGCAGGGGACCCTTGTAGGGCCCCAGGAAGTGGGAGCAGTTTACTGCCATTAGCAGCAAATCTGCTCCCACTTCCTTGCATGTGTAGGGGGAAGTGTGACTGTGCTGGGGGAAGTGGACCTGCCTGGGAGCATTTACTTGCTAGTAGTTTGCACCCAGAGGGTACTAAATTAGACATAAAGATTACCTAAGTCTCTCTCAACTTTATCCCCATATTTTTAGTTGAAAATTCTTCCTACACATTGGGTCAGCCTCAACCACAGAAGAGTACTATCAGGTACTCAAATGAAATCGGCTATCATAGCCTTCTTCCCACAAATCTCTCCAAGAGATAGTATAATATTAGAGCACTGGATTCAGTGACCTAAGGGACCCTCCAGCCCTGTGTTCCAATTTTCATATATCCCAAAAGCTTCCTGTACCACTAATCTTTGAGCCATGTGTTGATAATTTTCTTATCATACCACTTTCTTTCTCTATGGAACAAAATAATTCCACTGAAACTATGAGTTTCCATTTCTTTGACCATTTTACTTAACATCCGCATGTTACATTTAACATGTTGTTAGCCATGATCCATTTGAGCAGGCATGTGACAGTGTCATTTGTCCCAACATAAAGCCCCCCTGGATTTACAGGATTCTTCCCTGCGCTCATCAGATTATTTTCATCCTCAGATCCATGAGTCAGTTTTTTGATCCAAGTAGTAAGAACACCCCTCTACTTATCCTGGTGAAAAGTAGATGTTTTAACAAAAACCTGCCCCCAACACACAGATATATCTGCCTCTCCCTTTCAATATGAAACCTTTTCATTCCTCCTTCTCTGTGCAGACCATAGTCTTCCATCTTCAGTTTTCTCTCACAATTTCCTGTACATCACATTACTTTCTCCTCAGGCTTGAATACATATCTATCTGTATTATTTCTTCTGCCATTCATGTGGAGATAGCTTCTCTGCTCTTCTGGAGCAGGCCATCTTGTTCCCCTGTTTGTTCTCTGGCGCAGAAAACCTGGTTCAGTTCTGCTTCCACCCATTTATTCAGGGTCCTCATGTTCACATGCTTCAGTGACTCACCCTCCAGGTCCTTTTTTTAACCATTGTCAGCAAACCTTGTGTTGTGCTTGTGGGTTTCTCTTGCTTAGACTTTCTGCTATCTCCAAATCCTTATCTGAGCTGTATCACCATCTCCAATTTCATCTCTAGTCCTTGGATCTTCTTGTGTGAGCTCTATTAGGCAATTCTTTATAGATTCATAGATGCTAGGGTCATAAGGGACCTCAACAGATCATTGAGTCTGACTCCTTGCCTAGGCAGGAAAGAGTGCTGGGGTCAGATGACCCCAGCCAGATGCCTACCCAGCCTTCTCTTAAAGACCCCTAAGGTACGGGAGATCACCATCTCCCTTGGAACCCCATTCCAAATTTTGACCACCTTACTGTGAAGAAGTTTATCCTGATATCTAGCCTAAATCTTCTCTCTGCCAGTTTGTGACCATTGTTCTTTGTTACCCCAAGAGGCATCCTAATGAACAGAGCATCTACAACCCCTTGCTGCGCCCCTCTAATGAATTTCTAGGTGGCCACAGAATCACCTCTCAGCCTTCTCTTGTGCAGGCTGAAGAGGTCCAGGTCCCCCAGTCTCACCTCTTAGGACTAGTTTTCTAAGTCCCTAACCATATGAGTGGCCTTCTGCTGGACCTCCTCGAGTCTATCGACATCCTACTTGAAGTATGGTGCCCAAAACTGGGTGTAGTACTCCAACTGCAGTCTGACCAATGCTGCATAAAGGGGAAGTATCACCTCCTTGTTTCTATTTGTCATGTATCTGCTGATGCATGATAAAGTGCAGTTAGCTTTGCTGATGATTTTGTCACACTGAAGACTTATGTTCATCTTGGACTCCAGTATGACTCAAAGATCCCTTTCTGATTCTGTGCTGCTGGGAGGGTCACTTCCCAGCCAGTAGATGTGCTGGATATTTTTGCACCCTAGTTGCAGCACTCTGCACTTGTCCTTGTTGTACTGCATCCTATTGTGTACTGCCCACTTTTCTAACCTGTCCAGGGCTGCCTGCAATCATTCCCTACCCTCCGCAGTGTGCACTTCACCCCACAACTCAGTATCATCTGCAAACGCAGACAGAGTACACTTCACACCCACATCCAAGTCACTGATGAAGATATTGAAGAGTACAGGTCCAAAGACTGAACCCTGCAGGACCCCACTACCCACATCCTTCCAGGTTGATACCAACCCATGTACTACCACTCTCTGGGTGTGACTGCTAAACCAATTTGCCACCCACTGGACTGGGTAAACATCTACATCACAGCCTCTTAATTTATTTATGAGAATGGGATGAGATACTGTATCAAAGGCTTTGCTAAAGTCCAAGGAAATGGCATCCACCTCTACTGCTGCATCTAAACATTTTGTGACCTTGTCATGAAACGAAACCAGATTGGTCGGGCAAGATCTACCGGCTATGAATCCATGCTGGTTTCCCTGCTACATTATTTTTCTCTCTGGACTCCCACAAATATGATCCTTCATAATCTTTTCAAAAACCTTTCCAAGGATGGAGGTGAGACTGACTAGCCTATAATTAGGATCCTTCTTCCTCCTGTTCTTGAAAATAGGGACACATTGGCACTTTTCCAGTCCCCTGGGACCTCACCTGAGTGCCACGAGTGCTCAAACAGCCGTGCCAGTGCTTCTGCTATGACACTGGCCAATTCCTTCAGTACTCTCAGATGTAGCTCATCTGGTCCTGCTGACTTAAACACATCCAGTCTATCCAAGTGACTCTGTACCAAGTTAGCGTCAACAGTTGGTGGGCTGGTGCCCCTCTGAAGCCCACCTAAGAACATATTAGGAGACTTATCTTGAGCCCTGTTCAGGAACAATGAGGCAAAAAACTAACTGAATAGTTCAGCCTTGTGCTCCTTGTCTGTCACTAATTGCTCCGTCTTGTTCAGTAGGGTTCCTATGCTGCCCTGTGCCTTCCTTTTACTTCATACATACCTAAAACAAGACTTTTTGTTGTCTTTAATTTGTGTTGCCAGCCTCAGCTCTGTAGTTGCTTTGGCTTTTCTAACTGCCTCCCTCAAAGTGAGGGCCAAGTAGGTATACTCCTCCTTGGTAGCCTCCCCCTGCTTCCACCACCTATATGCCTCTTTTTTGCCCTTAGGCTCCCCTGGATTTCCCTGTTTAGCCAAGGACTTTTTTGGCTCCTTTCCCCATTTCCCTCCTACTGGGATAGCCTCCCTCTGTGCCCAAAACATCCTTTAGAAACTACCACCCTTCCTGGACTCCCATCTTGCCAATACTCTTATCCTGCAGTGCATCATTGACTAGACTCCTAAGCACATTGAAGTTAGCCTTCCTGAAGCCAAGCACTTCCACTCTACTAGCTATCTTACCCACCCTACACTGTATGCTATATTTGATTGATTGGTGGTCGCTGTCCCCAAGGTGCCCACAAATCTGCAGCTGCCCTACCAGGTCACCCCCTGTGGCCAACACCAAGTCCGGTAAGGCATTCCCCTTAGTGGAACAGTATACCTCCTGAGTTAAGTGAAGGTCCAGCATGCAGTTTAAGAACCTATGTGCATGGTTGGATTTGGCTGACTGCTCTTCCCAGCAGATGTCAGGGTAGTTTAAGTCCCCTAGATTGTACAGCCTCTGAGAGCTGCCTAAAGAGTTCCAGGTCTAGCTTTTCCTCTTGTTGTGGTGGTCTGTAGCGGACCCCCACCACCATGTCCCTTTCTCCACGACCTCCATGTATCCTAACCCACAATGCCTCAACTTTCTCCTTCTCTGATCCCATTTTCATGAGGGTAGATGTATAATGCTCCTTTACATAGAGAGCAAGTAACCATTCAAGGGTAACATACATTCCACTGCCTCTGTGTCCAGGAATCTTCTTTGTAGCTAAAACTCAGGTCTCCTCTACTGATCCATTAGTCACCTCTTCTTTACCTATGAAGGAAAATGTAACTGCCTTCCTTTCTGTACTTAGCCCAAGGGAGCCCTCTGGGCTTCCCTGAGGTTAGAAAGAGACATTCAAAAGCCCAAAGTGGAACCAGTTCAGTTTACCCAGGTTTTTCTATGCTGCAAAGATTGAACAGAAGGCATGTTTACTCTTGGGTGGGGATGTGGCATGCAGACGCCTGAACTTGCCAGGCCAGAAGGATCTCAGCAGGGCCTCTTTCCTCAGCCACTCTCCCTGCAAGTGGCCCTGTCAACAGTGGCCCTGTGCTTTCTTGGGGCGGAAGGGCTGGGACTGGGCTGAAGAGTTGGGAGGTTTCTGCTCCCCACCTCTGGATGCTCCCTAGCTTGGCTGACAGCCTGAATGGCTCTCAGCCCTGCTCCTCCCTGCTTGTGTCAGCATGGCAGGGAGGAAAGGTGGGGGAACACAGATCCCCCCAGCTGTGCTTGCTCGGGCCTTGGGGGACTGGGGCTGGGCCCACAGGGCAGAGGCTCTGCTCCTCCCTGCTCAACTGATGAGCAGGCAAGAGCCATGGCAGAGAGTCATGCCAAGACTGTCAGCTGAGTGGCTCGGCACTGGGGGCAGTTGGGGTGGTGGGAGCGGAAGTGCCGAGACCAAAGACCGGGCCCCAGCCCGCCAGCCCCAAGCAGGCACAGCTGGGGGGAGCCTCCCCATACCCCCCTACCCCCCACTCTGCCTGGCTCAGCTGACACAGGCAGGTGGGAGCTTACATCTGCATGGGCTGGCAACTGAGATGCACAGTGCCAGGAGGCAAGAGGGAGCAGAGCCCCCCACCCAGCTGTGCTTGCTTGGGTCTAGGAGGCTTGGGCCAGTCCCATGGGTTGGAAGTTCTGCTCCTCCCTGTCCCCCACCACTGCCTGGCTTGGCTGACATCAACCTGCACAAGTTGGAGCTAAGAGCTATGCCAGAATCATCAGCCCAGCCTCTCAGTACTGGGGGCAGGGGGTGGGAAGCAGAAGCCACTGCCCTGTAGGCCAGGCCTGCTTACAAGCTTCAACCCCCAAAACATATTCTGTAAAGTACAAACTGCACTCCATTGCACAAACAAACCACCAAGCACTGAGCAAACAAATTAATTTACACCTTAGGACCAAAGACTTCTTTCTTTCTTATGAAAGACAACTCCCACACAAACTCCTTCATCCGTTGCTTTCTATTCACTGGCTTCACTGGTTACTGAGCTCATTCATCAGCTACACCACAGAAACCCCAGCATGCAGCACAGTACAAGCAAATCAAGGCATCTGATATATTGCCTTGATATATTTAGAAGTATAAAAGTCATAGCTTCAAGCTCATTCCCAAATATACCTCAACTCTGAGAATACCATACAGCAAAGAATCAGGGGTTATTGTAGACTTCATAGTGATCAAAGGATTAGAAGACTAGGGGCATCAGCTTTGGCAGTAAGTGAGTACTTCTATATGTGCAATTAATGTGCCTGAATCTTACTATGCAGTAAATTCAGGTGCATTAAGCTTTGGCCGTGAATTCATGTACATGTGCACCCTGTCAGGAGCAGATTTGCACCCAACAGAAGCAGCCTGGTCCAGGGCTGTTCCTGTGCTGCTCTTCCTCCCTGAAGCAGCCAGGTGGAGCTGCAGGGTCTGGCCAAGACTGCCCAGGTACCAGGGGCACTCTGCAGCCTGCCAACACAGTCCTCCAGGATGCTGTCTCCTGAGCCTGTGCCCAGTGCACCATGGCTGTTCCTCACCCAGCCCTGGCAGCAATGCAAACTGCAAACTGCTGTGCTTGCTGCATTCCACAGCTGCACTGACTCCCACCTGGCCCTGGTGGGCCTCAACCTCATCTGCCCCATGCTGCCACATAGCCACACACCCAGATGCAGGACCCAGCATGCGCCCTGCCACCCCAAAGCCATCAGCTGCCAGCCCCAGGTCTGTCTCCCAGACCTCAGAAGGGATGCTGATGACACCCACATATATGCCACCACAGCCACCATCCATAAGCTCCTGGGGCTCTGGCCCCACCACTTCTGGGCCCACCCTGGCAGCTGAGACTAGTGGCACCATACCATCCAGCCTACCCAGGATAACAACCAGTGGCTGGACTCAGATGACCCAGGCCACATTCCAGGAGCCAGTCCAGCAGCTCAGTCTGCACCTGGAGTGCCAGCCTACCACCATGCAACCACCCCTTCCCATGGGGTCCCAGGTGGCTATCACCCTCCTGAACTCACCACACCTGCCAGCCTGTGTGATGTTAGCTACCTGCTCAGGGTGGGCAAGGTGACCACCAAAAGGCCATGCTGGAGGTCTGCAGTGCCCTCCAGGATGTGCTGGCCCACACCATGCTTCAGGTCACCATGCCCTGGAGGGCCTGTGGTGTGGCAGGGCTTCCCACAGTGAATCAAGGCCCTCGACAGGACCCCCCCCCGCCAATCACCTACCCATTCTGAGAAGACCATCACTACTGCAGCTGGCAGGGCTTCCATTCCATCATGCTGCAGGCCAACGTGGACCACCAGAGTGCCTTCACAAATATCTGTATTGGCTGGGCTGGCAGCACCCACAACACCTGGAACTCCATCCTGTCAACCCTGGTGGAGAGCATCCATTTCATGCCAGTTGTTTGACACCTACAGCTGGGTGATGTAAGTTTCCCACTCCTCAGTAGGGACCCTGCCTACCCACTGCTGCCATGGCTTATATGTCCCTACACTGGCCAGTCCCACTCCAGGCACATTTCAACAGATGTTTGGGCCAGAGCTTCATGCTGGTCAAATGCACCTTTGGGCACCTTGTTCTGGAGTGCTGCTCTTTTGCCAGTGTGACAAAGATGGAGATGACCCCCCAGCAGTCATCTCCAGAGAGGTACCCTCGGCCAGGGCCCCTGTTATGTGTGGCCTGCACCCCAAGCATGTTCCTGGTCAGTCACTTGGGTGTACTATGATGAGCTGTTTGACTACTCTGAGGGGAGCTCAACCCACTGTGCCCTGCTGCTGCTGATCGCCATGGTGCCCTGAGTGCAGCTGAGAACCTGGCAAGGGGCCCTGAGCTTTGACAGCAACTTAGGCAAGCCCATGTGGCCTGGAGGGTTATCTCTGCCTATGCTATGAGTACCTAACCCCTGTGGCCAAGGAGGAGATTGCCACTACCATCAACAAGTTTTTTTCCATGTACCAGGTAGGCTAGTAGCAAGAGGACAATCAGGGAAAGTGTGGGTCCCTTACTGAATGGGAGAGGCAACCTTGTGACAGAGGATGCAGAAAGCTAATGTGCTCAGTGCCTTTTTCTCCTCAGTCTTCACAGGCAAGGTCAGCTCCCAGACTACTGCACCAGGCAGAACAGTTTGGGGAAGAGGTGAGCAGCCAACAGTGGTGAAAGAACAGATTAGGGATGATTTAGAAATGCTGGACATATATAAGTCCATAGGGCCAGATGGGATGCACCTGAGAGTGATGAGAACATTGGCTGATGAGGTTGCAGAGCCACTGGCCATCATCTTTGAAAACTCTTGGCTAACAGGAGAGGTCCCAGATGATTGGAGACGGGCAAACAGTCACCCGCAGAAATGAGTCTCCAACCACCACAACCCATCACTTCTTCTTGGTGGTGATTGGCGCACTCCTTCCCACCTTGGTGAGGCTTGACCTGTCCTTCTCCACCAATAGAATGTGCTCCCAGGGCTGTCTGGGGGGGAGGGGTGAATCGGAGTGACTGTCCTGAGCCCCATGGTTTGGAGGCCCTGCGAAGCAGGGCAGAGCAACAGCAGCACAGAGCTGGACAGAGCAGCGGCTCCATATCCAGCCATTAGCAGCAGCAGCTTCTTTGGGTCCAGGGCCCAGAGTGGAGGCGGGCCCTGCATGGGCTGATTTGCCCTGGGCCCCACACCCTGCTCGGGTCGCCTCTGCGTGCTCCTCCCTCTCTGTTGCTAGGGCTGCATATCTGTTCTCCAGACAAACTGCAGGTGGAGGTGAAGATCTCTGCTTGCTGCCAGAGGTCACAAGCTTCTAGCTCCCACCTTCCTGGGAGTCCATGTGCTTTCTCTTCTCTAGAGCTGCCTCTGGCAGTTTTTCCTCCACAAGATTAGTCTAACGTGCAGTAAAGCATCCCGTGTGGATGTACCCAGTAGTATTTAGTGAGGATTATGGTCGAGATAATCCTGTGACAAAAGATGACAAAAATAATCTCAGGCCTATTTTGTTTATTAGTTTAATCAAGATCATTCTGGAGTGCTGCTCTTTTGCCAGTGTGACAAAGTATAAGCTAATTACTTTCCGTTCCTAATCCAAAATCAAGAGCTCTCCCAATTAATTAAAATGCCTTATATCAAGGCACTAGAATTTAAAGAGACGTCATTAAAAAGTTTCCTGGATATTTCTATTCGATTAAAATAAACGAATAAATTTTATTTCACTTTGGCACATGATATTGACGATCTTAGACCACAGCTAACTATTCATTTCTTTTTCCAAATTGTGATTCAGATCAGTCTTTTAGCTGGTCAAAGGAAATTTTTGATCCCAGTAAACTGGGAGTAGAGATTCAGAGGGATTAAAAATCTATTATAATGGAGTCATAATGCAAGACAGATTTCTTGCTGGTATCATGTAATTTTTTTTGTACTCTGTGCTAAAACAAAGCCAGGTTCCAAATAAAGTGTTATACCTTAAGCAACACAATACATTTGCAGCATTTGAGTTGATAACAAAGTAGGAAACCAAATCTTCAAGGTACTTAAGGCAACCTAAGGAGTGTTCAGTTCTTACAGATTGAATTTGGTCTAGTTTTAGAAATTCTTGTTCTTTGTTATGTGCCATGTTGTGTTATATATAATTTTATCATTTCCAATGCTACTGTCACTTGAATGGGTTTTATTTATTCTCTCCAATGTATTTACTTTTATTTTTAATTTCCATTAATACTGAAATCCTGGTTCAGAAACTGAGGTGCAGTTTTCAGAAATTAGCCTGTTAACTTCCTGGAGGACACTGGGCCAGCATATAGAGGGGGAGGCTGGCCTAGTGCAACTAAACCTGTAGAAGTTTTAATTCTGGTACAAAACAGGTCAAATATAGAGTCCCTGGGCAGGCACCTTGCAGAGTGACTCAAAGATTTTGCTATCTAATTGTTACTTAGGGCTGAGTACTATTCTACTGTGGTATGTGGGAGGATACTTTAAAATATATATATCTTTCATGTTTTTAAAGTACAAGTTGCCTGATCTGTACACCAAGAATGCTGAGGTTTGGTGAGCATTTGGCCAGAGTATGCTTGTACTAACTATAAGTATAGGATTGTTTATTTATTGGTTTAAATGGGCGTCTTACAGTAAATGCAGGCTATGGATCACAATAGACAACTGCCAGCTTCAACTGTTGGTTGATATTATCTTGCACATCCACCAGGCTACTAGAGAGGTTGGCTTCACCAATTCTGGCATCACTACCTAAATGGCTGATCACTTACTATACAAAAGAAGAGAATTCAGTTCTATCAGAGGCTAATGAGCAAGAAAGTTATTGAATTCTGTCTGCACAGAAATGTCTGTTTCAATAAATCTTGGGCCTATCACTATTATTACCATGATACTGTATTACTATCATGCCTAGGAGCCCATGCTGGGGTCAGGATCCCATTGCATGAGATACTGTACAAACAAAGAACAAAAAGGTAGACCTTGCTCCAAAAAAGGTGACAGTGTAAGTCCAGCAATGATACTCCAAGGCCCCTGGCATACATTGCACTTAAAATGTGATAAACCAGTTAATCGTGTCTTAAGTTGCTACCTGGCCACACATTAATGCAGTTAATGGTGTGATAAAACAAAGAATAAGCCACAAAATTATTACACCAAAACTGTGTAATAACCTCCTAGCTGTGTGGTATGTCTCTGCTGATGGAAATCCTGTCAGCTGATGGGATGCCCAGCCCTGGGAGCACACCGTGTGCACCTGTGACTGGGAGCTTTGTTAAATGATCTAGGTTCCCCACTACTCCCATGGCTAGGAACCGCATCAGCTGACAGGGCTCCCAGCTGCAGGAGGTTGCTACTTGCTGGTTCAGGAGAAACCCAGAATCATGATCCCAGGCTGTCCCTGCACTGGCAATAAGGAGTGATGGGATCTGAAGCTGGATCCCACAATCACACCTGCTACCATGGCATGGCAGAAAGCATAGCTGTGGGGATCCTGCACCAGATGCAGTGGTGCCTTCACTAACAGTTTTGCTAGGGGCCTAACATACAGGCCTTATTGACTTCAAGGGAAAAGCCTAGAAATTGATCTTTTGACTCTGGATCTGGATTAGTGTTCAGTGGGGGTGGAGAAACATATTAAAATAAAATCAAGAGCACTTTTAGCTCTCTATAAAAGGTTGAATTGATTAGAAATGGCTCTGTGGGATAGCCAACTTCCTACTGACTAGATAAGGAATCATATTCAGAGACCTTTTCAAATGGAACAGCAACTCTGGTAAATAGAATCTATTTCTGTAAGAGGCATAAGGCACTATAGTAAAATTAATTAACAAATTCTGACAGAAAGTAGGCAGTACAATATAGAATGTGGTTTCAAGACAGTCTTCTGAGATCCTTAATAAAATCCCTTTTTAAATATCAGATTAATTTTATTAGATCTGTTGATACAGAACGAATAAATTATGAAATGTTAACCTGGTCAATTCATTCTTTGAAGATAAACTCTCTCACAAATTTATTCCTTTTACTTTGTCTATGGCTTACTATTCATAATATTTTGACAGCTTAGCCAGGCAAATGTCAGTCTAAGGATTATTCATAAACTGTTCACTTTGACTATTTGCTATTTGTGATACACAACTCATGACATTATTGTTTGTTTTCTAATTAGAAGATCAACCATCTTTTTAAAAAACGGAAAATTTATTAATTAACTACTTTGTACCTACAAGGTGCTTTCATTAAAGGATTGTAAAGTGGTTTGCAGAGAAGGATAATAATCATGATCCACATCCTACGGGGAGGATGACATATCACCGGGGGAGGCCCTCTCAGGTCGGCAGCAGCCCATTTCACTGAGCTCCCTGTATGTAGCCTCCATCAGCAGCTCAGGGAACCTGGGCCAGTGCCTCCCTTGACAGCTGCGCAGCCTCAGTCCCAGCCATGAGGTATGGCTGGCCATGTCACCATCAGCTGCCAGCAGCATGAGATCCTCCTGGGGCTGCCAGGAGCCCCAACACCACACCTCACCATCTGAGGACACTGCCCAGAGCCACATGCCATCACTGCCACCTGGGACTGAGCAGAGCCACTGGCCACACCAGCGCCAGGCACATGGTAAGTCCCACACTGAGGGGAGGGCCCTCTCTGCCCCATCTGCTGCCTCTCACCCCTGCCCCCCATTTTTCACTGGCATTCCCCTGGCCCCAGATTCCCCACCACCACAGCATGCAGGGGGGCGGGAGACAATGTAAAACTTTATTGAGCAGCCCATGCCCCCACAGCTAGGCAGGCATGGGCCTCTCACATGCCAAAGAATGCATGAATTCCAGCAGTGATGTGCTTCTCAGCTGTGGGAGGGGGCAGGGACATGTAGAGCAGCCACAAGTAGCCCTCCAGGTGGCAGAGCTTGCAGGGTATCCTGGGCTTGCTCTCTGCACCATTGAAGCTCAGAGTCCCACAACAGGTGCACAGGTGTTCCCAGGGCACCTTGGTAATCAGGAACAGCAGGGCATAGTAGGTCAGGCACCCTTTGGTCCATGCAAACAGCTCCTTGTACAGTGCCCACAACATGCTCAGCAGGAATGTGCTTGGAATGCAGCACCAGCATGGGGGACGGCTGGCTGTAGGGTGCCTCCCCAGAGAGGCCCTCTGTGAGCAGGGCAGGGGCATGGGAAGCTCCTCATCCCAGTCATCCAGGAGCCCCAAGCCCTGCAAGTCCAGGTGATGTAAGCTGGGTGGCAGCATAGGAGAGTGGCTGGCCTGTAGAATTGGGGGGGCAGGGGCATTGGGGCCTGAAGCCATGACAGCAGGTGCTACCAGAAGTCTGCCCTGTCCTAGCCCGGGGACAGGGTGGGGGAGGCCAGATGCCTGTGGCAAGCACTCAGTGGCTCACCTGCTCCTGGGGAGTGAGTGGGGATAGGGGATCTCAGCTGGAAGCTGCCTGGGCCCAGCCATGCCCAGCCAACTTACCATGGTGCCTAGGCACGCATGTGCACCTTACCCCCAGGCGGTGCATAGCCCCTTATCTGAGCTTCTTATATCAGAAATGTTGCAAACTCTCACAAACAGTTTCTTTCTCATGGCTCTGGAGGTCCTGCAGCTGCACGTGGGGGAGAGGCCTCAGGGTCACTACCACCCACAACTGGGACCCTGAGGATGTGCCAGCTTCACCAGAGGTGGACCCAGGACCACACCATCCTCCTTGACCTGCTAGTGATGGTGTCATAGAACAGGTTAGTGGACACACAGGCCTAATAGGCAAAGGATGTTGCCTAGGAGAATGCATGGGACTGGTGCGAGGAGGTGAGGGATTGGAGTGAAGCAGCACAGAACTGGGTGGACCAGGAGTTCCAGGTGCAGCTCCTGGCCCTGGAGCATGACCAGGTAGAGTCACTGTGGCAGCAGAATGCAATCCTGGGCAAAGCTGTGCAGGCCATGGGTGATGACCACTGAGTTCTGGACACCGTTCTGGCCCTGGAAGTTGCCTTTGTGCCACCTCCAACCCAGCCCATGACCCTAGCCCCACCTGGCCCCTGGCACCCATCTGCCGCCCAGCAGGAGGCCTCCCCCCATGGGCCTGGGAGGAGGTCCTGCACCACCTCCAGCTACCAGAAGCCCCTGACCTGGCTTCCCTGCCACCTAGCCCTTCCACCTGATCCCAGGCCCACCACTCATCCCAGCTACACGTGGGCACAGAGCCAGAGCTACCTGCAGCAGTGCCAAGGGCCAGGATTACATACTGGCCCGTTGGCCCTGGACACTGGCTGCTGGAGTGGGAGCTGCCCAGGTCAGATGACCACCAGCTACCATTGCCCTTTGGCAAGCCATCTACCTACTGGGCTCACCACACCATACACACTTCCAGGGGGAACTGCCAGAGGCTGAGGTGTTGGCTGCCTGTCTTTGGGCACATCCCACTAGTCCACCCCACCCCATGGCCCCCCACACCAAGACAGCACATAAAATAGACCATTGTAAATAGTTTGCACAAGGAAGACGGTGTTTTATTGTTGGTGGGTGGGATGGGTGGTGGAGGGGCTCTTTTGTGGCAGTGGGGAAGAAGAGGGATAGTTTGTTGGGGAGGGAGGCAGGTGGGCTATATCTTGGAGTGCAAGGGGAGCTGGTTTGCCAGTGTCTCTCATACCTGGTATCCTGGCCCCTGGTGGCAGATGTGTGGCTCACCCAGGGCCTTGGCAGGGGGGCCTGCCACTGTTGTTGCAGCCGCAGGTGCTACTCCCACTGCCAGGCATCTTCCACCCGCCATGCTTCCTTCACCCAGACCTCACCAAAGAGCTCTCTCCAGGCCTCACAGATGTTATGCAGCATGCAGTCTGTGATGATAACCCGCGGTGGGGGTTGTCCTCAGCAAACTCGAGGTGGGTGGTGGAGGTGCACCAGTGTCCCTTGAGGTAGCCAAAGTTGCACTCCACCAAGGTGTTGGTCTGGCCCAGGCACTGGTTAAAGTGGGCCTGGCAGGGGTCCAGCTGGCCAGTGTAGCCAGGGCAGCAGTGTGTCGGTGTGATTGGTGATGAGAAGGGGTGGGACCACCATAGCACCTAGCTATCCAGAGCCCTGATTTCTAGGGGAAACTAGGACTAGGGCATGGAAACCCACCACTGCCAGGGGCCATGCACATGGAGTACGATGTGCCCCATCATGTTCTGGAGGGTGCCACACACCTCCAGAATGACCTCCCCAGCAGTGGGCTTGTCCACCCCAAAGAGATGGACCACATAGGGGAAGCTGGTGGGTGTAGCCAGCTTGAGTGTGAAGGCCAGCTGGGTGTCCACAGGAAGGGACAGCAGCCACATGGTGGTGTCCTGCCACTCCAGGTGTAGCCAGAGCTGTTCCAGGAGGTCCTGCAAGGTGGCCCAGGTGGCAGGTGTATGGTGGTGGTATCCCTGGGATGGTGCACTGCAGCCAGGCAGATGGTTGCTGCACATGGGGTTGCCAGGAGGGCCCAGATGGCCATGGGTCAGTTAGTGGTCAGTGTGTTGGGTTAGCAAGGCCAGCATGGTGGCCAGAAAGAGCCCAGGGCACTTGTTATCATTTCCAGGAGCAAGAACTGAAGCAGCCATAGCGTAAGAAGGCAGAGGCAGAGAGCAGAGAGCTTCTGTGTGCTGCCCCTGCACTATGCATGCTGCTCCTAGCCAGTGAAATGGTTGGCCAGGGTGCAGAAAGTGGCACTACCTTTTCAAGAAGGCTGCCAGCTACTGGTAGCTGCAGCTGAAGCCTGGAGGTCCCCCAGGGGCCCATTGCAGGGTTGCATGAAGTGGCACCACTTTGGTGCTAAAAGCAACAAACCTGCTGCCAAGTCCATGTGTATGTAGATGCCTGCCTGGGGCCATTTACTCGCAAGTAATTTACTTGCAAGTAAATTTGATCTTGGAGCAAATACCTGTGTAGACATGCCCACAGATGAGGAAACCAAGGCCCAGACCAGAGAAATGTTTGCATGGAAGGGGTAAATTGCACAATCTGAACAAGTATAACAAGGGGTTGAAAACAGCAGAAGAGAATGCTGGTGTTTTATCACGATTTAGGACCAAAACCTGGAAAACCTTTAATTTTTGCCCCATTCTCTAGGCACACAGAATTTATAAGGAAAAAAAAAAGACTGTAGCAGTTTCATCTCTAAGTTTGCTTTTTTTTTTTAGTTGGTAGAAGGATTTGCTATTCACACCCAAAGTCAATATGTTAGGGCTCCATCCTAGGAGCTCGGTGATCCCCTCAATAATCCCCAGCCACAGCTGAGGAGAAAACAAAAGTGGCAGTGGCTCTGGCACAGGTTTAAGCACTCTTGCAGTTCTCCACTGCCCTGTCCCAGTACTTGTGGGGGCTCAGATGAAGTCCCCAACTGTCTCTGTACTGCCAAACAGCCCACATCAGACTGGAAAGCTTGCTGGTTACTGATTTAGAAGGTACTCAGATTTATACACTCAGTTACTGGCTACACAACCTCCACTACAAGGATTAAGAACAGAATAGGTTAAGCTCTTCAGGCTCAGGAGAATTTACCCCTTTGTTTATTCAGA
This sequence comes from Crocodylus porosus, assembly GCF_001723895.1. NCBI lineage: Eukaryota > Metazoa > Chordata > Crocodylia > Crocodylidae > Crocodylus > Crocodylus porosus. Next base: position 27,098,578 of record NW_017728948.1, read on the forward strand.
GGTGCACTGTGCAGACTTTACCCACTTGATCACAGGAGTAATCCCACTTAAAGCAGTGAGACCACTTTACAGAGTAGCTCATCACTGCCAAGAGCAAGACTGGCAAAGACTAATGGTAATAAAAAAACCTTCCAAAAAACCCAGAGTTGCTGGTAAAAATCTCTGGGATGTGTCTTATGAATAGTGACCAGCTACTCTGTAAAGTGGTCTCACTACAATTTACCTCTTCCTTAGCTGGAATAGGCAATTAGCTTATAACATAAAGCATCAAGTTGGATTATCTTTATCTAAACATGTATCTTTATCTCAAAACACCACTTATTACGAAGTTATCAAACTTGCTTAAATTATTGTTAGGGTTCTAACACTGACTGTCCAGTTCCAGTACCCTAAATAACATATACTTCAAAGCTGCTTAAGAATCCTTCCAGTTCCCTCACTTGTCCAGTGATTTCAAAAACAAGCCAAAACAACAGCATTAATACCTGAGTGGCATGTAATTTGTCCACAGTTGTGGGATACAATCTCTTCAGAAACATAAATTGCTTACAAAATGATCCTGCAGAGATGAGTCAAAACACGTAAGATAAATGTTTAATATTTCCTTATTAATGTCTACACCTTGCCCAAGACTGACTACAAACAGATAAGTTGAAAGTTGAGATATCCAAAGAGCTCAGCTTTGCATCTCTCTTCTGGTTCCTTGTACAGTATGTAGCAATCCTAAACTGCATTTTTGTGTTTGATCTTCAAGTTATAAGCAGGCAAAGGGATCATTAAAGCATTTTCTAGCAGTTTTTGGTCTTTTTTTCAGTCACACTTTCTGCTTTCCATGGTTTAAATTATTCATAATAAATTGTGCCGATACAGATGTCAGCAAGTCATCTGCTAAATAACAAATTTGAAAGGACTCTGTAGCCATTTTCATAATATATCAGAGATGTACTGTACCTAGACAGTAATGATCATTTCTTTTCAAGTAACATTTGCAGCTGAACTCATTTCACTTTTTAATGCCTTGAAAGCTACTTGAGGCTTTAAATATACAGGTACTGGAAGAAAAATTCTATCTAAAAATTGCCCTAAAAGAATCTAACAAGATGATATTAGCATCCAAAGAAGGTTAAATTAAAGAGACTGTTCACATCCACCAGTGCACTGTGCCAAACAGAAGTGCAGCAAAAGGTTTTGATATTGCCATCTAGATACAAACATTGTTTTAAATCTGGACTAAGCATATGTGCTATGCTATGTACCATCTTTGAGTGGATGGTCCATGAAGAGGATTAAAAAAGGAGACTTTCAATGTATGTTTGGTACAAAGTTCACTAAAAGAAGTCCTCAACTTTTTACCTCCATGGCAAATAATTCCCCAAAGAAAGGCAGAGGCGGAGTGGAACCATGTAATGAAAATTCCAAACTAAACAAGGTGACACTGGGAAAATGACCTGTTCTATCCTAGTGGCAAAAACATTTATCTATTCCCCATGTACAATGACCCAATCCTAGAAACATTGCAGTTTTGATCATTCCTATCTGTCTGTCAAGCTCCACATAGAAAACAGTTAAGACATGACCCAAACTTAGAGGAACTTATGTTTTTAAATGAAAGATTCGAAGATCTTAATCTTTAAAGCACCAGTATATACTTGGAGGAAAGTAACGTTCAATTATATATCTACATGTGTATGTACAGCATTCATCCAATGTGTGTATTTGAATCAGCTATTTGCAAAAGGCCATGAGTATTTAGACAACCTACTAGCCATCAATGCAAGTACCTGATTTAAGCACACAGGGTTGTAATATGAGTAAGTGAGGTACACACAGATGCCTTGCATATGTCTCCGTTTGAAAACCTAGACCCTAGTTTATAAGCAGCTATGAGACCCCTCTGGGGAAAATAATCTTCAAATCTGTAAATCATTCTTATTGTCAATGTCCAGTTAAGGTAGATGAGGAATTATCATATAAGGTGCCAATTTTAAAGGAAGTTCAAGGAGGTGAGTAATTCACACCAGGTGCTTAGCAACTTAGAGGAACAGCTCCAGTCAGTGAAAAGACTCCTGTTGACTTAAGTGATAACCAAGTCCATAAAGAGCTTGCAAGATGTTTCATTTTCTTTCTTTGCATTCATCTTATGCTATGCTCAAGAAGTCCACAGTTTCCCTAGAGACTTAACCAGTTTATAATAAAGCACAAAATTATCTTCAGAATTAGACTGATCAATGCATGGAAACAAGTCTAAGCATTATGACTGTGCCTGACCTGTGACTAAGTACTCATCATTATATTTAGCTTAACCATTTGAAAGCCTGTGATGTTGATCAGATGTTCTACTTTCCACTAGTTTTGCAAAGTGCTACTAAATTTAACTCTGAGTCAACACTGTACGACTGCAAATTTAAGTTAGCCTGCACAGTCAGTTTATACATTTTTCAGGAGCTCTTCCTACTCTAACACGGAATGTAAATTCAAGTTGTTTGAACAAAGATTCTAATTTGTCAGCTATAACAATGAATACAATTTTGGACTACTCTTGAGTGCTTGAAATGTGCATTTTTCATTAACATTAATAGGAAATGGGTGAGTGAAACTATGTGTCAAATGAAGAATAAAACACTTAAGTCCAAACCATTAGCTAGTGTAAATTCCCATAACTCCATTGACATCAAAGGGGTTATGTCAATTTATATCACTTGTTAGCTAGCCATTAATTTCCAAGCATGCATATTATACCCATGAATTCTGACACTGTTAATCCTCTCTTTGGCCTGCCTATTAGATCACACTTTTTGCTGTTGTCTTATTGCTTTCTTTTCATAGCTTGCCGTGCTCCCCTCCCTTTTTTGAGTTGAAACGATCTCTTCATCTAGTACTGTATTGGTTTACTTCTTTTCCTCTTTCCACCAACATGCCTTTTGTGTCTTCAACAGGAGCTTTGCAAAGTTATATTAGAAAATGTTTATGGGGCATAAGAGCATAAATGACACAATCCTTGCTTCTAGAAGCTTGTATCCGGTGTTGCCAAAAAAGCACAAATGCACAAAATAGAAAATGGAAATGACAGTGGTACTGGGAACTCTGTAAGTCTAAGTGAAATAAAGGCATTTCATGGAAATGTCTGGAAAATTATAAGTGGGGGAGTGGTGAGGCAAGAAAAGGCTGCATGAAGGAAAGTGCAAAAGTATATGTTGGAACAAGATGAAGACAGAGTTTAAGGGAGGCAGACCACCTCTACTCAAACATTATTCCATTTTTATTCAGAAGTAAATCGTTCCAATGAAAAAGATCATTTTCCTAATCCTAACTAAATAAGTTTCAACTTTGAGCATTTTTCTCTCTGGTATTAGCACCAATTAGTATTTGCAGTTGTAGAAGTTAAGTAGCATTTGTACATGCCCAGCTACAAGATCATGAGCAGCGCCAAGCACACTCAGACACAGTTAAAGGTCCTGGCTGCCCACAAAGGTTTCTGCTTTGATATCCCTTAAACTCAACCCTCCCCCTCATCATCCTCAGACACATTCACCTTCACCACCTTGTTCTTCTTTCCTCTCCCTGCCAGGGGTGCCTGAAGTGAGGGAGGTAGGATGGGAGCCTCATGTCTTCAGCTGTTTCCTAGATCCATCTTGTTCAGCTCCACCTCCTTCATGTCAGCCTCCAGGTCCTGGCTCAGGATTGGGGGGATGTGGAAGGCACCAAGATTAGCCTGCGCCAGTGTGCTTTGCAGCAGAGGGTGCTAAAAGACTATATGCCTGAGTTTTCTCTCAGCTCTAGGAGGGGAGTTGCAGTTAATATTTGTACTCTTCCAGAACCTAGAAACCAAGTCATCAACCCAGACCCTATTACATAAACATTAAACAGAAGTGATCCCTGACCCAAGGAGCTGACCCACACATCCTCACATCTAATCCTAATGCCAGAGTTCAAAGCTGATGGGTATCTAAAATCAACCACAACCAATTCTCTAATACTACATTTCTTGCTCTACTTTCAAAAAATTCCCTAGAGATGGATAGCTACTTCAAATACTAAACTCAGTCCTGTATTTTAGTTCTACCTTCAATCATCTTTCCCTCCTAAACAATGGAAGATTTATTTAAACAAATAAATTATAATTCATCAGCCACCTTAGCAACTCCCCACTCTTATTTATTGTGTGCATCCTTTTACTGAATTCTGCAACCTGCTATTTTAAATTTACGTTCTCTGTCATAGTTTAAATACCTTTCTAATTATATGCATGATCCATGAAAACATTTTAAGATTAACCACAAATGAACTATCTTGATATGTGAAAAAGATGTGGCGTCATAAAACCCAAATTGTAATTTTTAACACATAATAAAGGAAACAGAGAAAATATATACAGATGTAAAAAGAAACATGCAGTCCAAGTTCTGCATGTTTGACTATGGTCATGGCAAATAGTTCCAAAAGAAAGGAATGTGTCTTGGTAAATTCAGGTCACAGCTCTTTCCCTTTGATCCTCTTATTTACCCACCTCCATAATGAGGAGAGCTTGCTTTAATTTATATCTATAGATTGCTTATATCTATATCTATCTGATCTATATTTTGTCATACATCATGGTGTAATAGGGAACAATTCAGTGCTCAAGTCTTCCCAAGTAGTGTTAGTATCATATTTTTTCAAGGTGTCATTGAATCAGATTGGCTTTCAAAGTGACTTTCAAAGTGTCTTCTTCTGCCCAGCTCTATAATGGTGACCATTGGTGAGCTGGGAGCATAGGACCTATTTTGGAAGCCAGTTGTCAGGCATCCTTACAACATGTCCTGTCATGGCACGTAAATCTGGCTTCAATGCTGGTACAGTTTGCTTGATTCAGAGACCTGGCATTTCTCCTTCTGGTCTTCCAAGTGATATGGAGGATTTTCCAAAGATATTGCTGAAAGTAACATTCCAGAGCTTTCATGTGTTTCCCATATATCATCCATGTTTCATACCCACACAGCAAGGTAGAATTGACATGAGCCAGGTAAACAAGAAGCCCGATTTGGGTCCTGATTTCATGATGATTAAAGACATGGTTTTGGAGATGTCCAAAGGCAGCACTGGCAGATTTTATCCAATGCTGAATAGTCTCAGCTGTATTTACTTTTTGGGAAAGGTGGCTACCCAGGTAAGGGAAATGCTCAATGTTCTCCAAAGATTTGTCTTCCAATTTTAATATGTGTAGAAGCAATCAGTCAGCTTTGGGTGAGTTGGTAAAGTATCTTTTTTTTGTAAAGTTGAGAATGGGCACGAGATGTTACGTCACCATACCTATGAGCTACAGTGATACAGCTTGTCACTATGGCAACATAACATCAGTGGGCATGAACCGTAATACTGCCACTACTGCACAGTAGCACAGTAGCTTGTTCCTACTGTGCAGTAGGGTCGGAAACGACTTGCATAGTGCCAGGACTGTGCAATAGATGCATAGATTGTGAGAATGGAAGGCACCTTGGGGGATCATCAGATCCAGCCTCCTGCACCAGGCAGGAAAGACAACTGGGAGTCAGGTGACCCTAGCAAGGTGACTGTCTAGTCTCCTTTTGAAGATTTCCAGGGTAAGCAATTGCACTGCCATTGGAGGAAGTTTATTCCACACTCTGGACACCCTGACTATGATGAAATGTTTCCCAGTGTTAACCCTGAAACAGTCTTCCAGGAGTTTGCGCCCATTACTCCTGGTTTTCCCTAAGGATTTCATAGATTTCATAGATTTCATAGACATTAGGGCTGAAAGGGACCTCGGGAGATCATCTAGTCCAGCCCCCTGCCCAAAGGGCAGGAAGTCAGCTGGGGTCATAGGAGGTGCTTGAACCACCTCTGCTGGCAGACTGTTCCAGAC
>NW_017728948.1:27104451-27116774 GCF_001723895.1 Crocodylus porosus
GAGGCCATCTCTTCCCAGCAGCTTGCTGCCTCTCTCGCCAAAGAGCGGGCTGTGGTCATGGAAGCCAAAGCCTTCCCGATGACACCAGCTCCGCAGTCTTTGGTTCACTGCGTGGATCCTCCTCTCCCTCCTCAGCCCATAGCCCAAGACTGGGAGGATCGACAAAAACACCACCTGAACTCCCAGACCCCTAAGCCCCGCTCCCATCTCCCTGTAGCGCCTCATGACCTGGCTGGGGGTGTTCCGAGGATCCCCTGGTGAACAGTTATTCACCAAACCCTTGATGTAATCTGCTATCAAGTTCCCCCTCAGCCTTCTCTTTTTTAGGTTGAAGAGTCCTCAGTCTTTCCTTGTATGGCTTTCCATGCAAGTCTCTGATCATATCGGTGGCCTTTCTCTGGACTTCCTTGAACTTTACCATGTCCTTGTTGAAATGCAGTGCCTAGTACTGGACGCAATACACCAGCCTAGGTCTCACCAATGCCAAGTACAGTGGAAGAATCACTTCCCTAGTTTTGCTGGAGATGCATCAATTGATGCATACAAGGGTATTATATGCCCTGTTGGCTACAGCATCGCACTGTCAGCTCATATTCATACTATGGTCTATTATTAACCTCAGGTCCATTTCATTCATGGTGCTGGTCAGTTTTGCATTGCCAAGCCTGTAGGTGTGTGTGTGTTGGGGGGCTTGTCCCCAGGTGGAGCCCTTTACATTTCTTGATGTTGAGCTTCATTTGATTCCCATCTACCCAGCTTCCTAGCCTGTCTAGGTCTGCCTGTAACTTCAGCCTATCTTCAAGCATGACCACTGCACAGGAGCAACAAGCAAGTACTAAATGACTGCTCAGTAACAACTGCACAGTGGGGTACACATGTAGATGTGCCCAGTGTGCCCAAGAATTTTATACATGTCACAGACACCATCAAGAATGACCTGGAGCTCTTTAATTGACTGGGCACACAAAACACAATCATCAGCATAAGAAAGTTCAGTAATGAAAGTGTTGGTTATCTTGGATTTGGAACATAACATGTTGATGGTTACTTTGAAGGACATCACCAAAAATTCTACATTCCCTCCCAGTTCATGCCATTTGGCCATGATGGAGGGAGGCTGACAGTGTACAAAATGTCCATAAACAAAAAGATGTCTGTTCAAAAAGCTGCCATAAAAAGTGATTTGTATGCTTAAACCAATAATTTGTAAAGGAAATCCATGTATACCAATTTTTCTCTTGGACCATCTGAAACAGTATAGGAATGAATGGTAGAAAGGGAAAGATTGTAATCAAAGAATTGTAGGGTTGAAAGGTACCTTAATGGTTATCTAATCCAAACTCTTGCATGGATGTAGAAGGTGCTACTCCTAAAACATCCCAGAGAGATGCTTATTGAGTTTCTTCCATAAAAACTCCAATAAAGAAGCTTCCACAACTTCTCCAAGCAACTTGTTCCACTAGCCTACTGTTCTTGCAGTTAGATAATCAACTAATGTACAATATATGGATCTGTGAAATAAATTGTGTCACTCTCAATTTGGGCTTATCAGCCACAAACGGATTCATCAGGCATCTGACTAGACATCTTACATGTATAGTACAGTCCAGAGGATAGACAGTTGCCTATAACAATGAACAGCAGTACATTGGCTGAACACAAGCAGCAAACGCAGTTGATGGGCCCTCAGAAATATCAGGGGAGAGTGCAGTTCCCATAAGTATCTGTATTAATGCAGTGATAGAACCACAGGCTGGAAAGTAGGAGACACTTTCCCTGGAGAATTTCTGAAACTAAAAACCATGGTTATATCACATGTTGCAAATGCCTATAGTAAATCATAACAGAAACAACTGTGTTTAACCAATGAATGTATTGGCATGACAATCAGTATGGTCATATGTAACCCCCAAGAACAGGCCAAAGCAATGAAATATTCATCAGTTCAAACATCTATTAGCACATTCAGCTTTTAAAAATAGAGGAGACCTAGTGTTTCAATTTACCTTCTTTTCACAGCTTTAACCTGATTTCATATACATTTTTGATAAACATTACTATGTTTTTTCTACACAGAGCACAGTGATGATGGCTGTATATGTTGCTAACATTGCTAATGCCAAAACTGCGCTATATACAGACACATTTCTAAAAGAGTCTGTGTAAAAAATCTCTTAGTTTCAATTTTCATTCCCTTAATATCTATTATAAAGCTGTTAGTTCTCCCATGGTCTTCCAAAACATAGGGTGAACAAAAATTTCTAAAGTTAGGCTTCTATTGAAAAAAAAAAACATTTTAGGTTTCCTTTATACATGATAAATAAAAACATGTAAGGCAAACCCCAGTCTGCAGGTCACCTTAAAAAATGTACCTAGCAAATAATCCCATGTACTCCATCATACTGAGTTCTGCATATCACATTGCTGCTGTTCAGTTGATGTGTCATTCATTTTGGTATTTCTAATTTCCATCAGCTACATGTCATCCATTAGCTTGTCACATGTTGGGGATATAAATTATCTTCAAGGTAATTCACTGACACAAGCTAATGAAATATCTCAAAATATTTTAATATTTATTTTATTATTTTTTCCTCTGGAAACTATGGCACTTGCATGGTAATTCGTGCAAATATTATATTAAAATGTGATAGGCAGATTTGACACTGAATATTGCAATTTAAATTAAATGAACTATTCATCTTTGAATATTTGACAAATTTAGAACCCCTTTTTTGCAAATTATCTATAGAGATTTTGACTTTTATGAACTTAATCACCATTAAAAGTTATTTATATTTTTATGTAAAAATGTTCAGCATCCTTGGTAAGACTATTTTGACTGGTTACTATAATTTATGCTTTCTGACAGGATGATTCTCAACCCCACAAAGTTTTCAAAACAATCACTAAACACTGTCATCACAAATATTTATGGTCATATATATTCACTACACTCTCTCTTCACCAACAAAGTTTGATACCACAAGTGTTAGCCAAAAGCCTTACAAAACAGAAATGCGTTCCTTGTTCTTCAGTAATTTCTCAGTGAGGAACTTCCACGCCACATTCAGCATAAAGATGCAAGAGACGTTATTTCATTAGACAAATGTGCTTCTACTTGTTCTCAATCACAAATCAAGGATTTTCTCCTCCATAATCACATTTCTCCATCCCTTGGGAACCTTAGAATTTATGTAGAGAAGACAATAATTTCTTCTGGCATTACCTGAATGAGGATGCACAGTAGTATAACAAGGGAGGAGTAAGCAGGGCCCCAGACCCAGGCACTGACTTAGGAGGAGTGCCAAAATGACAGCCACTCAGGGAGTTTGTGCTTTGGCATCAACAGCCTCTGGGTGCAGAGCAACCACACTACTGCTATAGCAGCAGCAGCCAGGGATTCTGTGAGTGTGTCTACACAAGACATTTACTGCAGAATAAACTAATTAGCTACTGGACTAGTAAATATAAGTACTATCCTGATGCAGATTTTTTTACTCCACAGCAGTACACATGTAGACACTGCACTGGCTGGCTGGGGCACATGGGTGTTTCAGTGGAGCACCTTCATGACCCATCCAGCCCATCTACAACACATTAAGCCAGGTCAGAGCAGCCCTGGGCTGGCAAGCTGACCCCAGGGACCCCTGTCAGCTGGAACTGCTCTGACCTGGCTCAAGATGCCGCTGTCCAAGACACACATTCAAATGGCACACTAAGGAGGAATAAACTCCGGAGCAATAAGTTCTGGAGTTTATTGCTTTGCATTAATTGCACATGTAAACATGCCCTGTGTCTCTAGGTAGGTAAGTCTCCTTACCGCTAGTGCTCAGCAGCATCTGCCCTTCTCCCTACTCTCCGGCAGAGTTTTGTACAGTTCACAGACCTTGGTAGTTATACCTTTCATATTGCAGATAACTTTTATTATGCCTGCCCTGCTCCTCCAGAAGTTTCTGTGCAAGCCAAACAGAGTACCTCTTACCAGGGGTCTTGTAGCCATTGATGCTTTTTTGAAGGGTATCATACACATTGATATCTTTGCAGCTCTGAAAATCAGTCACACATTCCCAAGGATCTCACTTCTTAGGTCCATCTTATTTGCCACGGCCAATTTACTTTAGGACCTTATAATAACTTTTTAATTTCTTTCTGACCAGGTAAAAAATTGAAACTGGATTATATCACTCCAGAATAAACCTAACTGAGCACTTGATAATTTCAATCACATTTTCCCCTGAGAGTGTTTCCTAAATCTGTAATTTGCTCTAGGGAATGTTATGTGCAGAAAAGGTATTTTTTGAGGACCCTGATCCAACGTGAAAGCATCAAGCAGGACAGAGAAATGCCATTTGATACTGAAAATGTCCAGCCTACGTGGAGGCCTGCAAAGACCTCTGCGTTCCCAAAAATTCAAAATCACCATTCATCTTCTCACTTTTACCAGCTGTTATTTCAGGACATAAATCCATACTAGTGTCCTCCAAGGTCTCTTTCAAACCCCCTGTTTCACATTCCATAAGCCTACTTTCTTCCTTTTTTTTCCCACTGTCTTGTTCTCTTCAGTTTCAGATATTTATTCTGTCAAGTTTCAGTTAAAGCCAGAGCCCTAATCATTTCTAATACTTCATTTTCTTTAATATACTCCTTGCTTAAAAAATATTTTCTCCTATTTTTTTTACTTTTATTTTGAGCCCAAAAGTTACTATTTCTTATGTTTTGTTCAACCATCTGCTTATTATAGTTTCTGCTGCTTTACCCTCATCTGAGTTTAGTACCCAGGGCCAGGAGATGCCAACTGCTAGAGCAGGGGGACATTTTCCCGGCCAAGCTCTGTGATTGCAGCCCAGCCTGGCAACAGGCAGCTGCCGGGGTAGGGGATTATTCTCCTGCCCTCTGCTGCCCAAGCTGACCAGGAGCAATTTGCTCCCAGTCAGGTATCTCATTATGCAGTACTGCGCAGTAACTACAGTAGTATCTGCAAGTAGTAGAAAACCACAGCATAGACTAAACTAGTGTACAGCAGCTTCTGCTCATGGTTACCTAGTGATGCTTTACTGCTCAGTAGATTAGTCTATGGCACAGTAAAGTGTCTCATGTAGACACACCCACTAAATCACTCCCATTTGGGACTTTGTTACCTGCCTATCTCCTATAACTAACTTATATCCTTTTGAGTTACTGCTAACTCTAGTCAGTAAGTATGCTGCTTACCCTTCTGCTGGAATTAAGCTTGCCACACCCAAACAAGAGAAAAAGCTTTAGTGAAAAATGCACACCACATCTGCCTGTCTAGACTCTTAACTAAGCATCAGGGAATCACAGTTATCACAGTTTATTAAGCTTTTTTATGTGTATTATCCATTATTTCCAATCTTTCAATCAAAATAGATCTTTCTGAAGGAGGGTGTTGGTTATAGCCGGGGTGTTCTAAGGACATAGGCAGGCAAAGAATCTTGTCTTTTTGAAAGATATGTTTCAGTTGCACTATAAGGTATTGGGATAGATTCAGGAATCATTGGATAACATTCAATGATCTGTATTCTGCAGGCCAGACTACATGGTCCTAATGAAGCCTTTTGGCCTTATAATTCCATTAATAGTATGGTCTTACTTTACATGCTGTACTTGTACCACTCTGTATAATCACAAGATGTATGCAGAGAACATCATATATATATACTGCATACGGAGGTGAAATGATAATTTCTCTTGCCATTTTACATCCTCAAGTGCTATAAGCAATGATGAAATTTCATCATTCAAATCTAATGGCAGAAAAAAGCCAATTACAATTATGAGCTTTAGTACAAAGTATGCAGAAAACATCCCCACTTTATCAGCAAATAGTGGGAAAGTAGTTGATAATTTATGTCATAGCATCTGAAGTCTCTGAAGTCATACATTATTCATGGCAAAAGAAGTCAGCTGCTTTGTGTCTTTAAAGAAGAGACATTAAAAAGTATAATGTTAAAAATAGATGGCATTTTATTGGAGATCATAATTATTTTAAAAGCTGGCAACTGGGTTTTTTAGTTCTTAAAATGACCTTTCAAGATGAAATGAGTAAAAAAAAGAAAAAAAGAAAGCAAGAAAAGAAAAGCTGAAGTCTGGGAAAGCAGCTGTGAAAGATGCTTATGCATGAGGAAGGAATTTAGCTTAAATCTGAGATCCAGTAAATTCTCCAATACCTTAAAAGAGGAAAGGAAATTCACTTTAGCAATCTTGCAGATTGCCATTGTCATTTATAGAATGACATAGTGTTTGGAACCCTTATTCTGATTGAAGCATGGATAGTAAATTTTCTATTTTGAAAAACCAAATCTTGCTCAAGCAGTAAACCAGAAAAGTTCATATAGACTGAAATCAAAAGTACTGCAACAAAGCAACTCTGGAATACAATTTACATGTCTTAGTGTTCTACATATATTATCAGTAAACAGACTTATTTCCATCTCCCTTAATCAGTGTTCGTTTTTCTGCTTGCTTTTCTTTTTCATGAAATCTGTACAAAAAATATCAGTTGTGTTAGTTTAAAATCAGCAGAAACAGTGTAATCAGAGATGGACGAATAATTGGGCAAAATTATTCATGAAAGCTTTTGCTAGGTCTGAATTATCTTTCAATTCACCTTTTTTGCTTCTTTTCTGCAAATAGGTTTATGTTATTATTGGGTTTTGTGGAAGTTCCTAGAGACCTCGATTAGAATTATGGTCTCATTTTGTCAGATTCAGGGGGTACACTTAGGGTACAAATAGATGTCATGTTTGTCATTGTCCCAGTTTTTCCTGTGTTTGCTCTGAATCTAAAAGCTCATGGGCTTTGTGTGTATACATATCACCCTTACAAACAGAGCTCACTGAGTGGTTGAATACACAGCTGCTTCTCAACCAGAAGGTGGCTGGTGAGAGCACACATTTCAGCCAACTCATGGTGGTCAAGTGCCCATATGTTCCAGGGGATTCCCCAGTTTTGAGCAAAACACTAAGTGGATGTTCATCTGGGTAGGTGTGGCTAGTAAAATATTTGTGGAAGGACTTTAGTAGAAGTGACAACTCAACTCTGTGCCTGGACAGGAGTTTAAGCCAGTGAAGGATTTCAACTGCTCCACTCCTGTCCCACCATTTCTGCTGCCACCATTCCCAATGTGTCCACAGAATGGTTCCATACGTAGTCTTTGCCTTGGAGGCCATACTCGCCCAACACTAGAATCTAGTCCCATGATGGCAATGGTAGATCTTCAGACAGACACACTGGCTGAGTCCAGATGTGCAGGGGCACACGCTTGCAGCAGCAAAAATAGCAGCAGCACAAATTTGTGCCTCTACTTTTTGCTGCAGTGCATGCCCCTGCATGTGCATTTTTGTGAGGAACAAATTGTCTGGCTTCAGGCAAACTGCCTTTGCCCAGCTCCTCCTGGGTCCTGGTGTGCTGGAGGAGCTGAGACACAACTGTAGGAGTGGAGATGCTCTGGCCAGCAGCCAGAGTGTCTCCCTGGAGGATCGAGCCTCTGTGTCATGTGACACACACTCTTGTCACATGCACCACACCACTTTTTCTTTTCCTGTTTTTTGCCATTGGGATTTGCTGATAGTAAATGTTGGCCCTGCATTACAAACTTGCAGTGCCAGGCATGTTTTAACATTCCCCATGTGCGACCTGTGGCACTGCAAAAAGTTACAAAGATTCTCCATCCCTGTTGATAAAGCTATAGCCAGAAATTATCATTTCACCTCTGTATGCAGTATATATATATATATATACGATATTCACACATGCCTGCATGTCTGGACAATGCACCTGGGTGCATCTACATGTGTGCTTTACTGTGGAGCTGACTAATCCTCTCCACAGTAAAGCATCACGGTCTACATGAGTGCCAGTATTAAGGCATGGTAGATTAATTAACTCTACCATAGGATAGTGATGTCAGGGACAGTACTATGTTATGGCAGAGTAATTAACTCCACCAAAATTCTTATGTAGACAGTGACCAGGGTTAGCTAGGACACCAAGGTGCAAAAGTGCAGGGCCTGCCTCCCAGCCCCATACTTTAACACCCTTGTGCCCCAGCCAGCCCCTCCACCACCTGAAACCCACAGCCCGGGGCTGACCCCTCCAGGCCGTACCTGCCCAGGGCTACTCCACCCTGGCTTTAACTACTGTGGTCTTGGGTGCACCTGAAGATGCTGCACCTGAAAACAGCTGATTCTGGCATGAACTGCACTGGAGTATATCCCTGCAAATTAATGAACATGTAGATGTACACACTGTTTCTTAGGGGTTTTTTTTACTTGTGGCTTTTTTTTATGAACTCCACAGACAGGCTTTTTTTTCAGATTATCCATACTTTACAGATAGTTGGCAACCCTTGAAGAAGGCAAAAAAAAGGCTTCTTGCATGGGTATGATACCAAGTGCTTAGCTGGTTGGTTATTTTTAGGGACATCATTTATTTGGCTCATTTCTCCTAAATGTTAGAGCAGAAGATTTTGGAGGCAACATTAATGGCCTTTTGTATTAAGGTCTCCATTCAAGAAAGCATCCTTCTGGACAAAAAATACTTTAGCAAATGGTTTAATTCTACTGAAGCCAACAGGACCAAAGCAAATGCTTAAAGTTAAGCATGGATTTAAATGCTTTGTTGTACAGGGATGGACTTAAGTGTGTTACTGAACTGCAGCCTAATTAGGGGAGGTCATTCCCTTAATAAGGGACAATGTGGAAGGCACTGTATATGTGGCTGTGAAAAACATGGGAGAATGACTGTTCTTTACTCGTTGCCCATATTCACACCCAATAATAGTAGTTGTATTTGATACAGGTTCTCATTGGTTTATATTTGTGATTGTATAATACAATTAAGTTATGTAAATGTGCCCAGAGTACTGAATCAGCCCTTCATTTTGTTTAATTGTTATTTTACAAACCTAAATGAATCCCTTTGTTAAATATTTCCTTCTAACATGGTTGCCCCATATTTGTAAAGGTCAGATGTCTTATTAAGAGTAAGAATATCACATAAGTAGCAAGTTAGCCTCGATATCGCATAAGATGAACATAGGTTCAATGTACAATCCGAATGCTAAAACAAATTGCTCATCCAAATTTATATGGACTTAGGTAGTAACTAATACATTCAGGGAAGTCTACCTCTTATTGAGCAATTCCTGACAAGAAAAAAATGGGCTAAGCTGTTTCATAAACTATTCACTACCCTAGTACATCAGACTGGCTGTAATGGTCCTAGTGCCATGCTGCATGCATGCAGTAGATCCTATATGAACAAAGTAAATGTTACAGCACCAAAATAATACTTTTATTCTTGTTTTCAGGGAACACCAAGAATTATATATTCCTTTATTAGCAGTAAACAGTCTGCAGAAAGCTATAAACATCACTTTAACAAAACAGCATTGCGTTGTCAGCTCTTGGTAATAGGTTTAATTTTAACTGAAGAAAGCAGCAATAACAAATCAAGATTCTTGTGCCCCTTTGCATTCTTATGGCTACAAATGAGACTTCCAGCAGCTTAAATTCCAAGCTTTGGAGTCTGCATATTGAATCATTAATTACCTAAGCTTGTACCAGTCTAGCTTCCTTCTGTTAGAAAAAAATTAATCAGATTGAAATCCAAAGCTGTGATTTGTAGCCATTTAAAAATCCCATCTGTTAAGTTCCACTCCAGAACATTCAGAAGATACTAGGGAATGAATGAATAAATAAATAAATAAATAAAACTGTTGGTGTCATTATTAGAAGGTGGGTTTAACTTCTTCTAGGTTTGCAGATTCAACAGTACAAAGTTGTTTTGGCTTTTGAGTTCATCTGGAGAAGAAAAGGCTCTGAGATGTAAAGTCTGGATTTGAATCAGAACTTCCTAAAACTCACAGATGTTTGTGTAGCAGGGACTCTAGCAGGAGCCCTGCTACTTGGGTGAGCTCTGGGAGGGCCTCTGAATGCAGCCTGCCGGGTGGAGAGGATTTCACACCTGGAAAGAGGTTGGATGATTGGCCCGCGAAAACTGGAGATAAAACCGGCAGCGGGACATGTACTGTTTGTACCAGAAGAGGAATACGGGGATAACTGAGATGCTAGAGAGACAAATGAAGCAAAAGATGTCTAACCTGTGACTTGGAAGACCCCAGGAGCTCAGGATCTCCTGATGACACAACAGATCAGAGCCAGCCAGACTTATCTAAGAAGGATCATGCCACTGTGGTGAGTTCGGAGGGACAGTGAGGCAGCAGGAACTGGTTTGGCAGAGAGCCAAGTTAAAAAACGGCGTCTCTGGGATGATGCATGGGGAAATGGAAACACAGACAAATCCCTGACCCCACTGGGACTGGGACTATTTAGAAAATAGCAATAAGAACTGTGTGGGGGTTGCAGGGAACCGCTCCCGGCACAAGCCGTGGCCGGGGAACAAAAGAAGCGGAGATCGCGTTCTGCTAATGAGACAATTAGCGGCTAAGGTTAGTTCAACAACGTATCTTTAAAAGTGTCAGCTCGAGGGTTCTCCTTACCTTCAAGTCAACTGCCTTCGCCAATGATGCAATTGGCAAGGCTATTAGCACTGTATTTTCCTAGTTTGAGAAATAAATCTATAATTTGAGCGTGCAACGTCTGGGTGCTATTTATAGATCATGGATGGTAACAATTCACTGATCTTCTTCCTTTTCTTATTAAATCCAAGTTGTGGCAGGTGAGTACAGGAAGAACACAGAACTATCACCCAGCGCGCTCACAGTTTGGATTCAAGATAAGGATCTTAACACATGGTGAAACAGCTAAAATGTAAGAGTAGGCAAGAGAAAGATTAAGAGAGAAGTAAAGATGAAAAGAGCTTTTAGGCACTGAAAGGTCAAAGAGCATATTTTCTTGTACAGAAAAGGCTATGTGTCTACTAGGACTGTGTGAAGCTTCAGGTGCCAATTCAATTCGGAGGAGATTTGGCCTGATTCGGTGGCTAATTCTCCAAATCCGAATCAAATTAAGGGTCCAATGAAAAGGTCTGAATCAATTCAACGCTCTCTGAATTGATTTGGAAAAGGTTCAGAGAGCTTCGGTGATTCGGGCAGTCTGACTGGCGGCACCTGGGAGCTGGACCTGGACTTGGAGCTGGTAAGGAGGGGGCAAGGGAGGGGAGGCTGGAGGAGGGGGGACGGGACCATGGCGGGACCCCTGCCAGACCCCCTACCCTGCCTGCTCCTCCAGCTCCGCTGAGTGTCCCTGATCCCCTCCTGCTCTCCCCCCTCCCCCCCCCCATGGCTGCCCTGCCTGCCCCAGCTCCTGGTGCTTTACAAACAGCCTTCCACTCACTGGATGCTGCCGGGCAGGGGGACAATCCCCGCTGCCCCCACTGCCCCATGCTGCATGGGAGGCTCTGCTGCAAGCCCCCCAACCCCCGCCCGCTCTCCCAGCTAACCCATGGCTCTAGCCCTTTAACAAACCCCCCCACAAAATCCACCAAACTCATGCAGTAGAGGCAGTGGGGATCACGTCCCAGCCCAGCAGCAACTAATGAGTGGGGGGTTTTTTCCAAAGTGCCCTAAGCTGCGCCAGGCAGGGCAGCTATTGCCAGAGCTGGGAGAGTGGGCAGGGGATGGGCGTGGCTGATTCGGAGATCCAGCAGCAGCCAAAGCTCCAAATCGACTTCAGATGAATCGATTCAGGACAGTGATTCAAATCACCAAATTGAATCACTATCCCCCAAATCAAACAAATCAGAATCTGAAGTGAATAGTAACTGCTTGGCACAGGCCTAACATCTACCTGATTAAGAATAAGAGTTGGAAAGGGTCTTCTTGTTATTACTGCTACAGGTAAACTATTCATAGTTTCATAGTTTCTAGGGTCAGAAGGGACCTGAGTAGATCATCTAGTCCGACCCCTGCCATGGCAGGAAGGATTACTGGGATCAAATGACCCCAGCAAGGTGTTCATCTAGCCTCCTCTTAAAGACCCCCAGGGTAGGGGCCAGCACCACTTCTCTTGCAAGTTGGTTCCAGACCCTAGCCGCCCTGACCATGAAGTAGCGCCTCCTGATATCTAAGCTAAACCTACCCTCTGCCAGCTTGTGACCATTATTCCTGGTCACTCCTGGCAGTGCTCAGGGGAACAGGGACTTCCGCAGTGCCTGCTGAGCCCCCTGACTAGTTTGTAACAGGCCACTAGATTCCCCTGCAGCCTTCTCTTGTGGAGGCTGAACAGGTTCAGGTCCCATAGCCTCTCCTCGTAGGGCCTGCCCTGCTGCCCCCGATCGTGCGGTTGGCCTTCCTTACTGCCTCTCCACACTGCCGGCCCATGTTCATCTTGGAGTCA
>NW_017728948.1:27119094-27146279 GCF_001723895.1 Crocodylus porosus
TCATTGGGATTACCTCTCTTTGGGCTTGGAGGATCATGTCCTTGAGGAGCGACCACTCTCCTTGGACACCTGGCTCCCCTCCCCTCTGGGACCTCAGTGCTTCCCTGACTATTCTCCTTAGCTCGGTGAAGTTTGCCATCCTGAAATCTATGGTTGCTGCATGCCTTTGCCACCTTACGCTGGATGGTGAATTCCAGCAGGTGATGATCACTGTTGCCCAGGTGGTCAAGCAGCCACAGCCCCCTCACCAGGTCATCTCCTGTGGCCATTGTAGAAGTGGTAGGGGTCCCAATCAGTGTTTAGGGTCTGGTATATGCTAAGCCAATGGTTCTCAACCTGGAGTGTCATGCGACCCTTTCAAGGGTTCCAGGGCACTGGCTACCACCACTGCCATTGCCATGGCCATATGAAACTTATCTCATGAGGCACCATCACTGTGTTTTTCTTGGCCACCACAGGGAGAAGGATAACAGGAGGGCCACAGCAAATGATGAGGCCCAGCACAGAGCTGTGGCTTCCTCTGCACTGACATGCAAGGATGCAGATGCAACTGGTCACTGCCCATCACAGGTGGGGAGAGCAGCTAGGGAGGGACTTCGGCAGGGCTTGCTTCATCCCAGTTGCCCCTACAGCAACATAGGTGCCCTGAGTTCCAGCACATACTGGGCAGCATCCCAACCTGACCCTTCAGTAACTAGAGCTGACAAAGATGCTTTGGAGGCAACAGAGGCATGTGGAAATAAACAGACTGCAGGATCATGGCCTTTAGGGGAGGCTGTCTTGTAGGATTCCCCAGAGATCTATGCTGGCTCTTTTCTGGATGCTGCACAGCCCTGCTTCCCGGCATTAGATAGTGGAACAGTGGTTCTCAACCAGGGTTCACAATTTCAGAAAAGGGAGACAGGAGTGCCTTAAGTTTGCAAACATTGTGAACCACTGTGCTAGACACTGTTCAAACATAACTGGAAGACAGTCCCTGCCCTGAAGAGTCTGCAATCAGTAGCCTTCACTCTTGTCCTCCACAGGCATTGTAAAGCTAAATCTCCTCATTTAATGCCAGTGAAGCGGTGTCAAACTAAATAAAGCAAAAATCTTGCTGTGCTTACCACCCTTTTCAAAACACATTTTGTAATTCATAAGGCTAAAGTATAATTTATGCATTTTTATCAGACTGCGTGTTATTGTAATAACATCTGCAAAGACCAAGTTACAATATGTTCTGGGAGATATTGTAATGCCCCAAGTTAATAAAATGTTACATTTTTTTCAGTTAGCTTTCCTGCCACGGTTTCTTTATCATAAGCCTGCAGTTACCAGTGATTTTCTTTCCATCTCACTAGATACAATTTCTAAAAGTAAGAGTTACAAAGATCCTCCATCCCTGTTGACAAAGCTATAGCCACATGATTTGCAGAGCTTTCATCAGTTAGACATGAATAAAGGTTTAAATGAGGGCACAACCAATGGCTGTACAAAATAATAATACGGACCTTTTAATGAATTGTATTTCAACTCCATTCTTAATGGTACGCATAAAATTGATATTGCCAAACTCATGCCTTTCATTAACTGTGCCTTTCTTCTTTAAGAAATTGATCCCTAAGGAGGACTGCACTCAGATAGAAGCTTTTACCCCTTAGTATCTGCCTGAATACACTCAGTTGGGATTGTTTGCTATAGTATTTACCACTTCTTCTCGAGTGTTCTCTTCTCTCAAAAGATGTCTTCACAGCACAGGCAAGTTGGGTGGTTGGTACCAGGTTCTGAGCACCTCAGTTAGCCTAGCCCAGGTGTGAAGAGCCACACTGCAAATGTGCTCCAGTATTGTATCTTCACTGGTGCTGCACCCATGTTGACAGGGCTTCTACGGCTATATCCCATTATCATTTGCACAGGGTTAGGGAGACCAGCCAAGTAAATGCACAAATTAATTACTGTAATTTTCTGAACTTATAAGAGATCCCGTTACTCATGTCATGCTTTTCCACAGCTACTAAGCAGGTGTAGCAGGTTGCTCTCTGTCCAGGCAGGTGTGACATATGTACATGTTATCCATATGCACATATCCAACCAGATGCAAGTCAGGAAATGGTAATAAGGCAAAAAAACAACTAATAATTTAGAGCAGGAGGAGAACAACTCTCCCATGTTTTAGTCCAGTAGCCAGGGCAGTTACCCAGAAAGTGGGAGGACTAGGTTCTAGGCGCCCCCTCAGTCAAAGGGTGTTTGAGCCTGCACCTTTCTGAATTCCCATCATATTGCTCCAAACACCACTCCAAAGGTCAGGCATTATCAAATACATCCTTGAACCCTCCTTTTGAAGCTGAACCACGTGTCAACTGGAAAGAAAATATGTGCAGCCAGGAGAAAGCAAGCACACTAATGGATGTGTAGGTCAGTGAACTAGATGCTGTGAAAGGGTGTAGGCCATGGATTCTTGCCTAGACCCTTGGTCCCAGTGGGACAGAAGCTTCTCACTGTTCTCCACCCACTGAACATGGAATTCAAACTGCACAGTCTCCACTTCAAGGGCAGGAGTATAAATAATGCCTAAATTGTGTCCTGGTGGTTTGAGTACTGTGCCAAAAAGTAAGAGAGGTGTAGATTCAAATCTTCTCTAAGGGAGGTTTTACTGGACCACAGTTTCAGGTTTTGCATACATACCTGACTAGCCAGAGCATATAGCCTGTGTGTCAACACTGCAAGAAAATAAGATTTAAAACCTTAAGTGCCATTTGGGTGCATTATATCCTCAGACTTTAGATTCCTGGTGGAAGTCATAAGACCCTCCAAAATCTGAGTACCAGAAGAGGTTAACAGAATAGTCATGAACTTTTACATCGAGCCTTCTCGCCCCTGACACCAATCTTCAGGGCAATCTAGTAGGCGTATCAGGAGGTTCTCTCTCTCCTCCAGCAACACACGGTAAGGAAATAAAGAGCTAACAGAAAACCATAGTATAAAAATGGTACAGCCAGCATATTATGCTCTTATTATATTGTTGAAACTTATAACTTCTATGGCTTAAGCTGATCCCTTTCCCTGAATCAGACAACAAACCTCTAAAGCTTCACTATGCTTTCAACATGAACTATGTATTATATCACTTCAAAAGCCATTATTTTTATGAGTTTGGAATTCCCTACTCTCCATAATTATTCTAAGATTAAAGTAACCAAGAACCTGACACAAGGCATTATATAGCTTGTGTCGCAATAATACCGTGTATACATTGAGTTTGTACACTGTAATTATGGAAGGATTAGCTCAATAGCTTGCACTATCTACTAAGAACAATTCATTGATAAGTATTTAATGTATGAATAGTTATAATGACGGCTTAACACTAGGTCTCAGATATTTTCTTCTGATGTCAGTCCCAACTGAAAAATCAAATTCATAAAAATAAATATAGAAGCCATCATTTTGTAATAAAAAACATGATATTTTTACAGTCATCATCTTTAAGAAAATAAAACTAACATCTCTGAACCACAGGAAAATATTTTTAAAAATAATGTTATTGTCTCTAAAGCATAATCCTCAAGTACAATGATTTCTTACTTCTATGTGCAGCACAAAAACACCCATGTAAATCTGTATGAAATTTGGTAATACCACCTCAAGATGTTAGTGGCCTACAAGTCCAGCAAATTTTGTTCTACTTGTCAAGACAACAATTAGAGCTCCTGGTACAGTTCGACATGGCAAATATTCAAAGTCTTGATGTTCCCAACTTTGAAGCAGTCTAGTCAGCTGGCTGTCACAGTCACCGATCTGAGAATGCTAAGGTCCCCAGCCGTGGGCAGTCCACATGGCAGGCGGTTCCACAAGTACAAATCAATGAAGTCTCTGCTCCCCCACAGCCTACCAGGTGGAACCCAGTAAGCAAGCTGGCAGGAAGCTAGTTTCTGCAGGAACATCATCAAAACTGAAAAATTATTTCAGTATAAAAACAGTGTCCAGTTCCAACTGAAAAACACGTTTTGCCCAACTTTTTCCAACCACCAAACCTAGTAGTAAGCCATACTTCCACTGAGGCCCCTAAATGTCTACCGTGCAAGAATTCTTATTAAAAAAAACCCTAGTCATGGATTATCAGCTCTTTAGTATATTACCCTGATTTTTTAAATTAGTATTTACATTCACAGCAACTTTTGCAATTAGTATTTAAATGGGGACAAATTATTGTAAGATTTTTTATATAGATCCAAATAGCTCCAGTGACTTTTGGCTGAAACCAAATGCTTCAGCATAAGTATACTTGACCTGACTATAGTATAAAATAACTGTACATCTGTTCAGAAATTGGCTAGGCAAAACTGATGTAAACGTGTACAGACAACCACTGTTGGTCAAGTCCCATAAGCCACCCTTTTCTAAAAAGGGCTTTCAGTTCTTCCCATTTTGATATTTGGGTACTAGTCTGAAATGCCCAAAAGCCAGGCACAGGAAATTAGCTGACACTTTGGAAACATTCATTTTCCCATGCCTTGGTTTCCCCACCTATAAAATGGAGCTACTAATTGCAATTTCTCACAAAGATGAGATTTAATCCATTAATATTAGTAGAACCATTGAACCTCTCAACATAGAAAAATATAATAAATATGCCAATAACATCGCATCTGACCAAAAAAAATTGCTTCTCTAGCCAACAGTAAATGGCCTCCATTTTTTCTGATCCCACCCCTTTAGTATCACCATAAAAACCTATATGAGATTTAGCTAGTTCTACAATATTTCCAGAAGTTTAATAGAGCAGATAGATTAGACTCATAGGGCCCAATTCCTGTGTCAGATACATCCAATGAAACCCCACCTGGGAACAAAATTTGGCTTAGATTCTGTAGACAAATGAAAGTTATTTCCACTTTCAGAAGAAATCTAACTACATAAAGTTTATAGGCACTAGTAGGAAAATAAATCAATTTAAGTCCATGTCACACCATTCTTTACAGTTTTGTAACAAGGTGTACTTTGTTAGATTTTAATCTGCATACATTTGAGACAGCAAAGCTCTTCAAAATCATCTTTTAATGGCATCGCAATTTATAGACAGTAACTAATTTCAAACTTCATAGCACTTGGCTTTTATGATTATTTCAAATCATTTAAATGCAAATGAATTTCCAGAGAGAGAAAACATCAAATGCCCTTGAGTGGCAACATGTAATAGAACCGCGAGCAGAAATCACAGTAGGAATTTGAAGCAGTCTGATAGGGTTTGACGGGAGGTCTGTATAAAAGTGTTTGCCTAAATCCAATTTACATTTCATTTTACATTATATTCTATTTACCCATTTTGTCATATTAATATGACTTATTTACTTAATCCTACTCTGAAATCCAATCTTCTTTCAGGAGCAAATGTGGAATTCTGGTCAGGATGGAATTTATAGCTATTTAGCATTTTAGGATGATAGTAATATAGTCTCTAAAATAGATCTAGATCCTTTTTTCCCTGCAGTTAATAATATTACAGCATCATGAAGCCAAAAACATTCGTGCATGCCTTAAATAATTACATTTCTTTCAAGCTAAGCAATTGTTTGCCTACTGACAGAGTAATATTTCCTGGGGGGCATTGCTAAGCTACAGTACACACAAAATATTTGGACAGGGGGTGCTGAGAAAGATCTGAACTATTCTTAATATAAGTGCACTCAGAAGGATTGGAGCTATCATGGAAATCTCCATTCAGCTATGGCTACAATGAAATACTGTTCAGCAGTGTTTTCATATTTCCAGCAAACTGAATTTATGTGAGACAACAAAAACTGCCTAAACTACTCCCTAGTGTCTTGGTTTCCTATGCACAGAGTAGGAGACAGGACCTATCTCCACATTGTTATTGTGGATTCTAGGGATATCTACATTTAAATCCAAAGCTGTAGTTCCAGCTTGTATAGACATACTCAATCATACTTTAAGCTGGTTAGTTTGGGTACCAGTAACAGTACAGCTGGGCAGCACAGAACTCAGAATAGCCAGCTGAGTATTTCCCTGTAGTTCTGCATACGTTTTGCAGCCTGAAAGTGTATGTACAAGTGCAATTAATGCACCTGAATTTTCTGCACAGAAAATTCAGGCACATTAAACTGTGTCCCCACATGCAACTGAATGCGTGCCAGTCAGGACGAAATTTGCTCCCAGTGAGAGCAGCTCAGTCTAGGGCTGTTCCTGCCCTGCTTTTCCCCCTGAAGCATCCAGGGGGAGATCCAGGCTCCTCCAGGTGCCATCCCCAGGCTGGCAGGGGGCATAGGGTCTGGTCCTGATCTCCCCAGAGCAAAGGAGAGCTGTCCCGGCGCCTGGGCAGGTGCCTCCTAGCCAAGTGGAGACCGGGACCCATTCCAGTCTCCATGTGCCTGGGAGGCAGCTGTCCAACATCTGGGACCACTCTCCTAGCCCCGTGAAGATCAGGACAGGTCCCAATCCCTATGTGGCTGGCAGGCAGCATCTGGCCAAGCCAGGACAGCTCTCCCCACCACCCTATGGTCGCTTGTTGCCTAGGTTCTGCTTGCAGTTCAGCACATTAGTTTGGCACCATCTACACTTGCAGTTCGGCACGTTAGTTTAAAGAGCTGATTTCTAGTACCCGTATCTACTAATCTATTGTGCAGCAATTGTTGCACTCCTGTAGACAGTGATGCTTTACTAGGCATTTGATTAATCTATGCCACACTGAAGTCTATGAAGTCACATTGAAGTCTATGCTGCAATGGTCCATAGTAATGTTGATAATCAAACTAACCAGCTTGGATCTTTCTACACAAACTGCAATTGCACTTTTTAATTGAAAGGAAGGCATTATCCTGTGCCTCCCTCTTCAGTAAAATACTGGGGGTGCGGGGAGGGGGGGACAAAGGACAACCAGCTACAGGTTCTCCATCCCCTCCAAAGGTGTGAAGCTGTCTCTCCACCCCAATACACCCCACATGGCTCCTAAGCACCCCCAACCATCTTCAACTATTCCCTTTCCAGTTTCTCCAGCTCCCTGTCGCTTCTCTACTTCTCTCAGACCCCAGACTCTTCTGCCCCTACAGTTGGCCCTACTGGATGCATTTCCAGTCTGCTCTCCCTTCTGTTGGATTTATCCCCTCTAGACACCTCCTGAGTATTGGCCATCTCAACTTTCTTGGTATGTCAACAAAGCCATTCAAAACTTCTGCTGCTAAAGGTTCAGTCTTACATGTAGCTAGCCCTGGCACTTAGTCCCTCCTTCTCTGTGCATAGGCTAAGGAGGTACACTGAGTCATGCAATATTATAACAATGTGAACACAGAATTATCACAATAAAACCCACAGTCCATCACATCATCATGTTTGTAGTACCATGAAGTTTCTTGACTTTGGGCATGTCTACACATGTAATTAATATGACTTGAATATACTCCAGCTCAAATTGAGCCTGGATAAACCAATCCTGACATCACTGTCTACATGTGCATTTAAATGCAATAATTTATTGTGCTTCTGGATACCACTTCTATCATAGTTTCATAGTTTCTAGGGTTGGAAGGGACCTGAGTAGATCAACTAGTCCGACTCCTTGCCATGGCAGGAAAGAGTACTGGGGTCAAACGACCCCAGCAAGGTGTACATCTAGCCTCCTCTTAAAGACCCCCAGGGTAGGAGCCAGCACCGCTTCTCTTGGAAGTTGGTTCCAGACCCTCACCACCCTGACAATGAAGTAGCGCCTCCTGATATCTAGCTTAAATCTACCCTCTGCCAGCTTGTGATTGTTATACCTGGTCACTCCTGGTAGGGCTTGGGGGAACAGGGACTTCCCCAGTGCCTGCTGGTTCCCTCTGACTAGTTTGTAACAGGCTACTAGATCCCCCCTCAGCCTTCTCTTGTGGAGACTGAACAGGTTCAGGTCCCGTAGCCTCTCCTCATAAGGCCTGCCCTGCTGCCCCCCGATCATGTGAGTGGCCCTCCTCTGGACCCTGTCCATGCTGTCCACATCCCTCCTGAAGTGCGGCACCCAGAACTGGATGCAGTACTCCGGCTGCGGCCTGACCAGTGCTGCATAGAGGGGGAGGATCACCTCCTTGGACCTGCTCGAGATGCATCTGTGGATGCATATCTGATGGGACTATCTGGCAGCACAGCAAATTAGTCTACTGCGCCCTAGTTGCTGCACTCATGTAGACAACAATGCTTTACTGGACACATCTACACAAGATGCTGTGGCGAAAACCATGATGCTACTGCTATGTCGCTGTAGCAACGTACTCCCTCATTTTAGTGTGTTGCTATGGCAACATAGTGGCCAAAAATAACCATGTGCAGCCAGCATGGCACAGTACTTTTAGTATTTCCCAAAGGTAGTACTAAATGACTGCACAGTAACAATGACTCCGTATGGACATGTCTAGACGCACCTGCTATGCAGCAAACAGTAAAGCATCTTATGTAGATGCACCTTTTATGTAAAAGAACTATGCAACTTTAAGGATGCTTTACATTTAAAACTTGGTTCCCATGTATTTCCAAACCCTATCTTTCTTATTAATGATACCACTTGATATAATAACTAAAAAATACTCAAGGGTATAAATATTTAGGGACTCCCTCATATATAACACTATTGTTCAAACTGAAAGACATGGTTCAGGGATGTTATTTTCTCAACAGGCATTGGTTATTCTCAGTAGAATTGCTAGAATTTTGGTTGGTGGAAAATCCTGTGTTCTGGTAAACTACCACATGGGCAGATTTGAACGGTAATAGCAGTAAAATACTGTCCTGGGGTTACAGAGATTACTAGAACTGTGCTATTCCACCAGCAGCCAATTTCATAATCGAGATGCCTTTTCTATTGCAAAGCAATTTTAATATGCCTTTTGCACATAAATGTCATTGTTTTCTTTATTACATGGTTCTACATTTATTTCATAAGCTTAGTGTAATCTTTCCTTGAGGAGCCTTCTGAAAACATTGTCCAGTTTCCTGAAAACAGGATAAAATTGAACAAAAATGCTGACATACTGCCTTAAAAATATATACCAGTATTGCCCAGATCACAAGACAGCTTTCTCATAATAAACAAGCTAACTCAAAAGCGTAACTTCAGTGTCACATATTCCTAGGTGTACCAGGGCACTAGGGTGCCTGCAACTGAATAGTAGTAAATGGGCTCAGCTGCCACTTACCAGGGCAGCAGGTGGGAGTTGCTATGGCAACAGATTGGGTCAGCTGACCGCCAGGGGGCAGGGCCTGGCCTTTATAAACAGAGAAGGCTAAGGCCAGAGGCAGTCCCCCCTCTGGCAGCTTGAAGAGTGGGAGCTCTGCCAAAGCAAGCAGAGCAGAACATAGTGGAGGAGCCTGATGGCTGGACAGTGTCTGCCTGATAATGCCGGGTAGAAGAAACCCTGATAGATACAAACGAAGGATAGCCAGGTTGGCTTAAGGTTTATGTTATAGCCGTGGGGGCTTTGCGTTTTGTTTGGTTATAGTTATTGTTACACCCAAGTGGGGGGTGAGCACGCGGAAGGCGTGGAGAACATGAATAGCGCGAGGCATAGGCCCCAGAGAGGGCGAGAGCACGAAAGGCGCGAGCGAGGCCCCAGTGAGGGCAGGGGAGTGCAGGAAGCACGAAGCATAGGCCCCAGCGTGGGCAGAGAACACAAGAAGCGCAAGCAAGGCCCCAGTGCGGGCTACAAGAGCCCAGGAGACAGGTCCTGGTGCGGCGAGGGCCATGAGAGAGGCAAAGCGGGGCGCCTGTGAGGGCCCTGGTGGGCAACTGGACCGAGCCCCAGTATAGCATGGTAGGCACCGTGTCAAAGCAGATAGAAAAGGCAGCCTCCCTTAAACATTTAAACATCAAAGATGTGGCAGGCGAGATCGGTGAGGGTACATTTGACACCGGCTTGACACGGTAGCCAGGGGGCGCTAGGGGAGTTCACGGCACCCCTAGAGGGCGCTCTGTCACACTAGGTTATGTTTTGTTTTTTTCTTGGCAAATTCTCTAATTGAGTTGATCATTTCCATTACAATAGCACCTACAGGCCCTATCTGTGATAAGTACCCACTGGGATATGTTATGTATATATATCCAACCAAGACAGTGCCCTTTTCCTTAAGAGGTTACAGCCTAAACCAGTGATGCTTAACAAGGGCGCTGCAGCATAGGATCCATAGTGTTAAAAACATGTTTGACCTGTTGTGGATTTTCTGAGTTCTTTCCAACAGAAAAAAATGCTTTACTATTTTTCCAGGGTGAAAAAATGAATTAAAACTAAGAGCTAGCATTTTTTAGGGATGCCCCAAGTCTAATGAGGGGTTCCTTGAGTCTAAAAGGGTAGAGCATCACAAGTCTAAACAGACAAACCAGACAAAGTTAAGAAAGAGTACCACCTAGAAGAGTCCGTTCTTCTCTCTTTTACAGTGTTTACTAAAAAGCAGCTCAACTTAATTCAATGAAACAAGTAAGTTTTACACAAGTGCAGTTCTACTGATATCAATATAGCTTGTGCAGAGATATATATGTGGAAATGAGAGTAGAGTTTAGCTCCATTTTTTTTCTACATGAGCCGGTGAAATCTGGTCCCTTTTATTTGGGGCATATTTAGGAGACTGGCTCTTAAAATAATTCGTCAACAATAAAGCCAGTACGAAAGTACACAGTGGGCACATCTGCATGAGATACTACAGCACGGTAGCAATGAGCTACTGCACCATAGCTCATGGATACCATGCAGTAACATTGATTGGCACAATCAATGGGGTGATGCTACTGCACAGCAGTAATGAGCTATGGTGCAGCAGCTCATTGATACTGTGCAGTAGCATTGGGCAAAAAGTGTGCAGCAATGGTACTGCATAGTAACACTGGTTACTGCACAGTCATTTAGTACTTGCTTATGCTTATGAAAATACTAAATGACTGCAGTAACAACTGTGCAGTCTGACACTTATGTAGATGCAGCTAGCTTGACTATTAAAAGATAATACTGAATCCTTTCCATTTTGTATCTACAAATATTCTTTCCAGTTAGGGAGAGAAGGAGTAATGCCTATCTTTGCAGCTTACACTATGTAATGATGTTCTTTGACTGCCATTGGAGGAGTTGCTATCTCCTGTACTCTTCCTTTGCCTGAATGCATCATTGAAGGATGGGTGCCACCTTAATGAGGCATCCATGAGCCAGTAGCCCACAGAGAACTCCTGAGTCTGGTTGTATTATGCAACATCTCTGCAGAGCAGTGGAATGCTTCAGGTGATACCACCAGGACCAAACTTTGATTTTTCTGTTCAATGGAAGGGAGATTTTTCTTCCTGGCACCAACATTACAACATCTTGAATGTAAAAATGGATGATTTATGGTAATCCACAATGAATGCTCCTATTCCTGTCTTTTAAAAATGCATTAAGAAGGCTCTAGGGTTCTGTTCAATTAAAAAACAGGAAGCACTAGCATTTAGTTAATGAACAGTTACTTAGCAGATATTTGGTATAATTTCTCAGCACCTACCATGGATATTTTCCTTTTTCCCTGCCTTTTTTAAAATTGATATTGCCCTCTTTGTATTATGAGTCCAGTCATAAAAATAGATTACTAGTGGATACATCCCTTAACCAATGCTCCTTTGTGAAGATTATAGTGAAATTACATTATGGTTGTACTCGTCTCTATATTGATCTATATTGTGGCAAGGCACAGTATTATGCAAGTATACTACCTCAACAAAGCTATGAGAATCAGAATAATAGATAATACAAGACTTCCATAATACACATGCACAAAAAAGCCCCTCTGCACATAATGCATTACTGATACTGTGTGACTTAACATTGCAGAATTGTAATAAAAGATTATCAGACTGAGAGGAATTCTAATTCACCTGCCCTTTATCTTGGGAACAGTTTGTAATGTAAAGATTAATGACATTTCCTGGTCCAACAAACAATTATTCACCCGCAAATGTGGATAGTTAGAATATTTTAAAAATGTATCTATTCAAAACATAGTTGTGTATATGTAGTTGTACATGCACAAACACAACTGATTTTTGGGGAGTGTAAAGTAAGTCATATGAAACAAAATATTCACCATTTTCTTGCAATATAATTATTTGTTCAAACATGTTAGGACCTTTCTGCAGGTCAATCACAGTTTTCAGATGAGCTGTAATTTAAATCAACTCCTTTCTGCGTCTAATATGGATGTTTCACTGACAAATAATTAAAATTAACCACACTGCTTGCAACTCTTTTCCCATCAGAAATAGGCCACCATTGTGCATATGCATTGCTAATCTCAGGTAATGAGATCTTGCAGAAAATACAAGATGGTGATAAAGTAATTTCCCACAGCAAGTGATTGCAGTAACTATAATAAAGGGCTGCACCCCTCTCACTTACACAACCTTCATCTCACCTGGACCCTCCTACTTCATGACTCCTTTCCATTCCCTGCACCTCCCTTTAGGATAATGGTGGAAGTAGATCTTGAAGTTTTTCCTAGCACAAGAGACAACTATGTAAGGATCTGTACATTTTCAGTAAGAAGATGTTTCTGTTTGTTCATCAAAAAAATCTCAGTTCATTTCATCTTCTTTATCAGTTCTTTGGCTTCCCTTTTAGGTTCAGAGTCAAATAATTTTTCTCCTTAAATCATTGTCTACATTTAAGCCAGCACAGCACAGGTTTTGCCTTCCATGGGTTGCTTTAGTGCTAAAGAATGTGACTGTGTGCAAGTGTATGACAAAGAGAGGAATAATCTTGGCATTTGTTCAGGTCAGCATGAAAAAAGCAGACTGCCAATGGGGATTTCCTCAGTGATAAGCCAGATGGCATCATAGGATGCTTGGGAAGACTGACTCTATTTAATTCTCTTTAATAACAAAAAGTACCTAGACAGGTATTGAATTTGTAGTAAAATCAATGGGCAGTTATTTTATGTTCTTTTTTTTAACCATGAAGTCCCCCACCTGTCACTACTAACTTTCATATGTTAAGTGTATCTGACAAATTTATATTTCCCCTTTTTTCAGCTGTCCAGATTCCAGCTGCCTTTTCCTTTTTCTGTGCATTATCCCTATGACTGACTTGTTTACTCCTCTCCCACCTCCCCCAGAAAGTTTCTCCAGGTGTAGAATTAGACTCAGGGAAGTGTGAAAAAGGCTTAGTTCAAGGGCAAAGTAAGTGGCAAAACAGCTGTGTTTTTGTGATGGTTGACACGTCAAGAACTGAACCAGGGTCCTCCAGAGTTTAAAAAAAAATACAAGCTATGGCAGATTGAGCTAAAGCTCTCCAACTACAGTTAGAAATTCATACGCTGTGGGTTAGGTGCAAAGTGGGCTCCATACCACGCATTGGTCAATGGATTACCCATTTTTTATTATGCTTCACCTACTTAACGAAACACATCCCTCTGCTTCAATATGGCCCAGATGCTTTCCCTTCCTAAGCAATTCCCTTTTACACCTAACAGGACAATGGGACTTTGTTGATAGATTTTAATTCTGAGTAAAGAGGGTTTTCCCCAACACTGCCTCAAGGCATTTCTCCTTTTTTGATCCCGCTTCTGACAGTCAACATTCTGCTGATATGACACAAATACCCTATAACTGAGAAAAATATTGAAGAATGTTGTTTCCTACAGAAAATAAAGCTACTGAAATGCCCCTGGGGGTGAAGCTGCTAAAATGCCCCTGGGGGTGAAGACCCTGCAAAAGTCAGGATGCAAGAGTCTTGGATGGCAAAACTGACACACAATAAAACATACAGGGAAACAATGTATTTGATATTTAAACCTTGCAGTAACAAAGGTTTAGCTATCAAAAGTCCATTGCTAGTTTCTGAAAGAAGACCTGTAAGAGTCAAAAAAATTGCATAATTTATAACCTGATAAGGAACATGCTCACTGAAAGTAATATCAACCTAGATAATCTAAAAAGAACCAGCTTTTATATTTGCTTCCTCTTTGATATACAGCAATACAAGTGAACCTCACAGGATTTTCATAAGACATAATATTCTATCAGTTCTCAGATAGAGAAAGTAAGCCCATAGAGATAGCTTTCTCACTCTGAAAATGATAAGTGTCTCAAGATATAAAAATCATTCCTCTCCTTGTAAATGAAATGAAGATGTGATCGGAAAATTCCATTTTTGGTGAGCAAACATACGTATTAGAAACATACAAAACAAACAGCTGTATTATTTTGATTTATGAAGGGTATTTGCAAGCTCACAAATGAAAAACATAAGGCAGCCCCACCACTGCTCAGTTGTGTTTGTGCATGTACAACTAATTTTTCCTCTCTGAGATAGAAGCAGGGAAGAATGGAAGTATAAAAACAGTGTACTCTAAGAGCTGCTATGATGGCTGCTTATACATGTGCTGGTTCATGTTCTAATTAGAATGCATTGGTCAGCTCAGATCAGGTCCCAAGGCCTGTGTGACAGTTGGAGTATCTTAGATACTATAATAATCCTTCTCCACTCTGATTAGGTCATTTGAATTGCTTTGCATCATTGGCAATTCTTCGGGCAAAGTGACCTAGTGGCGCCCATTTCCTCTCCAGGTATGGATGGTCATTGGCTCACAGAGAACTCATTCAGCCTTTGATAGGTCTTGGTTTTAGTCCTGCTGTGTGTCCATGCACCTTCCTTACCCAGGGAAGCCCAGGTGGAGGTGCCAGTTTAGTTGCCGACAACCCAATCATGGAACAGGCTCTACTGGCTTATGTGGTACCAGATAGCAAACCAAGAGAGGCCTGGCCTGACAGCTAGAACCCAATTCATTGAGTCTGCTCTGCATTGCAGTTAGGATGTTCCTGTGATGCCTCATCATCTTATGTATTAAGCCCCCGAGTTTCAAAAAGGCTGCAGGGATGCTTTAACTAAACTGTATCAAATGAGCTGTAGTTAGAACATCCCCCGGCCATTTTGAAATGTAGGGGGGCTTAAAACATGTGACAATGAGACATTTTAATTAAAGCGGCCCTCTGGGAACCACTTTAATTAAAATGCCCCCCCTCCCCCACACCTCCAAGCATGTGTATAAGGCAGCCAATGGCTCCTGCTTCTCTCTGGCCTCAGCAGAAGGGGTAGAGTTCTGTGTCACTCTCATCCAGATTGTCTCCTGAGATGCCACACTTCCTGGAATCTCTGTACTTCCAGGAGGACTTACTCTATGTTATATACCCAGTCACAGCTCTGGAAAAATCTTTTTTTTTGCATTCTGCCTTCCAAAAACAAGGTGTTATTTCATGAGTGTGGTATGCAGGAAAATATGGTATTTTATCTGGAAAGGCATTCTAGTTTCATATCTTTCTCAAACCAACACTTGGCAGTAGCCTATTTCAGAAATCCAGATTAATGCTTTTTTTTTATTATTCTTCATTAACACCTGGTCCAAGAATACCTAATGAAAGGCCTTTCTTTCCCACTTCACACACAATTTCCTCACTTGTTTTGGGGCCTGCAGCTACCCAAACGTGAGTTGTTAGACCCTTAAATTAGAAAAATTGTACCCCATAGGAGAGGTGATTATGGGTATTTTATACAGTGAAAGAGTGACACAGAAATATCCAGTTTGAAATGATAGAATGAAAACAAAACCTAAGTTCACTTTCAAAAAATTTTTTATGGAGAAATCACCAGAAAGAATAAAAGACTATTTGTAACTTAAACCAGTTCCTTGCTGCATCCTCTCATAGATTTATGAAGTTAAGTGCCAGAAGCTACATCTTGTCTGACCTCATGCATATCACAGACCATTAAATTTCACCCAGATACCCATGAGTTGAGCCCATATCTTGTGTTTGATTAAACCATAACTTGTATTTGGCTAAAGCATATCTTCCAGAAAGTCTTCCTGTCTTGATGTGAAGACATCAGGAGATGAAAAATCTATTTCTCCTTATAATTTGTTCCAGTAGTTAATTACTCCCGCTGTTAAAAATGTGTGCCTTATTTCCAGTTTGAATTTACCAGACTCCCGCTTCCAGCTACAATAAGAATCTGAAACTGCTGCGCAAAACATTCCTTCATGTAGCTGTTAGGTTTATTTTTGTCAATTGTTTACTTTAAACTTTCACTTTCAATAGCTCCTTAAGAGAAGGATCAAAGTGCAGATTTGAGCCTCTAGCTTTTTCTCCTGTTTTCTTGATGTCTTTAAACAAAATAATGATGAAGGCAACTCCTCAAAGTCATTAGTCATATACAGAGATAAAATTTACATTCACCCTATCTGGAGACAGCCAGGGAAAACTGGCCTAGTGTTATGAACTGTAGGAAAGCTCAGGAGGGAGTGATTAAAATAATTAGTAGCAATTACTACCAAAATTATGGTACTGAATGGGACAGTGTCCAATAATGAGAGGTCACAATTACTAGAATGCTCCTTTGTACGCTCGTTTGTCTTTTTAGTATTGTAATCATTTGTGTTGTCCTTCTGCACAGTGGGACCCTCAGACTGATTTTTTTTTATTTTAAAAAAACCCTTCACAATAAACAAAGGCTCAGCATGTTCTGAATGACAGTTTGTCCGTTCTGAAGGCCTGACATAACTTGGGATTTTCATTCAGTCTCTCTGTAAAAGCAACTTCAGTATTTCTAGGTTTCATTATTTTTTAGGATATACTCTAAGTGAATGAGGTTTTAAGAAATGCAGAAGCTGAGTTGGATAAAATATGAACAAATATAGACTACCCAAACCTAAATGGAACCAGACCTGATATTCCTATTCATTTTCATACACTTTGGATTTGTCTGCAGTGGAGTTTATTTATGTGAGTATGGTTCTATCAGCAAAACCCTCTCAGATGGATGCAGTGATATTACTATCACTTTCTGCATAAAAAAAAATCATCATTTTATTTGATAAAAAATGCATTTACTGACATCAGGACAATTATAGCAGTAGGTTTTTTACCAATATACCCCTAATAGTAAAGCCTGGAACTGCAGACCTGGCTTTAGCCATCTCTAGAAATGCATGCAAACTTATTTCTGTTCACAATTTTAAAGCTCATTTAATTCTGATTCAACAGAAAAAATATCCAATACCCAACAATATTAAATATGACAAACTTTCTGGGGGAAAAATAATTTTGATCAGTTGGAAACAGTTTGTTCAAATTCAACCAAAAATATTTCATTGGGATTTTTTAACAAAATTGTGCATTTTTATTGTAGCCATTAAAAATAAAATATGTAACAAAAAAGTAACTGAATATGAAAAATTACAGTACTTTCTTCCAAAAATGTTGAGATGGAGTGTCAGCTTTATTAAAAGACATTTTTCTCAAAAGCAAAATGTTATTGAAATCAAGATGTCCAAACCAAAACTTTCAGCAAAAAAAAAAAGGTATTTTCTAACAGAGAAACATTGAAAAAAATGTGGACCAACTGAAGTTATTTCCTTATTGCACTCAACAAATTATAATACTGAAGAATAGCGCTTTATTTTCATGTTGTTAATAATCCAGAGGGGATACAGAATTATGGAAAAATCTAATGAAAAATGTGTAAGCTATTCCCTGATCAATTAACTACTAAAGTGTTCTGAATATATATCCAACCTCTTGATATTCACTAATTTTCACTTCTTCTAGTACTGGAACCAGAACCCACAGAAGTCAGTGGAAAGGTTTCCATTGCCCATTATAATCGGTTACTTTAATGGGCCTTTTATGAAGCTCTCAAAGCTCTTAAATCAGGGGTTCAATCACTACTACAATGTATGAGCGCAATACAACCCATGCAAAGCTCTGATTTGGCACATGAGATCTGTGGCACCAAACTGTTCTGTGCCTCCTGCTCTGCTACATCTGCACTGCCTTTGCTGCAAAGGGGTCAAAAATCTCTGCAACAAAGCTGCCTTCAGGCAGCTGATTACTTGGAGGGGGAGGAGAGAGAGGAAGAGACTTGCAGTGTACAGAAACGGCTAAGTCACAAGCTCTGGCCTGTGCTGCCCAAAGGTTGCCGACTCCTGTCTCAGATGACTACAAAAGTAGAAATTAAACTTTGTTCAGCTTTCGGCAACAAGATAATGCTTCTCATAGCATGTCTTCAATGTAAAGGTTGCCCAGGCACTGGTATGGCTGCATAACCTAGACCATAAGAGAATGTCTTGATTAAGTCAATGTTTGGTGTCCAAACCATATTAGACAAAACATCAAATGTCACTTTGCTGCTTCTGCTACGTCAGCATGATTTCACAGGTTACTAATTCTGCGGGAAGCTGCCATGAATAGCCTGCTTCTCATACAGAAATGTTCTGCCAAAAGTTAAGTTAGGAACTACCTCATATGTTCTGCCTAAAGTCATCAGTAGTTGCAACACTTTTACCCAGCTACCCATCATTCAATCTAGTCCACAACCTCTCCATTCTCACTGTAACAACAGGGTTCCCACTCAAGCTGTCTTTGTACTAGAAAAGGTACTAAGTTCAGTGGTGGACTACAGGAACTGCGCATGGCCACTGAGGAGACTAATGCATGACTCGGCAATTATACACATGCTGACAGACCGAATAGAAAGGTTTTCTAGTAAATCTATAATACAAATATAGTTTCATACCAGCAAATCCTTTGTGGTACAGATGAAGCTTCCACCAACAAGCATGTGCTTTTGTTGGTATATTTTATAATTCCCCAAACAAAATACACTACACCAGCAAAAGCACAGTTTTACAGATCACTGGATCCACACAAAGTATTTTGCTGGTACTAAAATACTGTATATATACACACCACACCCCTAATCAATACTGCCATATCAGCAAAAAGCCCTTCTGTTAGACCTGACCTCAGTGCAGCAGAACCATGGCCCTTGCTTCTTCCACGTTTTCTATTCATGAATGTCTTGTAGGAACTATAGAAGTCCCCACATGTGAACTTACACAAGGACTGGTATTCCCCCAGCAGGTGGTAATGCAGTTGCAGGTAAAGTGGGTGAAGTCAGAGAGGGGTATAATTTGTAAGAAACAGAATAGGTATTAGCATTCAGAAGGGATTATAAATATATTTTGTTACACACCTCTGCCACAAAATTGTGATTAATTTTTGTGTACAACACATACATACATTTCTGGTGAAGGACTAGAAAATGATCCTTTGAAAGTCACCAAATAAGATGAACTGACTTCTAAACAAAGTGTATTTAGAGAATATTAGCTTTAAGTCTTGCCATTCACCATTGCAATATTGGAGGCTAGCTGAATATTCCCCACCCTGAAGGATTTCTCCTCAATCAAGTGTCTGGGCAAATAAGTTGAAGCTAAAATGAATATAGACAAGCATTGTATTCTGTATACCTGGGCTTTCCAATCTCCAGACCCAAAGAGAGCCCTACAACAGCCAGAAAAAACCTCTGCAGATTATGGAGGGAACTTTCAAAGAAACAAAATGAACAAAGGAGAACTAAGCCTAATAGACATTGGAAAAATATCACTAGACCTTACATTAAACACTAAGCCAAAGTGTGTGGAGGGATTTGCTGCAGGGAAAATAGCAAGAGTAAAAGAAGTGACAGATGAAAGCAGCTATACAAAAACCTCATAATCAAATGTAGACAAGAACACAATAAAATAAGAAATTGGACCCTGAATCCTACACTTAATCCAATCAAAAAAGAACCACAAATATTCAGGAACCCAAACTTACAAGAAAAGAAGAGGTTTTGCTGGATGAAGCCAGCTACTTGAATTATCCAAGCTGATTATCCTCCTGAAGGTGCTGGAGAAGTTTCCCTGAAACAGGTACACTTTGCTATTGGAAGTGGTAATAATCTAAGAGAAAAGAAAACATTTGAGGAATAAATTATAATGCATGTTTTAATTACAAGATTAATATGCCAATTACATAAAATCTGCTAGTGTGCTTGAAAAGATGTAACCTACATGAAATCAATGAAACCACTCAGATTAAGGGAAGCAAAATCTTAACCTTAATGTCTTTTCTTAAAGAAACTGAAAGAAGTATTTCAAGAGAATCTTGTCTTCTGCAGGATTTTTACAGTAACTACAGCCTTTGAGATCATGGAATTTGTTTTAGACTTGTTTCTAAATTGCTCATTTTCTTGCTGGAGAGATGTCTTCCCACTGGAAACTCTTGAACTGTTGCCCTGAACCATAGCAGTCATCTCAGCTCAACAGTGAAATCAGAAGCAATTCAGGTAGAAAGCAAGACATGACATGAGCACTTGGCAAATACTTTATGCATTCCTAGTACTGCACCAGCTCCCTTAATGATTCTTCACACATCCTCCATCCTTCATCCCATAACCAGTTAAAAAACTAAAGGATGGGTAGTTGTTGCTGCTACTACTCTGTGTTTTTACTTTCCAAAACACTGCTAAAGCATGCAGTGCTCTGTAAGACAGCAAGACTGAAGAGGGGATATTTGTATTTGGTCCTGAATATGATCAAATCCATGACAAATTGTAGGTACCACTGGAAATAATTTCAGATTCTCGAGCAAGCTGCTGAGTAGGCACCAAACAAACCTTTTCAGGCTTTCTATCTGAATCCAGAGAAGACAGAGGCGATGGTGGTGGGCATACTACTTGACCTGGGATACCATTATCAGTTTGGTCCAGCCCCTGCTTTTTATTCAGGTACACAGCCTTGTGGTACTCCTGCATCCTCTGGTGCACCTGGATCTCCAGATGGCTATAGTGCCTAGAAGTACCTTTCACCAGCTCCATCTGGTAAGAAGGCTGTGACCCTTCCTTTCAGATTCAGAACTAGTCACCATCTTCCATGCCTTCATAACCTTGAGGTTCTTTCTGGGATTGCCCTCAGTGACTATATGGAAGCTGCATCTGGTACATAATGTGGTGGATCACTTTCTAATAGGGATGGGTTGTCAGTAGCTCATAACTCCAGTGCTCAAGAGTCTGCACTGACTTCCAATATCTTTCTGGGTGCAATTCAAAGTGCTGGTTTTGACCCATGAGGCCGTAAATGACCCAGGCCTTAAATACCTGAGGGATTACTTTTTCCCTTATACCCCATCACAATCCCTAAAAATCAGCTGAGAGCAACCTCTTGCAAGAATCATCAATGCACCAAGTTTGCTTGTCAGAAAAACATGGGAAGTGGTTCTTGATATAATCCCTCAACTTTGGAACTGCCTCCCCCTTGAGATACAACAGAGCCAGAGCATGGGCATCTTGCAGAAACACAAGAGCTGGGCTATTGTTTGGCTAATGCTAGTGGGGTGGGGAGGGAGGAAAGGAGTGGGTATTGAACTACAGTTTACTTTAATACTCTATTGGCTTTTGTAACTTATTTTGTTTCTCCTGTTTGTTTTATAAGTTATTTTGCTCTCTTCTGTAAGCTTTTGTTGGCATGGGAAGCATATAAATCACATACTTAGCATGCAAGCTTTTCACTATTGAGGTAGACAGTTCCATCATTCATAAGAAGCAAAGCTGTTGAAGGCGATCAAGATCCTGAACTGAATGGAAGGTAGTGCAATTGGAAGCATTTCACCTAGTTCTGGTCATGGTAATAAGGTGGTCCTTTGGCCTCACTGAGTCCGCTGGAAAATCTGAAAGCAAAGAAAAAGAAATAGATCCACAAGGGGAACTAAATTTACTGAATAAACTTATTGTGCTGGACTGTAGCACCTTCAGGCATCTGTGTACCCCCATGCAAGCTGCCTCCAGAGCTGAAAGTGGTATACTTGTGTCCACAAAGTACTGAAGGTTGCTAATTCACATGGGATGCTAATTAGCCTGCCTGAAGCATCACATAGATACGGTAACACTGCTTCTATTTTAGGGGACAGTCTGTGGACAGCAGTATGGTGTACCTGATGGTGCAATTGTCCCACACAGTAAGTTTGCATATTGCCATCTTCTTAGGCACCTGGCTTTCAGGGTACAAGCCACAGCCTGAAGTACTCACCTAAGCTCTCTGTACAACATGTGGGGAGAGTTAGGTATCTCACCATGGGTTTTAAACAAATGGCAATCCAAACAGAGAGCCACCCAAACTAGACAGTAGAAAAATGCTGAAGTTGTATGTCTCAAATCCCACCCCTTTGGTGTCCTCACCAGAGCAGGATTCACAGCTGGAAACCCTTTCGTGAGGTTAGGCAACACTCCAGGATGCAAAAGGCATGCTTAGAGCTCACTGATTGCATTTAACCCCAGACAGAGGCAGAAGAACTGAGGACCCCCCATCAGACGTAGGTATTAGATAGATGCTGAGCCGCTCTGTCAAGATGGAAACAGTTCTGGGCATCCCAGCAGCAGAACTTAGGTGATGCAAACATGCGTACCTAGGGTTAGTGAGGGGATTTCAGGATTTCATTCTTGGATTTAGGAACTTTGGGCATTTTTATATGTGTAAGAGCCAGAGCCCCGGGTGCTTTGAAAAGAGCCTGACGTTGTGGCACTTGCAGTGGCATAAGAGGAGAAATAGCACTGAGAAAACAGCAGCAGTGAGGTTTTGAACTAAAACACCTCAGAGATTCTTTAGTTCAAACACACACCACCACCAGTCTCTGCATGCTGATGCGCATTTTAACACTTATACAACTGCATGCAGAAAAGCACAAGTCACCTCAGCTCACATGCAGAGCAGGCTCGATTAATCAAGTCTGCTGCAAAGCGGGAGATCTCCCGTATGTAGCAGGAAAAAGAAGTATGTGTATAAATGCCCCTAAATTCTACCTAGGTGTCCTCTGGACTTATGTGAATCTGAGACTGTGGCTGGGTAAAGACATTATACTTTTACCATTGTAAGTGATAGAAAACTAGTCTATCCCCGTAACAGAACAAAGTTCGGCACACATAGACTGATTGAAAAATGGTGGTACGCAGTCTAAGATTTTCTTCTCCCATCCCCTGCCTCCCCGCCCCCCCATCAAAGGGTGAAGGTGTATTTCATTTACAGCTGATCTAAACTATGCCATGTACAGAAGGCCATGTAACTTAGATCGATTCTGCCTTGGGCTTTTTAAATGTCTGTACCTAGCCTAAGACATTAAGTGCAAGCCAGTGAAATGAGCAGTACATGAAGCACTCCCTGGAAGCTTTCCACAGAAGTCCAGCACTGTCCATTATGTCCTTAGCTTGCA
The DNA here is from genome assembly GCF_001723895.1 of Crocodylus porosus. Taxonomy (NCBI): domain Eukaryota; kingdom Metazoa; phylum Chordata; order Crocodylia; family Crocodylidae; genus Crocodylus; species Crocodylus porosus. Next base: position 27,142,148 of record NW_017728948.1, read on the forward strand.
GATCCAAGGGAAACTGTCTTTGACTAGTTTCCTTGTCATGTTATGATTGTATTTCAGCTGATTCTTTTATATGCTGATATTGCGCATTCACAGTGATAGCTAAGCAATCATGGTTGTAGGCCTTGTGAAGAATGAATAGTCAGGTGTTTAACTCCAGGTGTAACAGAGTTAATACTGTGACAGGACTGAAATTCTGGTTGTAGGGAGAGAAGAATACATTCAGCTGGCTGAGAGGATAAATACTCCTCCAAGTAGGGAGTAATCTGTTAACATTACTCTAAAACAAACATTGAGAAAGCACAGTACTTTAGCAATTAAAGGTCCAAATTTACAAAATTAATTAGTGTTTCCCACAGCATAGCACTCTCCTTATGAACAGCTCTATTGTAAATATACCATGTTCTAAAATGAAAAGAAATCATTCTTATGTTAATTATCTAATTAACTAATCTAGGCACAATTAGCAGCTGAAACTGCACAGCATTACACTCTCTTCCTTTTTCTTTTCCAAATTCAATATTGCCTTGTAATACATACTTTCACACAGTAATGGACCCCAAGTAATAACTTTATGACCTATTCTATGCTCACTGAGGTCAGGTACCAGACAGGTTCCCACTGAACAGAACACTTGATTCAGGAAAAAAGCTTAGATATTGTGTACAAAAATTGTGAGTTGATTTGTCCAACTGTTTAATCTGGGCATCCACACTTACCCTTTTTCTTCACTGAGGCTGCTTTTGTTGCTTTATAGAGAACCAGAATGGGACATTCAAGAATACAGCAATCTGTTTCTCTGCCCTTTTGAAAACTAAGCATCACTTAATAACTCCCTATATTTTTCTGTTTTGGAAAGGGTGGCTCAAGGAATATTATAGAAGTTTTAAAATATTGAGTCTGATCCACCTCCATTGAGCCATCAGGATGATTATTGTCTTCAGCAAAATTATTCCTGAACACTATAGGGTAGGCAAAAAGAGAACCAAGACAAGTTTTTCAACTAGCAGAGCTAAGCAGATATTTTTAATACATGGTAAATTCACTGAGAAATTCACTTTCAGACAAATTAAATCATGCAACAAGGAGATAGGGGAGCCAAGGAGGGAAGAAAGAGAGGGAGGTTAGGGAAGGAGGAATCAGAAAAGTTAAAACATATTTTTGGAAAGGTTGAAATTACACATTGACTTTTTGCTTTAAAATAATGTTATTTTTAAAGGTCCATTAAAAACAATGAAGAAAAGGGTTAAATCATCTGCAATAAAAACATCAAAAAAAGAAAAATATTATTTTTTCAATTTTTGGACATTTGTGTAAAAATGCACTTTTTACACAGCTCTATCTAATAGGTCCAGGCCCATACCAGAGGCAGCAGAGAGTTTTCCTGCCCAGAAAGCACCACAGTTCCCCAAGAGCATGGCTGCTGCATTACCCCTTAAAAAGAAATAGACAGTTTGCTCCAAGACCAGGCTGCCTTTGGATGAGCCACAAGCTTTCAGCTCAGGAACTCAAGGACTGCAATTATACAGCCTCCACATGGCTACCCAAGGACCTCTCATAATTTGGCACATATTGTATAAATCAGATCTTATTTCAAACTATCCATTGCTCCATATGTAACTTTTTCAGAAACTCAACCCTATGACTGATGTGCATTTAGCATAACAGCCAAGCTAGGAAAGGACACACCACATTAAATTTGATCACAGAGGGAGACTTATTCCTTCTGGACTTTAAAATTTACTGCTGGGCAGCTATATGAAGATCAATTATTCTTGTTTTATTAGTATAGACTGCCTTTCCCAAAATAGGCAACCACCTTAGCCTCTCAACTGGCAGTTCAGGAATCAGCCATCCAAATCATCATGCCTGACAACTTTCTGCAAGCCAATAAAAATAAGCTACTTAAGTCCCATTATAACCATATATACCTAGAGTTAGCCATCACCAGCAACATGATTATAAATGTGACTGTCTATGTGTACCCTGTGTGGCACATCCTATTAGATAACATGTTGTCACTTGTTGTCATTCCCAGCATAAACATGTTCTGACTGCTTTACATAAACCTGAAATGACCACCTCAAACCTCTACTGCTCCCCAGTAACCACATGCCTTGTCCATAGGTTACCATCTTGCAGATTTCTCTGAAACAGGCTATCTGTCAACTCAAAGGCTTTTCTCACTAGCACTAATGGGGCCAATATACCCATCAATGGCATGCAGACAAGACCTGCTTTTTTATGCAAAAATAACAATATATCCTTGTAAAGAAGCACCATGAGGCATAAAATGGTACAACCCATTTTGTCTCTTACAATGTACCTGTAAAATTCTGGGTGAAACAAAACTTGAGTAAACTGTTGATCTAAAAAAGCCTTCTGCAGGTATAACAGTTCTCTCCAGCCATATGCTCCGTAGGGCAGCCATCATACCATTTTGTGTGTTTGGGCAGTGTGTAAAACTATAGGGCCTAGATCCACTCTAATATAAATAATAATGGTCTTAGCCCAATGTAGGAAAATACTGTAAAAAATATTCTAAGAATATTTAATGGAATTTCAAAGTTAATTCAGGCACATTGACACCATTTTCTGTGAATGCTCGTATGACTTTTACCAGCATAAGTATTCATGAAAAGCAGGGTCCCATGCACAAGTTTGTGCCAAAGCCTATTTTTTAGGCTGAAGCCCTACAATGAGATCTACTCAGATATTCCCACATGCCCAGAGAGAGCCATATTGATTTCAACAGGGATCCAAAGGCATTCAAAGTCTTCAGTAGCAGAACTGATTGCAAACTGCAGCCTTGGTTTTCATATGGAAATATTCATTTCAAAATTTATTTCATGTTTGACCAATCAAGAGAAAGAAACAATGCCTGTGTCTTACATTACACACTGCTGTTAAGCTTAAAAAGAAAAAGCTTTCATTTTGGAAAGTGAGTGGTCAGAGGAAACCTTTTGTAATAAAGCCACAGGGAAAAATAATTAATCAAATATATATCAAGAACGCATGATCTGCTCACAAAAAAAATTACAAGATTTAAAAAAACAAACAAAAAAACCATAGGCCGCATTAATCAAATAAATTATTTTTGTGAGTTATTCACTGTGCACTAACCATAACTTGTTGCTTTTCTTAGTAAGGAAAGAGCTGAATTTCTTGGTGAAATGCATCATGAAAGGACTGAAATTAATTTCCTCTTGGGACAGCCAAATGTAAGTGTTTCCAAATTCTTTTTATTAACACATCAATAGAATTTGTTTCGAACACTACTTGCCTGTGCCAGGAAGTTTATAACAAGGTACTGGCTGGTTACCAAACCTCTAGCCCTCTAGAACTGGCATAGGGACACTTCAATATGTTATTTAATAGAAGAGAGTATATGACCTTTGAAAAACTGGAAGACTTATTTCACAACATGGTTTGCTCATTGAATGCTGTAGCTTGGCAGCCACGTGCTTACAAAGGGACCCCACCCAACCAAACTATGTTGAAAAAATAGTTGAGCGATGGGCTCTTACTTGGCTAGAGCTGCCTTAAATTATATTCAGCCTCTTGATTTTAAAATACAGTAAAACCATATCCAGAGATACTTGACTTTATATTGCTATGTAATGCTATTGCCCTGCTTTCATAAAGCAAGTGACTGGAAAGAGCTCAAGCTGCATTTTGTCGGTAGCTCTAAACTTTCTGCTGATACTTTCCTATATTTCAATTTTTCATTTTCTAATAATAACTATAATATTATACTTTCCACATACATAATACCTTTCATCCCAACATATTTCCAAAGATTAAACTGATTTTAGTATTATCAGAACTCAGTTCCCAAGCCATCAAAACGCAGCAGTCATATAACTACAGGAAGCAAATAATACCATACCCAATTTAAGCTGCAAAGGTAATTTAGTTGAATGCAAGGACAGGGATTTTTCCTATTTTCATAGATTTCATAGACATTAGGGCTGGAAGGGACCTTGGAAGATCATCGAGTCCAGCCCCCTGCCCAAAGGGCAGCAAGTCAGCTGGGGTCATAGGATCCCAGCAAGATAAGCATCTAATTTACTCTTGAAGGTGTTCAGTGTAGGTGCTTGAACCACCTCCACTGGCAGACTGTTCCAGACCTTGG
>NW_017728948.1:27146849-27167533 GCF_001723895.1 Crocodylus porosus
GAGACCGTTTCAGGCTGGACATAAGGAAGAATTTCTTTACTGTCTGAGCCCCCAAGGTCTGGAACAGCCTGCCATCGGAGGTGGTTCAAGCACCTCCTCTGAATATCTTCAAGAGCAAATTGGATGCTTATCTTGCTGGGATCATATGACCCCAGCTGACTTCCTGCCCTTTGGGGGGGGGGCTGGACTCGATGATCTTCTGAGGTCTCTTCCAGCCCTAATGTCTATGAATCTGTGAAATCTATGAAACTTGGCCAATCCACTTCTGACTCCAATGTCCACTTCATTAATGAAGATGTTGAGTCCAACTACGAAGCCAGTTTCCCAGCCAGTGAATCATGGTGGACTCAAGGCCACAACTGGCAAATTTCACCAAGAGGTGATCCTGGGATACCAGAGGGAAGGCTTTTTTGAAGTCAAGATATACGACATCAATCTCTTCTCCCTTGTCCAGGTGATAGGTAACCTGGGTCGTAGAAGGAAATGAGATTGGTCAAGCAATACCTACCCGCAACAAACCTGTGCTGGCTATCCCTTAGGGTGTTGGCATCGTCCAGTCCATTAAGGATGGTCTCTTTAATAAACTTTTCTAAGATCTTCCCTGGGATAGAAGTCAGGCTGATGGGCCTGTAGTTAGCCGGATCCACTTTCCTCCCTTTCTTGAAAATAGGCACCACATTGGCCTTCTTCTATTTTGCATGGGGGGAGTCCCCCAACTTGGATTCAAGTACAAGACAGTGCCAAGGTAAGTGATTGCTGTGGCTCTAACTCTGGCCCCACCCCAGTCAGAACCACAACTGCTCCCGCTCCTCTGTTGTCTCTGCCCCAACCTGCTCCACCCACCCTTCACTGCCACCTGCCCTTCAGCTGCTGCACTGCTGTGGCCCTGCTCCATCCCAGGACACAGAGGACATGCTTGCTCCAGCCTGGCATGGTAACTCCAGCCGCTGTGTGGCAAGGTAGGAGCTGGAGTAACCATGTGCTCCATACTCCAAGTTGGAGTACAAGGCTGGAGCTGTGCAAGAGATGGAGCCAGAGGGTAAAAAGTAGCAGCAGGGATTAAGGTTGCAGAAGGCAGTTGTGGTGGAAGAAGCTGCTGGCAGGCAGAGGCTTAGGGTGGGGGGTAGAAGGTACACGCAGCAGGGTGAGGTTACAAGAGGGCACAGACACTGTGGTGGGGGGACAAAAAGAAAGGGTTCTTACCCCCGCCACACCTTCCCTTCCACCGCCTGCCTTCCTGCCATGGCTTTCCCTGCCACAGCGGGGAGGAAAGGGGAACAAATTTAAGACAACCCTCCAAAGATGATATTCCATATAGAGGATGATACAACATATTAACACATTTTTCATGTATACAACCTAACTGTTGTGGGCGGGGGAGGTTCTTAAATTCTGAATTGTCTTGGAAGTTAGGAAAATAAGGTAAATATCTGGGACTTCAAGGTTAACATGCTTTATCTTCCATAGAGCACAAGGGGATTGCTAATGAACACAAGATCTTAGCTTTTACATCCAAAAGATATATTCTGCATCAAACTGCTTCTTCATACCATAAAAAGACATTCATTTTTGTGTTTAAAATAAACAATTTAATCTACCAATAAATAAATAAATAGTGTCTCTCGCATGAAATGTCCCTTAATACTTCTTCACACAGCATAGAAAATATCCTTTTTCTAGACGATACCTCAAGTAAGCTAAAAATTAACATGTCCACTTAAAATCTGTTTCTTGAACATAATTTTTTTTCAGCAAGTGATTTACTTTGGCTTAACACTACCATTAGCTTAGTCTGAACATTACCTCACAAAACAGAGCAATACCAGTATGCTAAGTGTGATAAGCACTTAGGATTCTATTCATTATTGACTCGTTGTCTATAATCTTCTGACAAAAAGCATATAGTTTTTCTTCCTCTTTTCTATCTCTGTCTCTCTCTTTTTCAAGGAACAGCATGCCAAGAACAAGCTGGAGCTTGTTCTGAACAACTTAATGCTGAGGTGTCCTTCACTTCTCAAAGGTGTCATACTATTCTAAATAGTCATTCTATTAATTTTTCCTTAATTGATCTCTCCCACGCTCCTTATGCCAAGGACTTTCCTTACTTTGGCAGTCAAAGCAAGCCTGACAAAGATTTTCTGGATATCTCTTTCAGCCTTTACATATAAATCAGGGACAATGTGTGCTGAAGTGATGATGACTAGCAAAGCCTCACGGTATCTGACATTTAGAACATCCTAACCCTCAATGGCTAGCAAAATCACATGCAGAGAGACAGTATACCTAGCTTCCCTCCTTTTCTAAAGCAAGGTAATTGGCATTCTTCATGTTTCATTTGTTCTTTAGCTATCACTGGAATAACTGACATTTTAAAATTTACATACTTCTCTGCTTATGTACACATATTTGCCCTTATTTTACAGATTAGCATTGTTGTGATAGATGTAGTCATCCCCCAGTCTGCGTTCTGCTTTACTGCTATTTAAAAGTCATATGCAATTTTAACCTTTAGAACTAAAATACAGTAAAGATTTGTGCTGAACACATTTTGCCTTTGTAAACCAATGTTGCTCATTATGGTGACTTAGTCTTTGTTTCTATCAATTCAGAGATAATCTTTAATGTGATTGCGCTACTCCATGAAAATGCATAGACCATTCAGATGGTTCCCTATGCCCAGTGTAACAGGGTCTCCATTGAGGCCCTGTTGCTAAGAGAATGGAGGCAGCTGGAAATAATTACCACACGGTGGGGTGGGCCCCTGCCCTTAAGGGTCAATGGCAACCAGCCTCAGAGGATAAGAAGAAGAGAAGGTGAAGGAGGGACACCTTCAGGCACCGCAGAAGAGAGAAAGAGAGAGAGAGAGAGAGGGAGGAGAGACTTCCTGAAGACGAGAACCAGGGAAGGGAGAGCCTGGAACCCAGACCCCGTCATGACATACCTGGAGTCAGTAGGAGCAACGGAGAGTATGGGGAGAGATGGAGCCGAGACACTGCATGCTGGCCCAGCGGAGGGAGAGAGACACAGGCGGCAGACAACCCCTGCTCTGACCTTAAAGTGTCTGGGTGAGTCCAGAACCCCAGGAGGGGAGAGAGACGCCGGGGATTGACAGGATGAGGGCAAGGCAGGATGAGAAAGAACCGTGGAGCCTACACGCCAGCCCTGCCCGAGAGGAATGCAGGTGACGACTGTAACAAGCCGCTAATAATATAATTAGTGGCGGGTGCCGCACAGGCGGCGGTTGTAAAGAACTGTTAATAGAATAATTGACTGCAGAGACCGGGATTGTATGCAACCTCATTTTTATTGTATTATAGGACTGGGACCGGTCAGGAGACCTGGGGGGTCTACAAGACCAATCTTCGGGACTGCAATCTCCCACATGGGGAGTTTCCTGTAAAATAACAGAGACCAACTAAATAAAAGCACTGAGAAATAGATCTAATTCAGCATGGTAATTCCCATGGGTATCCCTTAGTATACCAACCACTTCCTCCCTATTTCATTTCATTAAGATCCAAGTCGTGGCAGGAGGGAATTACAAGGATAGAGGGGGTACTTGGTGGACCTGCTGAAAAAGTGGTGCATTGGCCAGAATACTCACATGGCCCACAGGGCAGTATGGAGGCTCAGGTACCAACGGATTTGCAGCAGATGCACAGCCTCATGCTGAGACTCCTCCAGGGGCAACAGACCGAACTGAAGGAGATGGTGAGAATGTGGAGCCAGGAGACATAGTTGTGGGTCCGGCAGCAGGACCTGTGTCAACAGATAGGAGCCCAGCAGACCTCCAAGGTACGAGAAGGGGGTGGGCCAGGGCTGCCCCGGATGACGAGGGAGGATGATGTAAAGGCCTACTTAGAGGCATTTGAACAGGCAGCAATGGCAGAAAAATGGGATCCAGGGAGTTGGGCTGCAAAATTGGGGCCCCTACTCATTGGCCCAGCTCAGGCTGCATATCGAGCCCTCAGTAGGACTGAAGGCATGGATTATGCGAAGGTGAAATCTGCAATCCTATATCGATTAGAGATTTCCCCGGAAACATACAGGCACAAATTCCAGGCCAAGAAGGGACCCGAAGGGGGCCAACCATGACTGTTAGTCCAGACCCTCAGGGACCTTGCAGACCAGTGGTTAAAGCAGGAGGAACACACTTCTCAGGAGACAAAATAGTGCTCAAACAATTTTTGATGGACATCATGGGTGGTACCCAACAGTGGGTCCAGTGCCATCAACCTAAGACAGTAGAGGAGGCACTCCACCTGGCAGAAGACTATGTCACTGCAGAGGGGACAAGAGAAACCCCCCAGAAAGAGAAAATCAGTGGGCCTACCCCAGCCACTGGGCTAAGCACGCCAGTCACTCTGAGGTGGGGAGAGTCCACCCAAAGGGAAATATGCATGGGAGGTTACCTGGACATAAGATGCTACCAGTGTGGGAAAAAAAGGTCACATTTCCCGGTTCTGCCCGAGGATGGCCTGAGACCTCAGTCCAGGATTGGAAAAACATGATGAGAAAATGGGCTGCAGTTTTGGATGGCATTGAGGTCCAGGTCAGAGGAACAAGCCAGTCATGGAGGTGCAAGTAGGGGACACAATTATCCCAGCTATAGTAGATACAGGATGCTCCCAAAACATGGTACATAGTGATTTGGTACCCTCACATCTAGGGAGACCCAGCACCCCAGTTTCCGTGGTATGTATGCACGGTGCAGCCTACACTTACCCATGCAGAAAACTGTATCTTTCAGTACTTGGAAAAACAGAAGAAATCTGGATCAGGATAGCTAAATCCCTGCCATGTCCAATGCTGCTGGGGGTGGATTGGCTGTACCTGGGAGAGGTAGTTCGACACCGGATGCCCGACGAACCTGGGGAGGGAGACAGAAGACTCCAAACCCTTTGTTTTGGGGATGCCGAAGAAGATTTGAACTTGGATTGGATAATGGAGGAAGGGAATTTTCATCAAGAGCAACAGAATGAGCCCTGCTTCCAGAACTTATGGAAATCCCAGCAGGAAAAGAAGGAGGGAGCAGCAAGGACTGCCCTGAGATCCCCCCGAGCCCCATGTTACAAGGTAAGAAGAGGCTTACTTTATCAGATAGAAGACCGGAAAGAGTGGGGAGAGAGAGCCCAGCTCCTGGTGCCCAGGAAATACTGGGTGGGGTTGTTACGGGTCGCTCATACCTCACCTATGGGAGAGCATCTGGGGCTTGATAAGATGGAAGCCAGACTCCTGCGAAGAGTTTTTTGGCCTGGTATATATAAGATGACAGAAAGATTCTGCGCAGAATGTCCAGAATGCCAGAAGACTGGGGGAGTAAAACCAGCAATAGTCCCCTTGGTACCCATGCCCCTGATTGGGTGCCTGTTCGACTGTATCGCCTTAGACATAGCGGGGCCCTTCCCACGTAGCAGGGCTGGATATCAATTTATCCTGGTAATTATAGATTATACTACTATATTCCCTAAGGCAGTGCCATTGTGATCGGTGACAGCCCCAGCAATAGTTACCACCTTACTGCGATGGATTGCTGGGTGGGCATACCTAGGGAGATTTTAACTGACCAGGGAAAAAAAATATGTCTAAAGTGCTAAAAGGAGTCTGCCAGGTGCTGAAGATCAAGCAGTTACGCACCTCAGTATACCACCCCAGACAGACAGGCTAATAGAAAGATTTAACCATACCCTTAAGGGTATGCTCTGTGCCTGTATACAAGGAGACCCTCAGGAATGGGATGTCCTATTGGCCTCATTGCTCTCTGTGATAAGAGAGACCCCACAGGCCTCCACGGGGTTTGCCCTGTTTGAAATAGTGTATGGACGTAGTCCATGAGGGTTGCTGGATCTTATCTGTGAAGAATGGACACAAGAGCGGATGGACCCATCCCAGCCCTGAGGGGTGGGGGAATTCCAGGAATGGGTTGCAGAAGGCACAGGAGATAGCCTAAAGACACTTCAGCCGGAACCAAGAAAGGCAGAGGCAACAATATGACTCGCAAGCCACCGATAGAGAGCTGCAGGTAGTGGTGTTACTCCCGGATAACTCTCACAAGTTACTGGCTCAGTGGCAGTGGCCTTTCCAGGTGACACGCTGTACAGGGCCAGTAAATTATGAAGTCCTATGGAAGACACCGACATGGTGAAAACAGATTTATCATGTCAATCTCCTGAGGAGGTGGTGTCAGGGAGAAGGATGGCTACGAGATCCAGAGGACGGGAGTGAAGAAGGGCCTGAAGCATTGGTACGAGACTTAACCGGAACCCGAGAGATGCCCCGGGTGGACGACCAATTAGAACCGAGCCAGAAGGCAGAGATACAAACCCTGATAGCAGAATTCTGAGATGTGTTTAAAGAAATACCGGGAGAAGCTAGGGGAGTTTACCACCATATTGTCACCCCACCCGGGCAAGTGGTGAGGAATCACTGGAGGAGGTTGCCCAGACACTTATAGCCGGTAATCTGGCAAGAAATAGATCAGATGAGAAAATGAGGGATTATTGAAGAGTCCTGAAGTCCCTGGAGGAGCCTCATGGTGGTGGTACCGAAGCTGGATGGATTGATCTGGCTATGCGTAGGTTACCAGAAACTTAATGAAATTGCAAGGTTTGATGCATTCCCGATGCCACAGATCGATGACATGATGGAGAAGATAGACTAGGCCCAATTTATATCTATGTTAGACCTCACAAAAGGCTATTGGCAGATCCTGACAGCAAAAGAGGATAAGGAAAAGACAGCTTTTAGGACCCCATGGGGGCTTTTTCAGTTCAAGAGGATGCTCTTTGGGTTGCATGGGGCTGCGACCTCTTTCCAACGATTGATGGAGCAAATACGTGCCCCACATCAAAATTATGCGGCAGCATATATAGACAATGTTATTGTCTTTTCCCCCAACTGGGAGGCCCATCACCAACGTCTAAGACAGGTATCGAAGAGCCTCCATTGAGCTGGGCTCATAGCAAACCCAAAAAAATGCGCCCTGGGGAAGAAAGAAATACAGTACCTAGGGTTTATGGTAGGGCAAGGGATAGTTAAACCCCTATCCGATAAGGTGGCGGCACTAAGCATGCCCTACCGAAGATCCTGAAACAACTTCGCTCATTTTGGGGGTTTGCCAATTACTATAGACAGTTCATCCCAAACTTCTCAGAAAAGGCAGCGCCGTTGACGGACTTAACTAAAGGACACCACAACCCAATCCCCTGGAACCTGGAAGCTCTCCAGGCCTTCGATCAGCTGAAGGAAGCATTATGCCAACACCCAGTTTTATATTTGCCAGACTTTCAGAAAACATTTTTTCTACAAACGGACACGTTGGCAACTGCTCTCAGCACCACATTATTTCAAAGGAACAGGAGACTGAAAGACCTATGGCGTTCACCAGTGGAAAACTTAAATCTGCTGAGGCCCATACTCAACTATAGAAAAAGGATGTCTAGCAATAAGATGGGGCATAGAACTCTTTCAATACTACCTCTTAGGAAGAAAGTCTGTGCTAGTTACAGATCATGCACCCCTACATTGGCTTAGCACAGCGAAATTAAATAATGCTCCACTTATGAGATGGTCACTAGCATTACAACCTTTTTGTTTTACAGTGGAATACCAAACAGGATGGAGGAACGGAAATATAGATTTCTTGTCCCAGCTGGGAGACATGCCCATCCTGGACCCACTAGCCAAACAAAGAGATACACCGGCAAGATAAAGATCTTCTCACAGAAGCCAGAGGGAAGGTTGGATCACTTCTTAATTTTGGGTTTTGCCTTTGTTTTTTTTGGGGGGGGGGTTGCCTCCCCCGAAAGAGGATGGAACTAAGTACTTGGAGGGGGAGATATGTAACAGGGTCTCCATTGTTGCTAAGAGAACAGGGGCGGCTGGAAATAATTACCACACGGTGGGGTGGGCCCCTGCCCTTAAGGAGCCAATGGCGATCAGCCTCAGAGGATAAGAAGAGAAGGTGAAGGAGGGATGCCTTTGGGCACTGCAGAAGAGAGAGAGAGAGTGAGGAGAGACTTCCTGAAGATGAGAACCAGGGAAGGGAGAGCCTGGAACCCAGACCCCATTGTGACATACCTGGAATTCATTCAGTAGGAGCGACGATGAGTGTGGGGAGAGACGGAGCCAAGCCACGGAGCCTGCATGCTGGCCCAGCAGAGAGAGAGAGGCGCAGGCAGCAGATGACCCCTGCTCCAACCTTAAAGTGTCTGGGTGAGTCCAGAACCCCAGGAGGGGAGAAAGACGCTGGAGATTGAGAGGGCAAGGCAGGATGAGAAAGAACCGCAGAGCCTGCACGCTGGCCCTGCCCAAGAGGAATGCAGGTGATGACTGTAACAAGTCACTAATAATATAATTAGTGGTGGGTGCCACACAGGTGGCAGTTGTAATGAACTGTTAATAGAATAATTGACTGCAGAGACTGGGACTGTATGCAACCTCATTTTTATTGTATTATCGGACTGGGACCGGTCAGGAGACCTGGGGGGTTCCACAAGACCAATCTTCGGGACTGCAATCTCCCACATAGGGAGTTTCCTGTAAAATAACAGAGACCAACTAAATAAAAGCACTGAGAAATAGATCTAATTCAGCATGGTAATTCCCACAGGTATCCCTTAGTATACCAACCACTTCCTCCCTATTTCATTTTGTTAAGATCCAAGTCGTGGCAGGAGGGAATTACGAGGATAGAGGGGGTACTTTGCGGACCCACTGACGCCCAACATAAAATAAAAATTATTTTCCATAATATTTAGGAAAATATGAGGATATTAGGGCTGTGCTAACATGAGGATGTTAGGGGTGAATCTCTGAATCAAATCAAGAGACCTTTTAATCTCTCCAAATTGAATTGGAACCCTCCTAGAGATTCAGAAAGATTTCATGATTTGGACACATCTTTAAATGGTTTTTCTACCTGTCTCAAGGTACCAGGCAGCTCATGAATGCTGAGATGCTGGGGTGGATGAAGTATCCCATGGAAATGTAGGGGTTCCCCAGCACACTCAGCAGTGGACCCGGAAGTGGACCAGAAGCACTTCCACTCCACTTCTAGGTCCACCGAGGAGTGCATGGGGGCCCTCCCCTGCCCCCCCCAGCTTGGCAACCGGTGCCTTCCAGGTCTGGGGGGACACCCAGGGCCCCCCTGTGGCTGATCATTGAGCCAGAGAGGGTGCGGGGAGGTCCCCCACGTGCTCAGCAGTGGACCCGAAAGTGAACCGGAAGTACTTTCGTTCCACTTCTGGGTTGATTGCCGAACATGTGGGGCACCCCTTCTCCCCCGCCCCCCATGGAATGCTCCATCTGCCCCAGCATTGCAGAATTCATGAGCTGTGCCTGGTATGAGAAAAAACATTTAAAGCTGTGTCTATGGCCAAATTGCCGATTCTCCGAATCAGCATTGAATCTTCAGATTCAGCCAAATCTAATCAGAACAGTGACCCAAATCAATTAATTGAAACACTGTCCCTGATTTGGGCTGAACCCAAATCTGAATTGAATATGGCCTATTTTGCATACCCCTAGAGGATATGTATCTATGCATCTACTACTTTACCTGCTTCTCTAGTTGGCTTTGTCATTAGGACACACGATATAAGTACATAATATTGTCTTAAACAGCAGAGTATTCTGAAAATCAATGGAAATCACCATTTGGTATAATATCAAGATGTATCAAGGTGACTCTGAGGTCAAATGAGGCCAAGTTAAATCTTAGTAACTAGGGGCACCTACATACATGCCTCATGCCTGCTCTGATGTGTACTAAATAGCATGCTCCAGAAGCCTCAGCATCACATGTACTCAACACCCACATGCTTCAAAAGGGCGGCAGGGGTGCTTTAACTAAACTCATCAAACAAGCTTCAGTTAAAGTGCCTCTGCCACCATTTTGTAGCATGGGATGCTAAATACAAAAGACACTGCAGGCATTTTAATTTGAGTGGCTCTCAAGAGCTGATCTAGTTAAAGCGCCTCTCTAACCCCACCCCACAGCACATGTAAGGACTCTCTAGAGGGCTGTACCTAGAGCTATACTACAACTCCCAGCTCCTGGAAATCAAAATTCCAGCTTTCACTTAAACAAATGATGTATCTAGTTGTCATGAATGGAAAGAAAGTCTTGGATATCTTCAACCCTTTCTAACCAATCAATGCCCACCTAAGGTCTAACCTATACCACAAAACTTCCCTCTGCAAAACAATTACCTTTGCAGTGGCATATCTTTGCTTTCTGCTCTCAGTTACACCTCCTGTACCAAGTGGAATAAGGCTTTACACACCATCCAACAGCCAGAAATTGCATGTAGAAAATCCACTGTCTTCTGTGAGCTGCCATGGTCCCTTCAGTAGCTTGTGCTTTCACAGGGAGCATGTGCACATTATGGAACACAACTCCTGCACTGGAGCCCTGTGCATTCACCTGTGGAATTGCTCTGGTGAATTGCCAGGAGCAACTGCTGTGTGCCATCAGAAGTTCAAGCTGGGCTGTTGTTGTAGCCATGATGGTCCAGGAAATGTACAAGAGGCAAGGCATATTTGCAATACCTTTTATTGAATGAAATGTGTATTTGGGAGAAAAGTTTGAGAAAGTTTCAGATATGTGTTGCCCTTCCGCATTTTGGGGGGGAGAAGCAGATACAGTTTGAGCTAAAAGCAGATAAAATTCCATATATATAATCTGCTTAAAAATAGGGAAGGTGACCATAAAATAGGAGCAAAGAAACATTACTGAGGTAGCAACAAGACAAAAGTAATTCAGTAAAAGATGTAACCTTATAAGTGGAAGAGTAAGACTATGCAAGAAGGAAAAGTATATAGTTATTACCTATGGGTGGAGTGCAAGGAGATTAGCATGGGTAGCAGGCAGATTGTAAAGAACCATAAAGGCATTATCTGTGTTTACTCCATATTTTTAGTGTCCAGTAAAGTTATGAATTTCTTTTCCCAAGTCGATCTTCTGAAGTTGTTTTATAGACTTCCCTCGAGCAGAAAGACGGAGGGGTCGGAAAGGGAGTAGTTGTTCTGAGAAAAGTATTCTCCTACCAGTGTTCATGTATGTATTGGATGAGATATACCACATTCTGAGGCAGACATATAATATCCTTGGATTATTATAATTTTATTGTAAAGTGATATTGACTATAATGGCAGTGGAGATGTATTGACAGTTTTTGCATTTGTCATTAAGGTAGGGTTGTGCCTCATGCAGCATCTGTTGATCAGAAAGGAGTTTGCTTCTGATTATGAGTTGGGCTAGATTTAAGGGTTGTTTGAAGACCAGGAGGAGTTCTGTCCCTCTGTACCTCCCTTCTCTTTTATCTCTGCCCAGGATACAAAAATTGCTAGTTAATCCTTTGGCATAGAGGAAGGTTTAAGTTTATACCAGTTATAAGTAGGTCCTGGATCATCTCAATTCAGTTGTGAGGACATTTAGATGCTGATTCATTGGGCAGGTACCATACTTAGCTTATCTAGGCACTAAAGTAACCAATAATAAGAAGTAAATGTGAAGCTTATTATTAAATCAAGCTTCTAAAAATAGCTGACAATCCTTTAACTTTTGGTATACAATTAAACTTTGGGTTTGGCAGAGAGTTCACCTATGTGTATATACAAGAGGCAATCAGGTTTCAACTGCATTTTTTATGCCAGCTGCTTCAGTAAAACCCTCATTTTCTGACTGTCTACCCTACATCTAATAATTTCACTCATCACAAAAAAATTAATTAAAAAGTTCTCAGTTGTATTCTGGTTTGAAATGGGGAAAAATT
The DNA here is from genome assembly GCF_001723895.1 of Crocodylus porosus. Lineage (NCBI taxonomy): Eukaryota > Metazoa > Chordata > Crocodylia > Crocodylidae > Crocodylus > Crocodylus porosus. The sequence goes on from NW_017728948.1 coordinate 27,158,627, forward strand.
ACATTATAAATTTCACAAGACAGTAGAGTTGCACATGCTTAGCTTTTAGTGTATACATATTACATGACCAAATAAGAATTAAAAAGTTAAATCATGTCTATATTAGGCACTAAGATCCAGATTGTATTCCATCTATTAGACATCTATATAAACTTTGGTGTAATTCTATTCCAGTCTGCTCAAATCTGTGGAAAGGTGCTAATACAAAATGTGGTTTGTGCTCCCTCCTCCTAACTGCTTTTCTGTGACTTAATTTTAAGGGTCAAATGTTATGCTACAAAAGAAGATTCAATATAGATCTTTAGGGCCTTGAAGAAAGTGGAACAGAATCACACTTAGGCACCTAAATCTACCCAATAGGTGTCATAGAATCTGGCCCTACATGGTATTTCAAGTCATGTTAGCTAGCTATTTTTAAAAAACACCTCTTTAGCTAGTCTAGTCTTCATCTAGACAGACTTTTTCTCCATGAAACCCTGGCCAAATAATCATGCCTAGGGACTTGTTTGGATTTAAAGTATGATTGTAATATATTTGCTAACATGCTAACTAACACTAGAGGGGAAATTAGCCTTTAAATCAAACAGTTTAGCAGCATGTTTCATTGACACTGGATTTCAACATGTTACCTGCTTATGTGCTAACATACCTTCAAATTCTGGTCTAGACAAAGCTTCTTACTGGTTTATCCATCTGTAAAATAAGTATCATACACATACCTAAGCCACAGAATTGTTGAGCAGCTTCATGTACTGTTTGTATAAAGCCTTGGTTGAATGGTAAAATATAAGGCCAAAATATGATGCATATATCAAAGATGAAAAATGAGCTATAGTACCTATCAAGAGGGTGTTGTAAGTAAAAACTTGTCTAACACAAAGTTAACTCCAAAGCTGGATGGCACCCCAAAGTTAATACATTTGAGCAGCCTCTAATTTTGATAGTTGATGACTGATACTGTTGGGCTACAGGTAAGTCTGGCTGTCCGTGTTCCATTCAAGCTAAATAACAGACTAATTAAATGTTTCTGTTATGTGATAGCTGAAACAGTCAACGCCATCACACAAGGAGCATACTGAATACTAGGATGTGGCTTGATTTGATTGCATTTGTCAGTTTGGATGGGCCAGAAAAGAGGGAGGGAGAAACAGAAAACCAGAGAGACTGCAAAATAAGCATTTGTAGCATGACCCTGACAGGACAAGAAAGCTTTGATAGAAGGAGCATAGGAATTGTGAACAAGAAAACCACCCCAGTTTTTTTTTTATCTTACTGCATTCGGGGAAACAACTTTGCGTATTGTTTTTTTTTAAAATGAAACTAAGACATTTCCAACTTAAATCTGCAATTTCTTTTACTAGCAGATCACAACTCACAAGGCCCTGAATATTATCTGAGCCCAAAAGGGGTAACAATAATTTAAAACTAGATCTGAATGAGATGTCCAAGAAATATCGTATTTACTAGAATACAAGAAAAAGTTTTTGTCCCAATCAGAATGAGGGGGAAAAGTCTTACATTTACATACGAGGAAATCGCACTAAATATGTTTTCTGTCATTAAACTGATGCACAAAGCAGCATATGCTCAGTAATAGAAATGAACTATGAATTTGATTAAATGCAGCCAACACTAAGCATGACTGTAAAACACATGGTCCATTTGGGCAAACATGCTGATAGGAGCCTTTTTTTACTATTACAAGACAACTAAAAGAAACTACATTAGCACAAAACTCGACAACCTCCCTTACAACAATACCTTGTTCTTCTTACACCCCTTTTCATCATTAACACACTAACCTCTCACAAACTAGCCCTAACCCAGGTGGAAGCAACAACTTTCACTCTGACCCTGTGTCCTTTTTGGAAGAAACACTGCCATTCTTCTTCCCTCCATCTCTTCTCTGTCTTCTTTCCCATCTTGCCCATATCTTGATCCACATAGTATTTCAATTCATATAGAGCCAGTTCCACACATCTTCTTCTGGTACAACCCAAGCCCCTTAACCAACAATACGTTTCTCACCTTCCATATCCATACTGTGTCCCAAAGTAGTATGGTTCACAGTCTCTGTCTCTCCAGTCCTTTGGGCATTAACCCACAGAAAACCATTTCGTATGTTAAGTCACAGTTCACAGTGATTGCCCTCAAAAAATGGCACATCCCCTCCCATACCATTTGCACAAAGAGGCAGTGCCAAAATACATTCAGTACGAATTCTTCAGTCCTGCATTACTCTCTTGGGCACACCGCCAATCTTACCAAACCCCATTTATCCTGACTGCCCCTCACAGGAAGAATATTCCATATCATCATCCATATGAGATCCACATGTCCTCCTTTCACTCTATTATCTGTCGCTTCTTTCCAGGTATTTGCCATCTGTCTTTCCAACAGATCCCCGACTGTTGTTATCTTATCTGTCTCTCGTATATTAATCACTTTCTTAGGGTCTCTCAAGCACTCTAATCCCACTCCTTCAAGTTTATTTACCGTTACATCAGTGGCTGCCATACTCACACTTTTTCCAATCTCCCCTGTACATGCCTCATCTCTTAACATTTTTCCTGCCAGGTAACGGCAGAAACATGAAGTCTTCAACACTACCTGCCTCTTTACAGAACATAGTTATAAAATAAATATAGACAGAGCTTTCCAAATCTAGCATTCCCAGCCTCCTAATTACCTGGCTTTGTATAGCTCCATTCTGGCTATGCTTTCTCTCTTAGATCCCCCTCCCCCCCCCACAAAAAACCCCAAACACAAACAAACAACAACCCACATATCTGCTTCTGTGTCCTCTTTATCTGTTGCCATGATGGTGGATATGTTACTCCCATATAAAGGGTGCTTGGCAATATTACTGTTTTCATTGCAGCCACTTTACTTTTAAAAGATAACATTTTAACACTTCACAATCCCAAGATCACTCTTACCTTTAACTTCTCCCATGCCTTTGTTTCTTTCCCTTCAGCATCCACTGGGATTCCCAAGATTTTAATTACACCTTCTACCGCCCATATCCTGAACTTCTGTAAATTCTCCCAGTTCCCCACACCAATCAACATACTTTTAATCTTATTTAATTTTGCTCCTGGCACTTCACCAAGGTCTTCACTATGCTTCAATTGAATTCAGTGCTCTCAGTTGGTATGTTGTTTTGAGTCACAATGGTCCCATCATCCATGTATAATGTACATTTAACTTCTCTTCCTCCTGGTATCTTCACATCACTTATCAGCTTCCATCATGAATGCTCTGTGCCAATGGCTCTATTGCAGACACAAAAAGATAGGAGGACAGCAGGCATCCCTGTCTTACTTACCCTTGTTTGTATGGGGAATGCTTTGCTCAAGTAACCATTCACCAGTATTCAACTTCCTGCTTTACTTTAGCACTCTAACCCATCTGATCATCTTTGCCAGAAACCTCATTCTCCATAATACTTCAAACATGAAGTCATGTTCAACCTTATCATAAGCTCTTTCCAAGTCTAGATTCATTATTACTGTATGTCTTTTCCTCTCTTGCACATTTGATATGACATCTCTCATTAACCATAGGGTCTAGGATATCCTCCTCTCAGGAAGGACACACGTTTGTTCTTCTTGTATCACGTCTGATAACAAGTCGCACATTCTTTTGGCCAGTACTTTTTGCCATCAACTTGTAGTTTATGTTTAAAAGTGTTATTGGCCTCTAGGTGTCTAACATCTTCCCTACCCTTCTTGAATATCCAAATTACCACACCTCCTGCAAAATCCTCCCCTAACTCCACACCCTGCATTATTTCCCTGTATGTCTCTACTATACCAGTCTCCAGACACTGCATTTTTTTTTCATAGAATTCCACCAGAAGTCCATCTCTTCCCAGCACCTTCCCTCTCTGCAAGCTTTTAAGTAGTCCTCCACCTCCCTCATACTTAACTTCTCCTCTAAATGTGTTTCTTTTCATCCTCTATTCCTTCCTTTATCGCCTCAAAGAACACCTTCATTTTTACTCTATCCACTCCTCTTCTTTTGTACAGCTCTGCGTAAAACTCCACTGTTGTGTCTAACACTTTCACACTCTCTTCTATCCAGATTCCTTTCAGGTCCTTCCTTCTTTTCCTCAGTTTCACTGAATAATACCTACATCATCCTTCCCCTTTCTCCACCCAAGTTGCTCTGTTCAGAAAGACTTTCTCATCCATTTTCCCATTGAAACATTCTTCATTCCATCATTTTGTCTTCCAGTTCTTCTTTCACTTGTACTCCTCTTACCACCTCCTTTAATAATTCATGCTTCCTTGCCTGCAGTTCTTCTAGCTCAGGGGTGGGCAATTTTTTGGGGTGGAGGGCCGCTTAGCAAGTTTTGGCAAGCTGTTGAGGGCCGCATGGGTAACCACACCCCTTAACAGGTGCCCCGCCCCTAGTCACCATCTTGGGACCAGAAGTCCCACCCCTGAACGCTGACCCTTGCCCCTGGAATTACTCCTTTGGACAAGAGTTTCCTATCTTAGAACCAGAAAAAAAATTATGTACTAAAAATCAAATATCCATAATATTATATTTTAATTCAATTAAAAATGTATTTTTTCCTGATATGCATGTTTTTGTACTTTATATGTAGAAGTGATTGCATAATAGCTCAAAATGCAGTCTTACTCTTGTATAATGTGAGAGGTGTGCAGTGGAATCGGCGGGTATGGGCAGAAAGGTAGGTGTGGGGCTTGTGGGGAGCTGTGGATGTGTGTGTGTGTGTGTGTGTGTGTGTGTGTGTGTGGTATCTGTGGTATGTGTGACTGTCTGGAGGAGGGTGGGGCTGTGAGGTTTGCAGGAAGGGTTGCAAGGGGGCACCCAGCCGGGCCCTTGCTACCCGAAGCCTCATGGCTGTGTTTGCATTCCAGTGGCTCCTGCTGCCACCAGGAGGCTGGAGACTGCCAGAGAAGGGCCTGTCAGGTTCAGGAGGCCTTGCAGGGGGCTCCTGGAGCCACTGGGGGTGGCACAAGTTGGTGGGGATGTGGCCCAGGATGTGGGAAGCCCAGCAAGATGTTGCATAACTTGCATCATGCACCTGAGGCTTGGGGTGGCAAAGGCCTGGTTGCGCCCCCCACAGGCAGCCTGGCAGCCTGGCAGCAGCTCGCTCAATGGCCCCGGGACAGGAAGGGAGGCTGTGCCAGGAGCCAGAGCAGAACTGCAGCTGCTTTTCTGCTTCAGAAGATCCTGCAGCTTCCAGGAGGCCGGGGACCCTGAGGAAGCTCCTGGCCTGCCCTGGGGGCAGTGTGGGGGGCCACCCGAGACTGCTGACAGCAGCATGTGGCCTTGGATGCAGGAAGCCCAGGGATGCAGCATGGAAGTTGCATTCTGCACTTGAGGCTTAGGATGGAAACGACGTGGGTCCCCCGCCACGGGCATCCCTGGCAGATGCTACCACCGGCACTCCTCACCCCTCAGGGGACAAGTGGCCTGGCAGCAGCTCTCCCCCTGGCTGCAGGATGGGTGGAGAGGCTGCGCCAGGAGCTGGAGCAGAGCTTAAAATTAATTAATATTAATGGCTTGGCAGGCCGGATTCGGTCCACAGGCTAAATTTCGCCCACCCCTGTTCTAGCTCTTCCACCCTCTTCTTCAACTCTCTTTGACCAATATTTCTGAAAAATTCACTTGTTCTTCTCTTTATCATAGTCCACCACTCTCAGATGCTTGTGTAGTATCTCTTCAGAGTCTGTTATACTTCATACAATTCCACATATTCTTGGCAGGTCCTCTCATCTTGTAATAATGGAACATTTAACTTCCACATCCATTTCCCCCCACCTTCATTTTTTTCTAAACTAACTTCCATTCTCAGTATCCACTGATTGCTGAAGGTCACATCTAAGATCTCCTTCTTTCCAATACCTAGTCCATTTGACATTAATACAAAATCAGTCTTCAACACCTGTCTCCCACTCAGTTCCAATCTCATAATCACCTTCTGACTGGCCTATGCATCCTTTAAAACTTCTTCTTTCAGTATATTAATCAGTACTTTTGACAAGCTTTCTAGCTCTCCCTCCCCTCTATCTTCCCCTATTCCCCTTCTTGATAATGTAATTGAATCCCCCCCACCCCACCCTGCCAGCATTTGCTGCCTACCTCCACCTACTTACACCTCTAATTTCTCCAACAAGGTGATCCTTCCTTTTCTTTCAGTTGGTACATTTATATTAAAAATCTCTAACACTTTATTTTCAAACTCCACCACCATCCATTGCAGTCTCCCTTCCATAGTTACTTGCACTTACTTTACTTCCACTTCCTCACCTTTGAGTAAAATCATGACTCCAGCCACCTTGTTTACATCTGACCCTGCCTACCACAATGGTCCCCATCCCCATCTCTTTACAAAACACTTGTAATCCCTCTCCCATGGGATTCCACATTCCTGTAAACTTATTATGCCCGCTTCGACCCCACTCAGTATTGGCATAAACTTATCCCACTTCTTCCTCAATATTACACTTCTGAAATTTATAGATGTGTAGCAGAAAGCCCCTTTTTCCTTTTGCCTGCATTTGCTTTCCCCTCTTTGGATATGTTTCTTCTCTTATACCATTTCTTCCTTCCTCTTTCTTTCACTATAAGATAAGGAATTGTGTTTTAAAGTTTGTATGTGTGTATTCTGTATCTCCCCTTGTATTTTGGCATTTTTATCTATTTGTGTTCCATGGCATTACTCTTGTATCTTGTATTTTATACTCTTCACCTTTTAGCTAAATGTGTTTTAGTTTTAGAAGTAAGTTATACACTGTAACAATGTTAACAAGGGTGGAAATCAAACACCACTTCCCTGTATCAGGTGGGCCCCTGAAAGAGCAAGTGAATCAGTGACTGAATGCGTAACACAGTAGCAGGCTTCAGTAACAAGCGGCAATTAACACCTATGGAAACCACAGATCAACCAATGGAAGAAATCAATAGTAGACAATGTAGCAATCGGGAATTCTCTAAACTTCACTAGAAGCCCCAGTCTGAGTTAATCAACACCAAGGACCAACTTTTGGGGCTGAATATCTCCAAATTGACTGCTCCCAGAGCCCTATTCATGACAGGGGTAAATTAATCAAAATTCATCAACGGGCTCCCAAACCTGCATGTACATACAGATGATCCCTGGGGCTGACAGATGCCATCCAGTAGCCACCGAGGGGGATGTGCCATGAGGCTCAACAACCCCTGGATTGGGCAAACCTGAAAACTGGGGAGTCACCAAAGCCTGCCAAGGACAGAAGAAAAGCAGTGAAAAGTGACCCTTGGCAGCGCCCTCTTGATCTCCAACTTCACCAGCACCCGACATGTCCCACCAGAAGGACCAGCCGGCGACCCCCTTCTGGAGGATAACACCACGCTGGAATAAGCCTCGACTGGCCTTCGATGGCAGACTGCAGCGCTAGTGGGATAGGTATACCCAACTCTGGTGCCGCCCCCCCCACAAACATTCGTAGCTCGCTACTGTGTGTGTGCATGTGCATGTATGTGTGTGAAGGGACCAGCCCCAAGGTTTATGATTTGACTTCATTACAGTGTTTCAATCTGCCTAATAAACCAGAATTTCAAGGATCCCGAATTGGACATTTGTAGCCAACAGATGCAATACACAAAGTCATGCTTTTCCATTTAATTTTCACATCTCTACCATTTCATGTCTTCTATGCTGCTGTTTCATGCAGTCTGCTCTCATCCTCCCCCTCTTCACAACCCCGTAGTCTTTGACAGTTGTTTGATTGCTTTAACATTTAAGAAAGGCTTCCTTTTCCCCTCTCCCCAACCTTTCCACTTCCCCCTTCCCCTCTCCATTAGACCCAGACCCCATTAGCTGCAATGAGCTTTTCATCAAGCAGTCTTCCTCACCCCACTTTCATTGTCTGCCTTCTTCTTTCTAAGATTCATAGCATGTGATTTCTTTCTTTTCCCAATTTATCTCACTTCTTTCTCCTGCTTTGTCCCTCACTCCTCCTTCTTGTTCCTGTATCATTCTCTCCTCTTTCCCTTCTCTCTCTTCCATCTCAGAGTCACTTGTTCCACTCATCTCTCCTTCTTTATCCTCCTCTGTCACCAGCTGTGCCACTTCAACTACTGAAATTTTACTCTCCTCTTCCCAGGTCTTCCTTTTTGTGCCATCTCTTCCACTGTCATGTATTCCAACTGAACACCTTCATTTTCCCTACTTTCCCTTTCTTGTCCTCTATTGCAATAGCTTTATTTGAGAAGGACCACTGGCATCATCACTGTAAGTGTCCCTCTTTCATGTGAATAACACACTTCAGTATTTCTTGGCACTCTGCCACCCTGTGCCTTTTCCCTTCACATCTGTAGCATATTGCATACCAGAAGTATGCAGCCAGGTATTCTTCCTGCCCACACTTGCTACAGAGGTTAGGCTTTCCAAAATATATTGTAAACCCTTGATGTGGCCCTGTTTGGATTACTGGTGTTAAGTGTATTATACTGCTAGGACTCCTCTCATCTGCCTTCATTACCGCTCAAGGTCTCCATAATCCCATCCATATACCATATTTATCGCATATCTTCTCAACATGCATCACTTTTTGTACATAATTCTCCTACCATTTTTCCATCTCCCCCATCTTGAGCATGTCCATGTCTATTCAAATAATTATTGTTCTTTCTCTTATCTTTTCTCCCACAATAAACCTTATCCCTTTAAGTTCTTCTCTCTCACCTACTACTGCATAGGTCTTCCAAAAATCCTCATAATCTTCTCAGCTGCAAAACAAAATTTCCAAAAACTTCCAGTTGGAAGAGGTGATCAGGCTATTCAAATGTTCTGCTTCAACATCCAGAGCATCAATCATAGAATCATAGAATCAATGAGTCAGAAGGGACCTAGACAGATCATCGAGTCTGACCCCCTGCCATGGG
>NW_017728948.1:27167953-27178024 GCF_001723895.1 Crocodylus porosus
GACACAGTACTCCAGCTGCGGCCTGACCAGTGCCGCATAGAGGGGGAGCAAGACCTCTCTGGACCTGTTAGTGATGCCCCTGTTGATGCATGACAAAGTGCAGTTGGCTCTGCCTGTTGCTTCATCGCATTGGCAACTCATATTCATATTTTTCTATAAATTCATACCCATTCATCATCCAACTTCTCTGTTCTTCTCTTGTTACAACTGCTCTTATTCTCAGGTGGAGATTACCTGCCACTCTGTCTCTTTCTTCCTCCCATCTTCTTTGTCTTTTCAGGTCTGGCTTATTCCTCCCATTAGTCTTCCTTTTCCCTTCAATCACAGTTTTATTACTTATTTCTCCCTCCTGTCCTCCTCTCCTCATCTTCTGTTCTTCCTGCCCATTGGACTCTTTGCTCATTGCTTTATTCAATAAAGCCTCCTCCAAAACCACCAATTTTAAAAGCACTAAATTTAAAAATATGGCATTTTTAGGTCAAAATGTACCTTTTTCTCTTTTCCTAAAAGAGGAAAAGTTTTCTAAAAAGCGCTAATTAACCAGAAAATGAACTTTTCCAAAAAAAAAAAAATCACGTTGACAAAATATTCTCTTTTCATTTTTGCTTTTGTTTGACAAAAAACAAAAGAAAAAAAGAAACATTCAGTGTGCCCTGGCCAAGTTCAGGACTATCCTTTTTTCCTTTATTTTTCAGTTGAACCACCTATCCAAATGTAGGCAATTTATTCAGTGCTAATTTACACTCAGCTCTGGAGCTTATTGCTGCTAGACACACGTATGTACTTGTGCCCATACCTCAACACATTGAGCTAGGTCGCAGAAGCGCCAACTGACAAGAGGCCCATGGGGTCAGCCTGCCTGCCTGAGGTGCTCCAACAGGGCTCAATATGCTGCAGAGGGGCTGGCTGGGGCAGGAGGGTGCTTCAGTGCAGTGCACAAAAAAAACTCCAGAGCAGAGTAGTACTTATGTATTTATAAGTACTACCCTGCTGTGCTGTGTAGTTCATTAGTTTTGTGCATCCTAATAGGTCTGCATGTGTAGACACTGAGATGTTTAATGCACAGTTAATTAGGCAACTGCACAGCAAACATCTCATGCAGAAGCATATGGTTAGGTCAGTATAGTTGTCTTAACATAGATGTACCCAGTTTTGTAAGTATAGTTGTCATGTGCAGCCCTATTAGGGCACACAAAACTAATAAACTCAACTGCAAAGTAGTACTTATAAAACAAGTAAATGCAAGCACTATGCTCCAGGGTTTCATGCACAGCAGCACACATGTAGATTCTGACCTGGCTAGCTGGGATATGAGGTTGCTTCAGTGTTGGGGCTGCCTGTTGGCTAGCCCTGCACTGAAGCACCCTCCAGCCCCAGCCAGCCCCTCTGAAGCACATCAAGCCCTATCAGAACAGCCTGGGGGTAATACCCCGTTCCACAGGTTGTTTTATTCATTTCAGTGGGACTACTTTCAGAGTAAACTACTACACAACATAAGTAAAGCTGTCAAAATCAAGCCCTTATTTAGTAACTTCTAGCACTTATTTTATAAGCAGAAAATAGAAAATCAGATTTAAACACCAGGTGCAGAATCACATATTTGCTCTTTCAGTCACTATGCCTGCAAGATCGACCCCTTCCCCAGCACTTGTTCTGCTTGTGGAAGTAGTGCAGAATGGAGACGTTCTGTTTAAGCAACATTAGGCAAGTGCAGAAACAATGCAACGTGACCAACATCAACACAAGATACTACTAGGCATCATGAGTTCCTGACAAAAGTTAACATGAGTCTCATTGCTCATTTGTACTTGGGTACTCAGTCACTTTGTCAATTCCATCACACATTTGTAAGCCAAGAAATGCCATGAGGCATTTACCCAACATCAAATGAGTGTGGGATACTTGGAACAGAATCCATCATGGTCATGAGGGCCAGATTTAATCTGTAATGCAAAGTGTAAATAATTCTATTAGAGTGGTTTTTGTTTGCCTGTTGGTTTTTATTTTTTTCTTTATTCTGCGGATAAGTTTTGCCACTGGGGAAACTGTAGGAAGATAAGAACTATGTGATTAAAAATTCTTAACTGTCCAAAGTGTATGTGCATTGTATAGATCTACATTTCATTCTCACTCTCTCTGGATAAGCTTCTAGCTTTCTTTTTTCCCCTCTAACTAATCTCTGGCACCTCATTTGTAACAAGCTACAAGCTTCCAAAGGCAGATGCAACAAAAAGAGTGGAAATGCTGAGTTCATCAACATAAATTATTGATGATGCTTCTATTTAACTTACTCATCAGGATTCATTGTTAATGATGTGTGGGTTTTAGCTTTAAATTTGCCATGTAGCACTGCAGGCATTCAATTTGAATCAGTGTATTAAAGAGGATTTCTACGTGTGCCTCCAAATCTTCCTAGTTCCATTTTCTGCAGCAGATCATAGCAAATTTGACTGTCAATCATGGGATGCGTTCATCTAAAGTATAGCTACAGGATATATAAGAAAGTAGCAGCTTTTCTTTACGATGTAGCTGATAAAATATTGAAATGGATACTGTTCCAATGCTTTTTATCTTATTTATCTAAAGGGCTAATTAATTTATATACAGGCTAGCTGAAATCCATATAAGCCCCATGACCTGCAGCTATAGGGAAGTGCCTGTAAACCGGCAAATGATACACTGTTGAGCCTCACCTTCTCATCTGCAGTTGTCTTAAATTAGGGCCTGATTCTGTTCTCATTGAAGTAATAGATTTCAGTGAAAACTAAATGAGAACCCAAATCTAGAGCCAGAACTGTGTTATGAATTAAGTTGTTGAGTTGCTGGTCAAATTGAAATACTTAAGAAATTAATTCATTTTGAGTTGGCCCAAATCAAAAATGTTTCATTTTCTCTATGTATGAAGAGAACTAAAAATTCAGTTTTGATGAAGCGGGTTGTTTCTTTCACTTTCAAAGTGTTTTTAAAAGTTCTTTAAAATAAATCTGAGTATTTTTAAAGTAAAATACATTCAATTTTTATTTTTTTAATTTATGCTGAAACAATTCAAAATCAATCCACATTTTTGTTCAAACATTTCTTTGTCATGTACCTGTATTGTTCAGCAAAAAAATAAGTTTCTCCACTGTGGGCAAGAAGGATACTGATTAAGAACCATGCCTCTGGTCCCCCTATGTCATCCTGAAGCCAGTAGGCCTTTCAGATGTACATAGTGATAAATATATGTATTGATAGAAGTTGGGTAAAAAATTCTCAATAAATGTATTGCATCTTTTGTTTAGGAATAATTTACAAACAGACACTTAGGGCACTTTTATACACACTCCAGTGCATTCTGATTAGAATGAGTTGGAGTAGACTCGATTAATTAATTCTTGGTGAAGCAGATTGTTTCTTTCACTTTCAGGATTTTTTTAAAGTTTTTTTTTAATTTGTGGTACATTTTTAGTAAAATATTTTTCAATTAATAAATAAATTAATTAACTGATTAACCAAGTCTGCTGTAACATTCTGCTGGAGCACAGCAGCGGAGAGGGATCTTGGAGTCATAGTTGACTCCAAAATAAACACGAGTTGTGAAAACAAGGCAGAGACTTACACCACATTAGTGGTTCTGCAGTAACTACCTGTATGCATATTCCTGCCCTCATGGTAAATGAAATCTAAACTGAATTAAACCTTACTCTTTTACTGAGGGATACATTGTTGAAGTTTAGATTTCACTTATCACAAGCAAAAAGTACACAGATAGACTGCTACTGAAGACCAGCTGATACTTCTAAAGTTCCTGCTCTCTTTTAACTTGCTGTAATTAGCTCATTTCTCCATGTCTTAAGAAAACATTACCCACCTGAAGGTACATGAGCAAGCTGATAAAAGGGTCCTGGACTCTGGGCATTTCTACACATACCTTTTTATGCTGTGACATGCCTGAGATCTGGCAGGTCAGGACAGACTCAATTAGTTAAGTCTGCTCTGCGTGTGAGTTGACACGTGCTGCACTGCACCACATGCAATTGTGTAAGTGGCGAAATGCATGTCAGCATGCAGAACATGGCGGCGGTGTGCTCTTGAACTAAAACACCTTCAATGTGCTTTAGTTCAAAGCGTGCCACTGCCATTTTCTCAGTGCTGATGTGCATTTTGCCACTTATACAACTACATACAATGCAACCCTGGGCACTTTTAAAAGCACCCGGCGCTGCGGCACAAACATGTACAAATGCCCTCAGAGACAAAGCAAAAGCACTTTTGTATTTGACCTTCTCTTGTTATTAGGTGGGATTTCAGAAGGGCTTATCTGTGGCCCATTCCCCTGAAGTCAGCAGGGTGACTATTAGAATCAGAGATAAAACTATTGCTGAGCACTTCTAAAAATCCTGCCTATAATCTCTATATTTAATCTAGGTTAGTAGCATGGGTAGTTCCTACATGAAGTTTCACTTGCATGTGCTGCAGCAGAACACAATGTGGTTTCAGCCTTTGGGATTGAAGTTTGATATTTTATTAACCTTGTGACCATGGGGCATGGTTGGTGGGTGACAAACCCTTCACATCATCTCTCTGTATCACTTTTAACATTCTGGTGTTAGCCCAGAACTTGGAAGCCCTGCATTTAGTATCCTGCTCTGTCACCCACTTGGTGAGTGACTTTAAACAAGTCACTTCATCCCTCTGTGCTGTGGTTACCCATCTGGGAAACAAGGATAAAAATGGTTCCCTCTTTCACAGACTAAATATATATATATATGAAAGATTGAAATGCTGTGGTTATAGGAACCAAATGTGAAATCCTGGACGCTATTGCTGTGGCCACCAGCTGCAGGGAGTCAATGGCCTGTTAATGGCCCATTGTTATTCACTGCACAGGTGTTGGTAATCACCTGTGAAGTAACAATTAGTGTTAATGGTCATTCCAGTAATCAAGCTAACCTGTTTTAGGGCAATTTTAGGGCCAGCGGGAACTGGCTTTGAAATCTGGAACTGTCTTAGCCAATCCAGGACATATGGTTACCCTACCAAATAAGTACCCAAGATGGACAGTTTTTCTCATGCCAGTTCTGGCTAACTAAGAAACAGTTGTCCATTGCATGGAGGACTGGAGCAAGAAAATCTACTTTAGGAACTGCTCCTAAAAATATTAAATGCATTTTAATTATGAGGAGGAATTAATTTTACATTTTTAGTTACTCTGAAAATCATATAGATGCATCAAGTTAACCCATTGATCCCTTATTTGTAGGTGAAATTCAAGTTTCTAAACAGACCTCTAGCATTCTACTTCTCAGGTTCATCTCTGAGTGCCTAATTTATCATCTCTGTTCCCCCTACAAGACTTGTCACTGTTGTAAAAAATGCCATAGAGTACTATGGAAGTTGTATACCAATAAAATATCTATCGGGCCCTCTTGCATCTTCACCTGCATACAAGAATGGTTCTTATTCAACCATCTTCTACCCCATATCCATTCTCAAACCCTTGTCCTCTTTGCCTTGCCTCTTTCACTGTTCTCCCCTTCATGTCCTGTGATTTCATTTTTAAAGGCTGACATTTAACAATATCTGAATGCAGATACCAGCAGCAGTGTTAGATAAATAGGGACAGAATACTGCTTGGAAAAGGGCATTACCACAACAGCTAAGCACTAGCCACATTCTGGTTATTTTATGACTTGTGTGCTAGGCAGTCTAGTGGATATAACACCAGATTTGGACTTAGGAGAGTTTGCATTTGTTCCCTTGGTCTGCCACTGGCCTGTTTTGTAACCTTGAGCTAAACATATAATTTCTCTGTGCCTCTGTTTCTCCATCTGTAAAATAGCCACAATTGTCCCTTTCAGCCCTTTTGACTCTCATAGTAAAATGCATAGAGAACTACTAATGAAAAGCACTATTTAAGAGCTATGTAGAGGCAGGAATGCTACAAGTAGTAGTAATGATATAATTATGAAAAATATTTTTTTTATTACTATTATTATTATTATTGCAACCTCTATTATTATTACTGCAACCTGTCTCCCACATTGGTTCCTATGGCATCGTTTTCCCAGCCAAAAATACTTTTGCCAGCATCAGCTCCTTTCCCATTTTTCTGTGCTTTCCTTCTTGAGTCTTTCCACTGACTTTTTTCTGCCTCACGTTCAGACATTTCCTTACTCTCAAAGCAATCAGTAACTCTACTCTTACCTACACCTCCGCCCTCAGCTCCTCCTAAGTTTCATTTCAGTTTCCTTTGCCTCCTTCACCCACTCCAAACTTGGAACACTGATCTATAGGCTTTGAACAGCTCTGTTATTAATATGTGGCAAGCTCCCTTCTACCTTTCTTTACAATACTTCTGAAAACTTAGCTCCTCTGATTATAAGGTCACACAGCACTTTTTCCTCACCTTAACTGTATTAAACTATACCCCCTAATACCTTTAGTTCTGAGCAAATGGGTCAGAAGGTGTATTTTTCTGGCACAGGTTAGTGTGATACTTCTCCATGTATTAAACAATTATATTGCCCTTTAACTAAAGTAATACAATTAATAATAATGAGGAGTGGAAAGAAAACACAACTTTAAACAATAAACCTGATTTTCTAAAATAGCCGTATAGGAAATATCAGAATAGTTGCAAGCAGCAAAAGCAATATAAACCTTGAAGATATCTAAGCTATTAATGTGCTTTCAAAATCAAAAATGTTATAATTTAAAAAACTGAGTTATAGAGAGTGTGGGGAAAGACTTTGAAAAAGCAGCTCATTGTTTGAAGTAACAGAACGACAACAGAAAAAAACTAAAAACTAACCTGAAAAAAGACTTACCCTGAGAAAAATGAACACTGGGATAATACAATTTAATCTCTTAAAAATGCCATTCACTGATCTTCCAGTAGTTGAGTTGAACTTTGTTGACTTGAACTGAGGATCTGAATCAAACCATCACAATCCTTGACCAAAATTATACTATGGGCCAAATTCAAATCCTTCTCATAAATGCTTCCACTGAGGCACTACAAGACAAAAGCATAGGTGTCTTGGCTCCTTAAGGCAATCCAAATCAATGGAATTGGGTGTTTAAATACAAGTACTATCCTGCTGTGTAGTAAAAAACTCTGCAGCAGTGCATATGTAGACACTGCCCCAGCTGGCTGGTGCATGAGAGTGCTTCAGTGTGGGGGCTGCCTACTGGCTAATTCAACTGTTCATGTAGGTTTTTAACCTGCATGCAGGACCTTCACCTAACACAGGAGGTACACAGTCCCACTAGGGGGAATGCCTTACCGGACTTGGTGTTGGCTACAGGGGAGGACCTGGTAGGGGAGCTGCAGATTCACGGTCACCTTGTAGACAGTGACCATCAATCAACCAGATTCAGCATACGGTCTAGGGTGGGTAAGATAACTAGTAAGGTGGAAGTGCTTGAATTTAGGAAGGCTGACCTCATTGTGCTTAGGAGTCTAGTCCATGATGCACTGCAGGATAAGAGTATTGGCGAGATGGGAGTCTAGGAAGGGTGGTCATTTCTAGAGGAAGTGATCCTTTGGGCACAGAGGGAGACTATCCCAGTAGAAGGAAAAAGGGGAAAGGAGCCAAAAAAGTCCCTTAGCTAAACAGGGAAATCCAGGGGAGCCTAGGGGCAAAAAAGAAGGCATATAGGCAGTGGAAGCAGGGGGAAGCTACCAAGGAGGAGTATACCTACTTGGCCTGCACTTTCAGGGAGGCAGTTAGAAAAGCCAAAGCAACTACAGAGCTGAGGCTGGCAACACAAATTAAAGACAACAAAATGTCTTGTTTTAGGTATGTAGGGAGTAAAAGGAAGGCACAGGGCAGCATAGGACCCCCACTGAACAAGATGGAACAATTAGTGACAGACAAGGGGCACAAGGCTGAGCTATTCAATGAGTTTTTTTGCCTCTGTGTTCCTGAACAGGGCTCAAGATAAGTCTCCTAATGGGTTCTTACATGGGCATCAGAGGGACACCAGCCCACCAACTGTCAATGCTGATTTGGTGCAGAGTCACTTGGATGGACTGGATGTGTTCAAGTCAGCAGGCCCAGATGAGCTGCATTCAAGGGTACCGAAGGAATTGGCCAGTGTCATAGCAGAACCATTGGCACAGCTGTTTGAGCACTCGTGGCACTCAGGTGAGGTCCCAGAAGACTGGAAAAGGGTCAGTGTGGTCCCTATTTTCAAGAACGGGCAAAAGGAGGATCCGAGTAGTTATAGGCCAGTCAGTCTCACCTCCATCCTTGGAAAGGTTTTTGAAAAGATTACTAAGGATCATATATGTGGGAGTCCAGAAGGAAAAATAATGCAGCAAGGAAACCAGCATGGATTCATAGCAGGTAGATCATGCCCGACCAATCTGGATTCATTTTATGACAGGGTCACAAAATGCTTAGATGCAGCAGTAGAGGTGGATGTCATTTCCTTGGACTTTAGCAAGGCCTTCGATACAGTATCTCATCCCATTCTCATAAATAAATTAAGAGGCTGTGACATCGATGTTTACATCGTCTGGTGGTTGGTAAATTGGCTTAGCGGTCACACCCAGAGAGTGGTAGTAGAGGGGTTGGTGTCAACCTGGAAGGATGTGGGTAGTGGGGTCCTGCAGGGTTCAGTCCTTGGACCTGTACTCTTCAATATCTTCATCAGTGACTTGGATGTGGGTGTGAAGTGTACTCTGTCCATGTTTGCAGATGATACTAAATTGTGGGATGAAGTGCACACTCTGGAGGGTAGGGAATGATTGCAGGCAGACCTGGACAGGTTAGAAAATTGGCAGTACACAGTAGGATGCAGTACAACAAGGACAAGTGCAGAGTGCTGCAACTAGGGTGCAAAAATATCCAGCACACCTACTGGCTGGGAAGTGACCCTCTCAGCAGGACAGAATCAGAAAGGGATCTTGGAGTCAGAGTGGACTTCAAATTGAACATGAGTCGTCAGCGTGAGGAAATCTTCAGCAAGGTTAGCCATGCTTCATCATGCATCAGCAGATGCATGACAAACAGATCCAGGGAGGTGATACTTCCCTTCTATGCGATATTGGTCAGACCACACTCTGAGTACTGCATCCAGTTCTGGGTGCCGTACTTCAAGAAGGATATTGATAGACTTGAGGGCGTCCAGAGGAGGGCCACTCTTATGGTTAGGGGTTTACAGGATAAGCCTTATGAGGAGAGACTGAGAGACCTGGACCTCTTCAGCCTGCACAAGAGAAGGCTGAGAGGTGCTCTTGTGGCCACCTACAAATTCATTAGGGGGACACAGCAAGGAATCAGAGATGCTCTGTTCACCACGGCACCTCTTGTGGTAACAAGGAACAATGGTCACAAACTGACAGAGAGCAGATTTAGGCTAGATATCAGGAAAAACTTGACAGTAAGGGTGGGCAAAATTTGGAATGGGCTTCCAAGGGAGGTGGTGCTGTCCCCTATCTTGGGGGTCTTTAAGAGAAGGCTGGATAGGCATCTGGCTGGGGTCATCTGACCCCAGCACTCTTTCCTGCCTAGGCAAGGAGTCAGACTCAATGATCTGTTGAGGTCCCTTCCCACCCTAGCATCTATGAATCTATGACTCTAACCCCATACTGAAATACCCTTTTGCCCCAGTCAGCCCGTCTGCAACACATTAAGCCAGGGAGAGCAGTCCCAGGTGGGCAGGCTGACCCCCTGGGTCCCCTGCCAGCCAGTGCTGCTCCAACCCAGCTCAGCATGCTGTGCTTCTGGGTACATGAGAAGATGTGCACCTGGGAGCAATAAACTCCAGAGCGATAAGCTACAGAGTTTATTCACACGCATTAATATGCATGTGTAAACACTGTTACCTGTCCGCTCCATGTTTTTGGGGAACTCTGACACAGGACACAGACTGTCTGACTCACAAAGACTCGCCCCCCCCTCACCTAAACAGGAACTGATTAAGATGCAGTGAGAGACACACCTAAAACCCTCCAGATAAGGGTGACAAAAGTGCAACAAGTGCCTTAGGTCTCATTTGCATCTGAGATGGGAACAGATGACCATTCATTTACATGAGAGATGGAGAACAGAAAACCTGAAGCAGAGACTGCAGTGAATT
>NW_017728948.1:27178124-27233803 GCF_001723895.1 Crocodylus porosus
TAGCTCCACTGGGGGTGAGGGCTTGCAGAAGGGAGAGCTACAGCTCCATAATAGAAACACAAGTAACACAAGCAGCACATTGATAGAATTACCAAGACCCTAGCCCTAATAAATGAGCACACCCCAAAGTAGCGGGCAAATCTGGTAACAACACACCCAGGGGTTTCAAATCTGCACCTCCCAGGAGAATGTCCTAACTACCAGGCTATAGGCTAGGCTGGTTGAGGGCTTCCACCTGGGAGGTGCAGATGGGAAGACCCCTGGGTCTGGAAGGAGAGCAAAGAGGGAATTTAACTCTGACTAAATGGCTATGGCACTCTTCTGGGAAGCGGGAGGCTAGAGTTATGGTCCCTGCTACTGGGGTTACCTCTGTTTTTTAGCAGTGATTGTCTAATGTAGAAAATATTATCAGCCATTGTATTAGGGACTAGATAATGTACACATCATAATGTTTCTTCGAGATTCCTTGTACTCTGTACCTCTTGGGTTTCTGATGCACTTCTAGCATCATGTCCTCTGTAACTTTCTCCACAACACACCTCAGAGGTGATGCCCCTAAACTATTAGGCTCCCCTTCATAATAAAGACTGCTTGGGAGTTTTAAAAGGTGCAACACTCAAGAAGCCCCCATCACCAGCATTAGCAAGCCATGTGTCAGTGCTGACCCCCCAGTTCTGGCTACTCTCTCAAAAATTAAAGTAGAATAGAAAGTTTTTAAGGATAAACATTAATGGCTTGAGGCATGGAAAAGCTCTGAAATAATTAGAACTGTTTGGTGAGAGGTGAGATCAAAAGGGCAGGTTATAATTATAGAGGGACTAGTCCCTGCTAGTTACTTCTCTGTGAGCGTAAGACAGGGAAGCATCCAATGAACTAGAAAGCGAGGAAGTAATTTTCTCACACATGACTTAACCTGAGCATTCCTTCAGCAATTACTAGTGCTGAGGCCTAGGGCTGAATTTCCAACAGTGCTTTTGAAAATAGGTCTTTGTCTAGGTTACAAACCCCTGCCAGCAGAACGAGGTGGCCTGAGGTCATGAAAAATCACAACTATAGCTGGCATAGTTTTGCAGGCAAAACCCCCGGTGTGGATGCAGCTCTGCTGATGGAAGGTGACTCTGCCAGCTGAAATCCTGTTCTTCAAGGAAGCCGATGTCACTGGTGGCTGAAAACCTCCTGCTGGTGGTTGTCTTCACATGAGCCTGGCTGCTGTGGCACTAGTTAAAGCAACAGTCAGTAGTGTAACTAGGGCAGGGCAAGTGAGGCACCCGCCCCAAGTGTGCATGCACTCCCAAGTGCTCACGAGCTTTGCCACAGCAAGGGCAGGTCAACACCACACAGGGTGGCAGGGGTCTGAGTGGGAAGAAAAGAGCGGTGCTCTGCCTGCCTCCCCTGGAAGGCCTTTGCCAGAGCAGGCACAGCCCTTTGCCTAATTTGTATTCATCACAGGGATGGTGGGAAGAGGAGAATGACCCCGATGCGAATGGGTTAGCTCCCAAGAAACCTGGCTGTGGGGCTGCTGCCACTGAAGCAAAGCTGATGCTGCTACAGTGGCAACCTTGGAAGCTCACCCAGGCCTTCCCAACGCCCACCCCCAGTCTGCAGTAGTTGGCATACCCCTCAGCCTCTCCCAAGGCACTCAATGAGCTTTCTATGCCTCTGGCAACAGTGTTCTCTGACCCACTGCCCTGTGCTGTTGCTCCTCTGTGTGGGGCTAAGGGGCTGGAGTGTCTCTGTTTATCATACTTACCTGGCAGGGAGACACCATGATCAATCAGGTGGTTTTCCCAGGGTAATTGTCTCTGATATGTCCTCCATAGGAGGTCTATATTGAGCAGATTCTTTTTGGTATTGGTTGGTGGAACCGGAGCGTGCTCCATCCACTCCATGCATTGACCTGGTATTGCAGTGCTTCCAGGACCGGTGCAAAAAAAACAGAAAAAAAACAAAAAAAACAAAAAAAACAGTGTTTTCTGATGTGCAGACATAATTTTAGGTTCCTAAATGCCTTAGGTGCTGAGTAAGATCAAATACTGATTACCAGCGGTTCCCAATCTGTGGTATACAGACAACCTGTCAGTGGTACAGTGTAATTGCTTTATATGACAACAATTTGCTGGTGGTACTTAAGGTTGTATAATTTTAAATTGGTAGTGCACGATCTGTCAGAGTTTGGGGACGGCTGGACAGTTTTGAACAATAAGAACATTTCACTGCTACATTAGGCAAAAATAAAGTTCTTCTTTTTTAAAAATTTTAAACAGGACATAAAGCCTGTGGTTCCAGGCACATGCCATGCACTGACTAAAGGGTTTTGGGAAAAACTTCCTGACATCTTAAGTGCGCCCTTCAGGGTTTCTTTCACCCTTGTCTGAAGCACTATACTGCTGGCCACTCTCACAGGGTCTGCACCCAGACTAGCCGGACCTCTCTGCCTGCTCTTAAGGCTCTTACATTTCCAGACACCACTTAGTCATCTGTGGTTTTTCTCCAAAGATATTGCCCAAGCTGCAAAAATCTGCCAGAGTTCCCTGCATAGAATATTATCACTTATAAATATGAACAGACCTTGTATATTCATAGTAGCAAGTTATTCGTTTTCCTTCCCCTCTAGTAGCAGTAGGACAACCATCCATTACTAACTAGGGTCATACATTTGAAGTGTTTTAACTAAATTAATTTCAAAATATTAAACTGTTGACTTTGCTGTGTGAGGACGTCTGTCACAACAGTCAATCATGGTATAATGGGGCCCAGAATTTGTTTGAGGTTGCATTCAGACAACTGACAACTGACAAGCTCAAATACAGTTCCCTAGAGATGGAAATCTACACAAAAAAGTAAATTGAGCTCTGTGATATTGGCTGGTTATCCAAAATGTATAAATATTGATTCAGAGGAGCCGAGGAATATGTAGGATAACTGTGATTGGAAACTGCAGAAATTGCTCAGAAGTTTAAATTCTAGTTACGTGAGGAATGTACTACAGTCAAACATTCTCCTGGTTTCATTTTCCTTCAGTCCCCTGGCCAATAAGGGATATAAATGGCACGTCTCTTCTGCAATCATGTCTATATTAATTTGAATATTTTCCTGCTATACTTCAAAATGTTACATACAAGAAAGCACTTTAACTAGATGCCTGGCAAAACGGCAGCAGATCACTCTAGAGAGGACTTAAGAGGCTCCTGCTCTTTCTGCCAGCTTGACTCTCCTCTTTCAAAGACCTGTTGGCAATTCATGACTTGGAGTTAACTTTTTAAGGTTTCTCTTTCCCTCTGAGATCTCATCCTCTATTCCCTGACTACAATGAGCCAAATATCTACCCAAATCAATATTTCCTCCTCAACATTTTTTCTCAAATGACTACAGTGAAGCACACTGTACTGATATGTTTCTTAAAATTTCTCAGAATTGTTTGAATGTTCCACTTTTCTATGAGAAAATGAAAACATAAAGCACAAATATTTAGAAATATTTTTTTGTTTTTAGCTCCTTACTTTTTATTTTTCCTCTCTTTTTCTATTTTGCTTGTCAGGAAGAAAGGAAGAAGGAAGGAGGAGAAAAAGGGAAAGGGGATGAAAACTTGGAAATGTGATAAATAGTTGTTGGAATTTCAGTGGTTCCAACAATTTTTTCAAGGAAAAGGAATTCTGTGAATCTTCATTGTTTTTGAAAGAAAAAATTTAATAGAAAATTTTGAAAGAAAAAATTCAGATTAGCTGTGCCTATAATCCTTTTCTTCCTGTGCTCCATTTTCTGTCTAGTTTTCTGTTGCTCTTTGCTATGTTAAGTCTAGTTTGAGACATAAGAACTCAGAGCATGGACCCATCATTATATTTGCTTTAATTACCATCTACACAAAGTGTGATAAATAAAACTACTGTTGTTGTTGTGAATAAGGATGACAGGCTGTTGTGGGTGTGGTTGAGTCAAGTGCAGTAGGTGCAGAGATGACTTTCCAGACTGTACAACTATAGATATAATTTATAATGACACTGGTGATCAAGTATATTAAGCAATGACACTTTGTTTACTGAGACCTGAAGGAAGAGAATTGTAAGGTCCTTGTTAGCGAGCACCAAGTACTAAATCAAAAGAGGATGCTTGTTTCACCCTCTGCAGTGAATTAAAAATACTATCGTGGCAAAGTGGAAAGAATTTGGTTGAAATATTTCTGCTTGGTTTCTTTTCTGTGACAGAACTAAAAACTGCCACTGAATTTCATGATTAAATTAATGCATTAAATAATAAGTTTGCAATGCAGTACCATACTGGAGTTGAAAACAAAAACAGTGGTCAGTGCCAGCAGCAAATACATTTCCAGTCTGTATTCCCAGTGCTTCCTGGTAGAAGTTACTAATTAGTATTTGTTTACAGGTTTGGAAACAACAGAAGAATACAGTACATGTAGCATTTTCAGGGCTTAAAGTGATGCCCTCTCTTGTGATTTTGGCTTTGTCATTTTAAAGAAACAGTACTTGTTTGCCTGGACTCCTTTTCTTTTTAAAGGAGCCTGTTTCTTAGATTTACTTTGGCAACAGACAGATACACAAGAGCTTCTCATATTTTTCTTTCATTAATTAACATGTCTAGAATGCTGAGGGTATCATACATGATCCAAATGCTAAGTTACAGAGTTTCCTGCTACAGGTAGGTGACAGCTGTGAATGCTGAAAAACTGATTAGCACGAATTGGATAGGAATTTATATAGGCTTAGTAGAGAGTGTCATATGTGTCCAAAGCCATGCTTAGATCAGAGACGTGGCTAGCAACCTATTTAAATAGTGATATAAAAGTGATGTTTTCCCCAGTGATACTGCTTTTGTCTTCAAGGGCATGTTTGCATTCCCTCTGAACTGTGCTAGGGACCACTGCTGTGAAGGACAGTGGGGGGGGGGGGCCAAAACGGGCCATATTGGATTTGGATTTGGCTTCAGCCTGAATCAGGGACAGTGATTCGAATTGCTGATTCAGATCACTGTCCCCGATTCGATTTAGCCAGATCCAAAGCTGAAGATTCGATGCTG
The DNA here is from genome assembly GCF_001723895.1 of Crocodylus porosus. Classification (NCBI taxonomy): domain Eukaryota; kingdom Metazoa; phylum Chordata; order Crocodylia; family Crocodylidae; genus Crocodylus; species Crocodylus porosus. Next base: position 27,183,156 of record NW_017728948.1, read on the forward strand.
ATTTGGAGACTCAGCAATTCAGCCATAGACACAGCTTTAAATGTTGCTCCTACATACTTCAATGTACCAGGTGCGGCTCGTGAATGTTGCAGTGCTGGGGCAGATGGAGTGTCCCACAGGAGTATGGGGGGCCCCCCCATGTGCTCAGGGGCGAACCCAGAAGTGGACTGGAAGTACTTCTGGTTCACTTCTGGGTCCATCATGGAATACGCGGGGGGGGCCCGCATCCCCCCAAGCTTGGTGTTCAGTCATAAGGGGACCCCAGCTGCCCCCCCAACCCAGGAGGCACCAGTTGCAAAGCTGGGAGGGTGCAGGGGGGCCCCCAGCACACTCCCTGACAGACCCGGAAGTGGACTGGAAGTGCTTCTGGTCCACTTCCGGGTCTGCTGCCGAGTGCACTGGGGACCCACACACACACACTCCTGTGGGGCACTCCATCTGCCCCAGCATCACAGCACTGACAAGCCACCTGGTACCTTGATGTATGTGGAATAAAGATTTAAAAGCTGTGTTTATGTCCAAATCACCGAATCTCTCCGAATCGATTTGGAGGGTTCTGATTCGATTCAGAGACATTAAAGGGTGTCCTGATTTGATTCAGATTTGGAGATTTGGCCACCAAATTGGGCTGAATCTCCGCCAAATCAAATACGGGAGAGAAGCTTCGCACAGCCCTAAAGCACACTACATCCATTACACATACGCTACACCTTGAAAATTTAAAGCATCCACATCAGAGTATCCCTACACCCACACCAATGAACAATACAGCTTATAGAGTGTGCCTTTGGCTGCTCTGAGAGATTCTACATCTTTTCTTCTGGGTATAGTACTGGCAGTGCCGACTTCCACTGCCGTGTGCTGTAGCATGGTTCCAAAGGTGATGTAGACCTGCCTTAAGGGACTGATTTAAAAATTTCACTCACAGAAACTCTGTGCCTAATTTGAAAATGCAACTGCTATCTACTAGACCTCTTGCATCTGCAAGGTACTGCTTTTCACCCACAGTCACTGTTATTCTGTGTGTAGACTATAAATGTGCGCTTGTATACTTGTGTTCAGTTTAAAATAGCCAGCCTTGAAAGCTTCCAGCTCATCTGTTGACATAATAAAAGATAAAAAACCAGAGAGACAAGAAAATGCTGAGTGCCTAGTTACTTTTCCTAGATTTCTTTAACATATGAATGTAAGACTGTTAATGAAAAGCCTCTTAATGAATCAACACTCTTGCAACAGTGCCACTAGTGAACTACCAGTAGCTGGAAACAGAAACTAAAAATACTGTGGCTCCCTTCACTGTACAGCTATCTTATCAATATGCTGTAGTCTGGACTCTCAGTCTAAAACATGCATTTACTTAAGAAAATAACATCATGAGGCAGAACCATGGTAACAAAAATACTTTTGTTACCAAAACACACTTATAGTGGGTAGGTGGCTTAGATAACTTGAATACTTAACTGAGTGTATTTTTGCAATATATTTATTGTAGGACATTAATTTTTAGTGATGGCTAAATATCTGATTAGTGGCTACTCTGTCTCTTAGGCAACCAGGATGGATTTTAATAACTTGCAGGACAAAAGAGCAACAGGCACATAGTACATAGTGAAGGGTCTGACAGCACATCTATTATAAGCCCTATTTTCAGGGAGGTTAAGCTATTATAATTAATATATTGATATGTTTTCTTGATTTAAAAAAAAAGTCTTCAGCCCAGGAGAGCTTTTCTTCCTTTCTAACAAATGCCATTTAGGTCTATTTGGAAAGATTGTAATTTTATATATAGTGGAGGGAGAAAAAAGGAGGAAAAGGTTGTTTCATTCCAAATGCATTTATAATCATCTTGTATTTAACTCAAAAATGACTGATACAAAAATGTCACACTTTATAAAGTTGTTTCTCTTAAATTCTCTTTTTAAAAATCTCTTTTAATTCTAATTTGCATTATAATGATTGTGATCTTATCTCATTTACATCAAGACTTTATATCTATAGTGAAGTCCAAAGAATATAGCTTATATCTTCAATGGCAAACTCTAGAACCTGGCCCAAGGGGTGCATGCATGTATACAATTCCAGGCCTAAAACATATTGTGTTATACTCTTATGCCACTAGCTCAAAAACTAATTCTGGCTTTCTCCAGGAAGTAGAGTGGTAGGATACAGCCAAAGCATAGATCCTTCATGATCTGATGTTGACTTCATAGTCACCACTACAATGAGCCAGATGAAGCCATGCCTACTCCTCTCCATTCTCCCTACCCTCCCACCCCAGTTTGTTCAGTGATGATAGTGGGACAACGTTTTTTAACAGATGCCATTTTGGGAGGCAACATATAATTGCACTTACGACCAAATTTTAGTTCTTAAAGTTTTTACAGACTCTTTTTAGAAATGTATGGGTGTTAATCCCAGCATCCTATGCAAACATTTGTAATTCAGAAAAGCAATTACCTTCCTCTTCCGTAATTCACATATCAGTTTCAATTAGAAGCAGTAATCTTCACTCTTTTCATAAACTTTTGAGAGGGGGGGTATTTTTTATGTTTGTGCTGCCTGTTCTGAATTAGCTATAGCATATTCCACACCAAAATGACTGAATTTTAGAGATAAATTATAATTGTTTCTCTATATTCAGTTTTACTTACAAATAAAATGTAATTCTTTTGGGATGAAAGATGGTTTATAACTAACTGTGTTCTTGCTACTTCCAGGTCAGTAAAGTACATTTTAAAATTATTTAGACACAAAGATACCCCAGCATTTCAGTCATTCTATATAACTCTAAAAAAGGAAGAAGGAGCTTTAATTTTTTATTTAAATACTGTGTAGATATGAACAATTGCAACACAGTAAAAATTAATTCATGCTGTTTCATTTTATACAGTTAATTGTTCATGTCTTAAACACTGAAAAATTGATTTATGCTATCAAGGTATCCAGTACTTAGACAGAAAATAATGCTTCAGAGATCTTTGGATCCTTTTAATGAAGCAAATGAAGTATTTTTTGTGCAAAGCTTATTATTTTCAGTTGTTTTCCTTTCTACTAATCTAAGTTTCCATCTTATTCTGGCTTAGTTTCTGTCTAGGTGTCCCCAATTGTTTTTGATATCTAGCACAAGTTATATTAGAAGTCTTGAAACAGAAGTATGATTTTCCAGTAGTATGGTCTGAGTCCATGGACAGAAAAGAGTCATTTGAAGATATTTTCATCTGTCCCTCAACAACAAACAAAAATTCTGATAAAGATGTGAAAGGCACTAGTAATAATCAACAAGGCACTTCATCTTTGTCTGTTGTTAAAAGAACAACAACCACTGAGACCCCAAGGTCTAAAGCCAAAACAAAAGAGGTGGTGAAAATCTGATGTCTTCAGAGGTTGCTTCTCCACAACTTCCTAATCTTCCCTTACAAGCAAGATCAGAAATAGGGCAATAAATGGCAATATTATCAGCAAGAAAAGAACTCTTTCAGCAGAGATGCATAATTGTTCATCCAGAAGATACAGGGCACATCTACACATGACACTACGTTGCTCTAGCAATGCACTATGGTGATGTAGCATCTGTGGACAAAACCCGTGATGCTGCAGCTACATCACTGTAGCGAAGCATTCCCCCATTATAATGCATTGCTATGGCAATGCAGTGGCTAAAAATAACTATGCATGGCACACACAGTGCACTACTAGCTGTTCCTGCACCATCGTCTAGTACTTTCTTATGGAAGTACTAAATTATTCCAAAAGGAAGTACTAAACGATGGCGCAGTAACAATGGCACCATAGTGGCACATGTAGAAGCACCCACTGAGTCCCTACCCTTCTTCAGGAGCACTGACTACCTTTGCCAATATTTGTATTTATTGACTTTCCAGTGGTGCATATCACCGTAGGAGTTTGGTGTCTTTGAAGTAAGAATGCATTAGTTCTCCTAGCACGCTTGCGAATGAAATAGCATTATCCTTATTTAATAGAAGTGAAGTAGTGAGACTAAAGGATCAGTCCTAGAAACCATACCGCTGCCTCCAGTGAGCAAAGGATTAAGTGGTAGGCAACATGCCAAAAGTTACACAGGAAGTACATGCAGAGCTGAAATTAGAACCCAAATCTCTAAAGTGCCTGACTCATACTTCAGTCAAGACAATTATGGATTAAATACAATATTTAACCAGCCATGAATAACATGTCCAGTTAGGTTGATCATAGATTTAAGTTTGCCAGTGTCCTCTAGAAACTGAGTGAAAAAAACCACAGGCAGTCGATGCAAAAACATTTCTGTTTATCACACTGATCATTCCTAAAGAGGATATGAATATATACATACTCACTCATTCCCACTTCAGTGATGGTTAAAAATGTATCTTTGGGAAAGAGGCCCCTGACATACCTGACCAATATTTTGCAACATGTTTCCTTCTCTTCCATTTTACAAAGACAAAATTTGGGTTATGATTGTATCTTTCAATAATTAACATTACACTGCATTTCAATATGTTTCTCTTTCAGTTCTCAGCCTGGTATTACTTCTGGATCAGCAATACACCTCAGTACCTTTAAAGGTTCAAGGAAGGCAAGAACAAAAACAATAAAAATGGCATATTAGAATTTCATTGAGGGTCTGAGTATTCAAAATGAAACCTGAACATCTGGCTTCATGATGTGAACCAGAATAAAAGCAATTAAATCAAAATGAGTTTTGCCCCTGTATCCTTCTGACTCACATCTTGTTTTCTACCTCAGAATATAGGAGAGAAAATGTCTATTTTTGTTTCCATCACCAGAGCGACATCACAGCAAGTTAATTAGAGCATGTGACAGGAAAGCACAAGTTTTGCCTCCAAGAAAAGATTTTGCTATTTACTTTGTACATTTTCTGAGGTGGGAAGAGAAACTTCTTAAGTACCAGGAAAGAATCCTCTCTCCCAAAGGTGTTTGAAAATTATGTTTTTTTGCTACAGCCTGCAAGCTTCAAGATTATAGTTGCCAACCGTGCTGAATTAAAGAGGATACAGTCAGACTTGGCTGATCAACCTTAATTTAGCCTTATGTTTGTGTTTCTGAAACATGGTAAACAATTTTAGAGCATGTATATGCTCACTGACTTGCAAACAAGCAGCATTTTTCTTTCTGGAATAAAAATGAAATCTACAAACTCATGATCTGTGTCTTTATTATGATTTGTATGTTTTGGAGTCTGTTTTTCCCAGATGGGCATGGATCCCATTCTATGTATACAGATTTTATGACAGAAGAGGATCCCCATCTCACATCTCAGATAAACGCTACTGAATTTTATTTTTGGTGTACATTTTAGCACTGGAACATCATAACATTTATTTTAATTTTGGATTTTGCATATTTGTATATTAATATGAACATAGAATAAGAAGGGAATATTGGATTAGGAAAAATTATAGTTAGGAAAGTTTTTCAAGTTCTGATGCCTAAAGTTAGGTGTCAAGTATGAAGATGAAATTATTGGTGATCCACTATGAATTTAAGTGCCCCGTTATAGGCACCCAGGGTTCAGACTATGGGAAACAAACACTCTCAACCTGTAAATGAAAACATTATTTAGAAGTGGGTGAAGTTAATTATAGAACTTGATTATAGAAGAATCTTTTTCCCTAATGTTTACATACTTCTGTCCTTACATTTCCTGGTTCTAGGGGCAAGGGTCTTTTTTAGTTCATCAGAAAAGTGCTTAATGCATTATGAGTACCAACATAAATAATAAATAATAATCAGCAATTTGTAAAAGGGTATTATCAGTATAATTGGTATGCTTCTTAAAGTATGTCATTTTTTCCCCTGAAATAATATTGCACAGTTAATGGATCAGCTGTCAATTGGAGTGTCCTAGATGTGGCTTTAATTCTGCTGTTGTTCTTGTTGGACAAAGAGGAGTACTAGGGAAAGACAATGAATTGTGGATCCATTATTTGATTCTCAAATTCCTAGATATGGTTAAATCAGCATTTCACAAACTATGGTATGCATAGCTCTAGAGTCACCTAGGGGGACATGCAAAAGGAAAGAATAGGGAAGCCAAAGACAGGAAAGGAGAAAATGGAGAAAAAGAAAAATTAGAGATAACTCTACAATATCTCTAATTTTTTTGAGAAATTACAGTGTGGCTGTTGTGAAGTAAATTCTATCTCTTTTATTATCGATAGTACAGAATCAACAGGTTACTCAACAATATGGCAAACTTTAAAAGGGCTAGGGATCCCCAAAATTTTGAGAACAACTGTTCTTGGACCAAAGACAAACTCAACAGACAGTTTATGAGTTAGTGGCCTCTTCTCCCAAAGCCCTTCCACCAAATAAACTGAAAGATCCATATTAAACAATCTTTTTAAAACAGAAGAAACCCTGCTATTGTATTTCCAGTAAGAAGGAAAAACAGTGCCATGTATGGCTTTATGGTCTTTCTGACCTTACTCCTCAGTGTTATATAAGTTTAAAATAGTTTTGGCAAGTCACTATATGCAAATTCCATCAGAGGTTAAGATTAAATAGGGAAAAAATGGATAGGCAAAACTTTTGGTAGATGGATAGCAGACTGTATTTTTGCAAGGATACTTTTTCATAAAGCACTGGCATTTTTATATAAAAATTTATATGCAGTACTCTCAATATAAAATCTCCAAATTGAATTCAAAATTGATATGTATCCAAAATTCTTGGGTCATTTTCTATTTTCTTCAGTAAGTTATAGTTTGAAAAAAATGTCCCCAGCTGTATAGTGCTAGGGGGGAGAGTGGAGCCATCATTCCATATCTTGGGCATATGCCAGGCATCTCATCTGTGCAGATTCAAGTCTGTAACTGCCTTCCAAAGGCAACTTTCAATGTTATGCCTATTCCCCCACCCAGCAACTAATAAGACTTGTCCCTTGGTTTTAACAGACCAAACAATCAACAGATCACTATTATTCTGAGTGAATTTGTTTCCAAAGCTGCTTCCCTAAACCATTTCTTCCAACAAACATGAAGTCCTTCTGGTTGCTGGCTTTCACTTCTGCCATTTGTAATATTTTATTTAAATATTTGATACTGGTCCAGATTTCAAAACTGCACCCAAACACTCTTACTCACAAAATAAGAGGCCTGTCTACATAGTGGAAGGCAGCAGCATGCAGATATTTGAATTAGTCTTGTAGGTACCAGCTCCTGAACTAGAAACAGTATAGCTGTGTTTGCTCATCACCTCACCTCAGCTACTAAGCCCTGCTTCTTCCTAATTAGCCTAGGTGCCCCACTGTGCATATGGAGTTCTATTACTTCCACTTTGGGAACCGTAGCGCGCACAGGCAGCATTGGTATCTCCACATGGTGCTGCTTTGTTCTTTACAGACCTACCCAGAGAAAGACTGACTCTGGAGTTAGACACTGTAAGGAGTGTATGTTAGAATTTTAAATAAGCAAAGATAAAAAAAGTTAGTGCCATTTTTAGGAAGTTACAAAAATTCCCTATTAGCTTTCCAGTAGTTGCATTTCACCAACAAGCAGCTACTTGGACCCTTAGCATCTTTGTCCATCTAGCCCCTCTAAACATAAAAGCCCAGATTCTATCACCCTTTAATGGCACCATTCATAACGTAAGCTACAGTTCAACAAGAGTAATGGATTGGCTCCAAAGAAAAGAGAAAAAGAGGTATTTTATTAGCTGGGGCCCAACCCTTTTAACTTCCAGAGCCCATGGAAGTTAAAAGACTAGAACTCCTAAACATACTCAATTTACAAAGCCATCATCAAAATCATTTCATTGCTGCTACCTGTTATCCAGATCTTCCAAAGTATTAGTGTCCAGGACAAACTGCTCATCAGCTGAAGACAAATATTCTCCAGACTCTCACCAGTCAAGCAAACTCATTTTTATTTCACTCTTTGATGTCAGAACAGTGTGTTTTTAGGGGGGATTTCTAGGAGAAAGAGCAGTCATTTGGAACATGAAAGAGAGAGGCTGCCATGAGAATAGAGGACAGCATGGAAGAACATGGAAAGTGAGCAGACAGAAGACAAAGAACACAAAGACCAAGAAGCCTTGTAGTATAGGAAATAATAATAGCAGAGATATGTGGACTTGGTCGAGAGTATGAATCAGGGAGACCCATTTGTCTCCCCATAGACACAGGACATCATAAGTTACCGATCAACTGCATGGAGGCACACTGAAGAGAATTCTCAATACAATGATGAACCCTATTTAAAATTCAACACTTCCCGCTCCATTTACCTGCTAACCACAGTACTTATGGTATCTTTCTATATGTAGATTAGATATCACAATCATGACCCAGTGGCAAAAGCTGAATCTTAATAAAACCTAATGTGTTGTTCTTCCTTTCCTCAATATACAGCCATAACATATTGACACCTCTCATTGGCGACATGTGGGGGAGGCGTGCAGGTGCATGGGCACCCCCTGAGATTGGACGCTGCTAACACTGCCTGCGGGCAGCTGGTGCTCGCCACCCTCGACCTCGGGTGCCTGTGGAAGCTCCCCGCTTGCTAATACCATGCTCCTGCTATCAACAGCCAAGCCCCACACTGCCTGTGGGCAGTCACCATGCCCCCCATCCCCCAACTCCCAGCCTTGGGAGACACGCAATGGCCATGACACCTCTAGAGCTTCTTTCCCTACCTCTGAGTCTCCATGCAGGCTACTACCAAGGACAGTGACACCACTGGGTGTGCAGGCAAGCTAGTACCAAGCAGCCCTAAGAGCTTGGTTTGTTTTCTCTATACTACTCCTGACTGAGTTGTACTAGTAGACTAAGAGACTCACCCTGTGCTCTGGGCCCTAATTAGTATGGCTGCTGATGCCTGGCAGAAGCTGAAGGGGTTGAGACTTTATAGCTACTGAAGCTCCTTCCAGTGCTGCTTTGGTTGGAGGTGAAAGAGGTAGGCTACTAAGACATGACGACATGACCTCTCAGTTGGTCCTGTGAGAGGCACAGAGTGAAAAGGGCTTGGCCCTTTCCCCCGCCCCTAGTTTGTCTTACTCCAAGCCAATGGAAGGAATATATAGACAGATATGTGTACTGGGAATTATGGTCAATACTGGAAGCATTCAGGTAAAGTGATCTAAGGAAAATGCCAGTCTGAGTACTACTGCTGTAGGGTACATAGTTATAATGTCAGATTTAGATGAGGAGACAATAAAAATGCAAGAGAATGTTAATGCAGTTATTAATTGCTTTTACATAGTTTTCTATACCATATGTAAAACCATTGGATTTTATTTCTCAAAATAAAATAATTCAGCTTCAGGTTCCTAATAAATAAAATCTCCCTCTCAAACAACACTTTTAAAAAATATTTGCACTGAGGAATGGGGAAAAAAATCAGGAATATCATTCTGATCTAGAGTTCAGAAATTGCCAGTTTTTCTATAGTGATATAAACACACTTGGGTTGTTCTGCCAGCTCTTAACACAAATTAATGACTTAAATTACCTTTCATCTCACCTTATAAATTCTGCCTTGAAGCAGCAAAAAGCCCAAGGGCTCTCACATAAACAGATGAAGACAAGTTCAGTGCATTGAATCCTTCCCATCTTGCTCCACTTTACATCAGTTCTTTATAGAATGAACTCTCAAGGGCTAACAATGGAACAGGACACATAACAGAAGGTGCAATGGGACTTTCAGAGGTAAAAGCCTACCACACAGTGACTCACTGCACTCCATTAGTTCTAGGGAACACAGGGCACATTGAATGTGGCAGATGTGCCCTCACTTGCTAGGCTTCAGACAAATGCAATCAAATCTATTTTAATCATCTATGAAATGCAAATGTGTTCCACTTGCACACCCGCAAGATCCATTGTCTTCCTTAGTGAAGCATACTATAATGCCAATTAAACATTGTTGCTAACTTAATAGGTGTTCTGATTGCCTATGGGAAATTATCTTCACTTTTTTATTTCACATCAGAAAGATTTTTAATGTGTTAATAATTGTTTTCGAATTTTGTTTACATTTTCCCTTTTTTAAGTCTATGGTCAACACCCTCATAAACTAAGCAATGACACTTAATATTTCATCAGAAGTGCAATGCTAGATAATTCTGAGTATTAAAAGTATAATTCTGAAGTTTTAGACATGCTGTTCGCAAATGTGGCAGTTGCACTAAATCTAGTGATAACCATACACACAGGCACATGCACAGAGCCCCTTTGTTTCTCTCCTGGAAATGGCTAGGTTGCTGCATTTATGTTTATTCTCAGGCCCACGTGAAAAATGCCCATAGGATGCATACAGCCTACGAAGTCAAGAATAATAAGCATTTATATCAGAGCAGCCATGGAAGTCAATATTTCAATATCAGAGGAATTGAATCTTGATCTGGTGCCAATTCTGTGTACAAAATGTACTGAAGAACTATCCTTGCCCACCCTTCCTCCCAACGCAGTTACGATGACAAGCAGGAGTTTATCTGATAGAACAGATATTTGTTCCAAAAGATGATTTTTTTTCAAAGAGAAAACATGAAAAGAGCTTACTTGTGCAGAAACCAAATACTGTATTCTCCTCTTGACATCTCAAGTTTGGGAGAAATAAAGCCAAAAGAACATGATTCTGAAAAGAACTTATGTAGCTTTTTTGTGTGTGTGCTTTTCAGCCATTCAACTATGCTTAAATCTGCTGACTAATAACCTTGTGTTTTCCTAAGATGTGTTGAGAAAGAGTTTATTTGTGAATAATTATTTAGTGATAAGGATAGATGTCTGCTGCTTTTATATAGATCCTAGAAAGCTAATTAGGAGCTTAAGACAGAACACAGAGTTCTATATGGCTTATACCTAAAGCTGCTAATTACGGGATTTTCAACAGCATCTCTTTCTTTTCTTTGTAGAGAATTAATATAGTATTACTTTACAATAAAGCCCTTTTTCAGTGAAAAAGGTGAAACCCCTTTCTGTTGCAATCTTGTCAGCTTGCCTCAATTTACATAAAAGTAGCCATGTATGAGTAAAAACAGGAAGAAAGGGCAGCATCTTTGTACCCTTTCAAGACTGGATCACTAGCACAATAGTCCTTTTATGCTCTTTAAAGACATCTACATTATTTGGACACAAGACTTCAGATAAACTGTTTAATTTAAGTTAAAAAGTGGTGTACCCTTGTCAGACAGAATAAATATAACTTACTCTTTCAAGTGTATCACTGTGCTCAAAACCTACACTGGGTCTTAACACTTCTAAATGGTTCTTTTACAATGGAACTGGAGCTTACTTACCCCAGTACAATGGGAATCAGAGATAATAAATAACATCACATTTAACAGCAGTGTGGTTTAGAACTACACTAAGGACAGATTTCAAAAGTTCTAGTGTGTAGGTTGAATGTTGATTAGTTTAACCCAGGCTCACCAAAGTGCATCATCACTTAATGCATAAAGGGTTACCTGGGCTCTTTGTTTCACAGCTGGTCCTTTTGCCAAGTCTGAACATGGACTATGTCTTCTGTTTCTAAGGGTGGGAAGGAGGGGGAGAAACGATGATTAATCAGAAAAGTATCAGGTCCTTACCAGGATGTAGGCCAATTACATTCAATACACACACAGTGGAGGCCATTAAAAAGCTGCTAACAATTTCTGTCTGTCCCTGCTGAGCTTCATACAAAATTTTGCCCTCTATGATGAACTCTGTAGACTTTACAGGTGGGATTTTCAAAACAGTGACCTACCTCTGCTCCCCTTGAAGTCAGTGGGAATTTTTATCATCATCTTTTGTGGGGGCAGAGCTAGGGCAGAACTGAACACTCTTAAAGCTTCCACCCTCCAGATCTTTTCTAGTCTCTGCAGAATTTTGCTGGGAAATAATCTTTGTTCCATTTATTGCACACAGTGAAAAGCTTCTGTTGTTGCCATTGTCCATTTTTTTAATGGACATCAACTGTGCAGTATAAATAACAAGTAATTTCCCATTATTTATAGGTTGGAAAAGCCACCTAATCTTAAACTACAAACAAATGATTCCTACTTAATCTATTAGGATGAGTAAGTTTAGCTTGTGTTTATATGTGCAATGAGCTCGACAAATACATGGTCAATGAACTAGTACAGTAAATAAAACATCTATCAATCACCAGCTTGTGAGTTTATTTACTACACACAACCCTTCCCCCCTGAAAATAAAAGAGCCTGAACTTTTGAGACAAGGTTCCAGGAACCAATCTGTGTGTTAGGCTGTGGGAAAGCAGAGTGCATTGGAGCAAATATACTGGCACGGTGTTGATTCAGACTTCATAACTAATTATAAATTCATCATTAATTACAAAGTGCTATCCCTTGCTCTGCTTTCCCATAGCCTGAGGCAGAGACCGATTCTCAAAAGCTCAGAGCCAATTTCAGTTTTATTTTTAGTCAGTCAGTCTAATAAAAGGTCTTGCCTAGAAGTTGGTGATTTGCTCTTTTATATTCCATCCATGTGTAGGCTAATCAGTTGGTGCAGTGATCTGTGACACTTACGGGAAGGACACAGAAAAATCAAGCAGAGAGTGGAGGGACCCAAATACCAAGCTATTCTGTTCTGTTCTTCCTAGAGAGATTTGTCACCTGTGTGTCTGTTCAGTTGTGAGCTCCTTTGTGTACCTTGCAGAGTGTCAAATGTATTGTCAGCACTGAAACACAACAAGTCTCATCTTCAGTCTATACGTATGAGTAGAAGGGTTCTCCATATCAGAGAGAATTGTGCTACCTCCTCCTCACAGCAGTCCACTGCAGGTGACCCATCTGGTGTCCAGAGAGAGAGAGAGGAAGGAGTCAAGATGAGTTGGGAACCTGGCATCTGGGGATTAACATCATCCTGGAAGTTAACTGGAAAGGTTAATACAGACATAGTCTCTTCCCCCCTGCCCAAAATGTCATCATAACCAAGGATACCCAGGCTGAGCCAGGGAGTAGGACAAAGGGGAAAGGCTGCAATAGTCAGCAGCATAAAAATGGATGGGTGAGCAGAACACAAGTCCTGGGAGGTATCTAAGGGGGAGGATCCAGCATGGAGCCAGGGGACTACCTCATCCTCCCATCCCCCACCCCGCTCCTCTCCCACCCACCCTCTACCCTGCACTTTCCCTGCTCCAGCTCCAGCACCAGCAATGAGGAGGGCAGAGCAGCAGCTGTGGTATGCAGTGCCCTGGCCAGTGACAATGCAAGAGCAGCAGCCAGAAGTTCACAGCTGCAGGGGGAGATGTCACCTCCTATTTTTGCCACCAAAATCAGTATTTAAATAGCCACTCAATGCACACATTACTGGAAAAAGGAGGAAATGACACTTCCTGCCAGAGAAGCAAACCTAGCCACTGCTCCTGCGCTGTGTGCCATCCCTGCCCAGGGCACAACACTGACTGGTTACATCTCTGCTGGTGATCAAATCCATGAAAAACACACAGATCCTCTGGCCAAGTGACTTTGGTCTCTCTTGCTCCTCCAGTGAGGATTTCTGCTTGGGTAGCAGCTTCCCTACAGGAAAAGAGAAGCATACCCGTCAATGGCTTGGATCATGTGAGCATTCTCTTGGAGGAATTTCAAAGTCAGTTTTGAAGAAGTCATCCTCTCTGTAGGCTTTTAACACTGGCCAATGGCATAATAATTACCTACCATTTTGCTTTCGCAGAAGAAATTTTCCTGGGATTCCAGAAATGATGCAGTATTATTATCTGAGCTGAGACCTAGAATTACCTTAGTCTCTAACACAAAAGTACAAGTGCTTCAAATATATTAACACTAGGTCTTATTTTCTATCTTGGTGTTTATTCCTAGATGAATATTCTACCTAGACAGACAGAGCATGTGTCTTAAAAAAACCCAAAAAACTCTGTTATGTTCTAGCTTCCAGAGCTGATCAGTACCAAGTACGCAATTCTATATAGCCCCCCACACCATCTTCCACTCAGCAGATGCAGTCCCCATTGCATCAGCATGCAGACCTTAGCTGCCCCTGCTTCAATTTGTTTTACTGTTTGTTTTTGCCTGGTTTTGCCAGCCTTTTGGAAGGATGTTCTCGCCTTTGTTGGGTCATTATCTCAAAGAACCAAAGCCAGCACAATTATCATGGCTGGTCTGAACTCTCACTCACATGCCATTCATTTCTGAATTCCAAAGTTATCTGTCAACCCTGGTATTCAAACTATAGTTGTGATGCACACAGTTGTCACTTTCCTGCTGAGCCTCTCTGCTAGCTTAGTCAAGGCTCTTTTTGTCTCAGTTTGCTGAGTTTCTAGTTCTATGAATTTATGGCATGATCCATATTAATCCACATTTTGTGCATTTATTTATTTTTAAGTCTTTCCATTAGCACACAACTTGCTGAGAACAGTATATGGGTAAGTAGGGGGAAATGTTATGTGCAACACATACAGCAAGGCATATTAAGACAGTAGTTTGTTTATGTGGCTTGTTGAAGGTTAGAGTGGTTACAGCAGAGTTTTTGCTTACAATTACAAAATCAACATACAGTATGTAATTAACTTTAAAAATGTTCAGTGCCCAGTAAACATTGATCTCTAATCCATTATGCTGCTTCATTTTAGGACTCAGCAGCCTTTATAAAATGCAGTTGTATGAATAAAAAAAAACTTTTAGTAAACAACAAGAAACAAAGCAATACTTTGTTCTCGGCTAAACTGTTGCAAGTCAAAATTAATATCCCTTAAATTTAGGAAGGACAGCCTACCTGAACTGGTTTAGGTTGCTGGTTATGCAACAGAGTCCCTGCACAACTTTGGGCAAGTCATTTAACTATTATGCCTCAGCCTTCCATCTGTAAAATGGGATAAAATACTCCTTTTGTCTACATTCATTAATTATGTATGCATGTACAGCATCCAGCACAAAGAACTCTGATACCGGGTAGGACCCACTGATGCTATGACAAGAAAATTAATAAGTAATAATAATGTATAGCAATGTGAGAATACATTTCTATTCCATGGAAAACTACAAGTAGGTTGGTAATGAGTAAATTTTAATTTAACCTTCAACTCTTAACAGCTGGGTCCAACTGCAATGCCTATCTGTGGCCATGATGGTTAAAAGATTGGCAATGTTCAAAACTGAGGGTGAATACAGCTGACATATTGATCAAGTGCATTGCTAGCTCCCTGACTTTCTCTCACACTGCCCTGTTAGCGATATGAAACCTCCACAACTGGCTGAAATCACCTTCTAAGCCAGGAGTAGGAGTAGGTAATTTAGTTTCCATGGTAATGCAGTTCTGGACCATTCTTAAGCAGAAGCTGCCAACTATGACAAATGGTAGGTGCTGATTTTTTATGTGAACAGCTATTCACTATGAATTGAAATGAGATTGCCAAATTCACTTTCCTCGGGACTAAAGCTAGGCTCAAAAGCTATTGTTACATTCAAGCCATAGTCAAAAACTAACACTTTAGCCACCCATCTCTGGCTGCAATATAGAATTTTAAGTAATAGAATAAAAATGAATGACTCAATATCAGAGTTGTCAAACGGATGAGACAGATTTACATCAAGCAATTCTAAAATGCTCTGCAGCCATGAATTAAGGGAAACAGACGGTAAATGATTCTTACTCATTCCCTTATGGGGAACAAATTCTCTTTTAAACCGTTGTGCAGCTTCTTTTTTATATATAACTTGTATACATAGAAATGCACAAAGTGGTAAGTGTTTGAATTCATCTATTTTTCTTCCTTGAGCCATCACTGTATAATAAAGCATGATCAGTAGGGCACTTTGCTAATTTAGCCAAACAGTATATAATTGCTCTTGGAAAATGCTGTAATATAGCAATTAGTAATACAGTAAATAAAAAAGGAAAAGGTCTTTCCATTTTAGTCTTGTTTTCATTTAGAAGGAAGCAGTAGGAAGACCGGGTTGCCAGATCAACTGATATTTAACAGCCACTGGTGTCTTTAAAACAGCTCCAAAAAGTAACTCAATTTTGTCCAAGCTAAGAAAGATATAGTCACATGAGGGGGAGAAGGGTGCCTACAAATCATGCCCAGCTGTATGCAAATTAGCTACAGTGATTTCAACAGTGACGTTGATTGGAAGCTTTCAGGGTGGCTGTAACAATATAACCAATCGGTGCTTGATGAAAGCTCCCTGTAGTTTTTCATAGAATCTATCAGCCAATCAGTGTTCAAAAGGGGCTAGCACTTAATCTGCCATGTCTCTATCAAGAGCTACCTGCAGCTTGTTTGTTAACCAGTAACATCTATATGGGAAACCCATGAAAGAAGAACTTGTGAGAAATTATGGTATTCTTATTAGTAACACTCTTCATTTAAAAAAGTTAACTTTTACAAATACAAAGGGGGAACAGTATTAAATGCCTATAAAATGAACAGCAATATAGACTTTGCATCTCTATGAAATGAAAGCAGGGCAAGGTGGCACCTTAAAAATTAACACAGAAAGGCATATGTTTTCATAGTAGCTGTTGCCTACCAAAGTTTATGCCTTTCTGAATGACTTAGTTCTTAATGTTCCACCCTGCCCTCCCCTCTGCCTGACTTCAGGCTAACACAACTAACTACCTCTCTTGTGAAGTCACTGAACAACAGAAAAAATTGTAGGAAAAATACCAGAAAAAATGTATGTGTATAAAAAATGTAGATCAGAAACAACACGTCAACATAAAATAAAAACTATATAATCTTTATTACATAGCATCCACCATCAGACTAGAACTAAATGTACTTTACAGAGCTTAATTCAGCTGCACAACATTTGTATTTTAAGTAATATAATGTTAAGTTCTTTCTTACAGATACAGTCTTGTCTGTAAAATGCCTAGCACAATTTTGCCTTTATCCTTGATTTGAGTAAGCAGAATTCATAGTGGCCATAACAAGTATGCAAACTGAGGATCAGAGTAGTTAGTGATTTGTCCACATAAATAGTCATTTGCACATTCAGATATAGACATTTATAAGGATAAGTCTATGTATGGTGTACTCAGGTCCTGGCTCCCTGGTATGCATATTCAGGTATAACAAGCATGCGCACTGCATTTCCATACATGATCCATTTCCATCTAGCTGTGTCCATATTGGCACTATAATTATATAGGCTTGGGGCTAAGATTTCTGGAGGCATAGTCCAGAGTTCTTATCATTTTATTAATGTGAGCTACTCCAGATACTGGCTCACAGTGTACTGTGAGGCAACATATCTATTCTGCCCAGACCCATGTGTAAAAGTGGTCTTAGCTCACCAAAACATTTAGCTGAGTCACTTCCAGATCTGCACACATCTTGCTTCTGTCATTTCCAGGCAGTACCAAGCCATGGAGTGATACAATTGATGAACTGGTTCTGCTTGTGGCTGCTCTGTTATTGCTGCAGAATACAAACAGATGGGATGAAAGAAAGTGGAGGACATTTCAGGATGGATTCTAGCATCTGGCAGCAGTGAGTCTTGAAGGGCAGCTCATGCATGATGGATGCTAACTGGTGCAGTAGATACATCTCTTGCATACTGTCATCACAGTGGAGTCCACAGGTGCCAACAGCTATTCCTAGTGCAAAGTGGTGGGATCACAGGATAATGCAGACATGCGATGACAAGTCATAGTTCCAGAACATTTGATGAACAAGCAAACCTTCATAAAGCTTTGTAAGGAGCTTGCTCTGACCCTCCATTGCCAGAATATGTAAAGGGGGAGGGGGTACACTAGCCCAGAAGCAGATTATTGCTGTCTAGAAGCTAACCACCACAAATTGCTACATATGTATAACTAGCCAGTTCTGTGTTGGCAAGTTAGCTATCTGTGCTCCATTAGTAACAATTAATTCTGTGGTTTACCTGCAGGTGATATAAGGCATTAACATACTTGAAAGAAGAGTTAATTTTGAGAGAGGTGGATTCCCAACCTGCATTTGAGTCAATAATGATATATATCCCTCTTATAGTTTGCCCTTCACAAGGAGCATATGAATATGTCACCCAAAAAGATTGATCGTTATACAAATCTTTGGTGACCTCAAGTAGGTGAAAGAATGCCAGCATGGTGTGTATGAGAAATATGCCTGATGCCAAGATGCTGAGCAGGCCTGACATTTACCCTTTTGGGACGTTATTCCAAGGAAGGTGCTCCTTCCTCTGGTGCCCAGTCTAGCCCTGTGTGAAACAGCAAGTATTTGATTTGGCTTTGGATTCAGATGACTGAATTAGGGATTCAAAGCACTGTCCAAATTCAGTTCTGCTGATTCAGATTTGGAGATTCAGCCATCGAAGGGACCGAATCTCCTCTGAATCAAATATGCGGCAGCAGTGTTGGCAGTGGGGGCATGATGGTGGCAAGCAGGGCCCCACACCCCACCTGCTCCCCTAGCACCCCTACAGCTGCTCCATCAGGCCCTAGCATCCTGGCACTTCAAAAAAAAAAAAGCTCTACATTCACTGGCTGCAGCAGCAATGATCAGGGCTTCTGGGGGCTCATCACAGAGCCCCCTCATGCAGTGCAGGCCAGTAGGGATTGCTTTCTCCCCACTGCCTGGCACTCACACAGCAGCTGTCACATTGTGCGGGTGCAGAACAGCTCGGCAGGGTGCCGCAGGGCTCCACACGCTGTCTAGGAGCTGAGGCCACTCAAGCTGAGCGCTACCAGGCTCTGGGTGACTGCTGGAGCTGTCCAAGCTTCAGGACAGCGCGTGGTGCCCTGCTGAGTTGCACTGCACCCGTGCAATGTGACAACTGCCGTGCAGGTGCCAGGCAGGGGGAGAGTTTCCCACTGCCCCGAGCTGCATGAGGGGGCTTTGTCACAAGACCCCAGAGGCCCTGATTGCTGCTGCTGCAGCTGGTGAGTACAGGGCTTTGGGATTTTTTTTAAAGTGCCAGGATGCTGGGGTCAGACGAGGCAGCCATGGGGGAGAGCTGGGGGAGCAGGCAGTGGGTAAGGCTGGGTGGGGGGCATTTGGGAGGAGCTATTGGAGCCAGTAAGGGATGGGGCTGGGCAAGGTTCCCCCCATGGTCCCCTCCCCTGTCCTCCACCCTCCCCCACCCCCACTGCCCCCTACTTACCAGCACGGAGCCTGGGTCCAGCTCCCCGTGGTGGTGAGTGGGGACCATCCGAATCTCCAAAGTGATTCAGAGGCTTCTGATTCGATTTGGAGACAAGTCTCCCAATTCAGATTCAGAGATTTGGCCCCCAAATTGGGCTGAATCTCCTCCAAATCGAATCAGCTACCAAAGCTTTACACAGCCCGAATCTCTCATCCTTTGGGCATTTTCACACATGCAGGCACTGATGCTTGCAGTTGTAGAAGCAGCAAAATGGATTTCAGTTCTGAGAAAATGGTGGCGGTGCACTTTTGAATTAAGACACCTCAGAGGTGCTTTAATTCAAAAGCGCACTGCTGCCATTTTCTGCACACCAACATGCATTTTGCCTCTCATACAACTGCACGCTGTGCAGCACAGTTCACCTCAGCTTGCATGCAGAGCAGACTCAATTAATCAAGTCTGCTCAAAGCGATGGATCTGTGACTCATCGCGGGAAAGAAGTATGTGTATAAATGCTGTGATGCTTGAGGAAGTACATGACCATTCTCACTAAGTCTGGTTCCTTCTTTTCTTTTTGGTAGTCAAGGTGTTCATTTGATTGGTGTCCAATGCCACACAATTTTCATCTGTGAGTCCTTTCCTTTTCCCCTCTTGGTTCAGGGTACTCTCCTCCAAAAGCTAGGATGAATGCTTCAGCACGCAGAGATGTGCAGTCCTTCAAAGGAAATGAAAGGACATATTATTTTGACAGTGGAAAAAAAGAAAGACCACTCCTCATTTTGCACCAAGCCAGGTCTACAGGGTAATATTTTTATTCACTAGATACCATATTTACTTGAATATAAGATAGCTAGATTCTAAATATGGGAAAAAATAATTGTTATAATTTTCCAGGAATAGAATTTAACTATACCTTTTTTATTCAGATAGACTGCACTAACCTGGCATTGTGGTGAGTTTCCATCAGCATGTTTGCCCAGTATGGACCATGTGCTTTATAGTCATGCTTACTGCTGGTGTATTTATTCAGTTTACTAGTTGGTTTCCATTACTGAGCACATACTGCTGTTGGCAGCAGTTTAATGGTAGACAATGCAAATATAAGATGAGGAGCTGATGGTGGAGAGCCTCATTTTATATCTGAGTAAATGCAGTATGTCTTTAATTCATCTGTACCGTGTTCCATTCAGAAGTTGCTGAAACACTTGTTATTACCACACAGACACAATAGGGTAAGAATGCCAGTTTTTTAATTCATTCATTAATTCTTTTAAAAAACAACAAAAAAGAATATTCTGGACGTGGTCGAGAAGTTTAGGACAACTCAGATCTGGTGCTCTTTCAGTACTGGTTTTATTATTTTTTTCAAGGATGGAAAGCCTTAGACTGAGGTTGTTAGTATGCTGAAAATCCTTGACTGGAAGCAACTTTTCCATGTTACTGGTGCAATTCCATCTATTTATGCAAAGGGGATTTTGTTGTCTGCTGACTGAAAGTCATATCAGAAAGTTAAAAGGGCTGGAAGCTGCAAGTGTAAATATTGGAGGCTTGTCCAGGCCAGGAATCTCACTGGCCATCTCAAGTGTCTCCCATGTGTAACACTCTAAAGCATCAAGAGTAGGGGAAAATAGGCACATATTAGCAGGATGCTGCACTAGGCTTCAGAGCCTTGCTGACAGCAAAACTGCCCCTCCCAATCCCACTTAAAAGAGCCTTCAACAAACAGAGAACAACAGGATTACAAATGTGTCCCCCAGAGACTTTTTCACTTAATAGATCCAATGGGATTTATAAGCCAGGTTGTCTGGAGCCATGAGGACTGCTAGCAGTGATATAACTCTGTCAGTCTGGGTAACAGAGTTACAAAGAGAGCAGTATATGTGGAAATGTGCACTTGTGCTTGCTAAACCTGTAATCTCAGCTTTAAATTTTTCTTAATAATCAGTCAGTGCAAACTTCACAGAAACGCACATTTACTTGCCCTTTTTTTCAATTTTGTTGCCATTAGATAAGATAGAAGAAAGAATACCAAGGAAACTGCCTGGTTTCTGCCCTCAACGAAAGCCTAATCTCCTCCCAACACCCAATAGTATGCTCAATAACAATATGTTTTTTGACCACAATAGAAATCCCTCCCTTTTATGCTGCCAACAAAGATGACAGCTGCCATTTACCCAGCTCTGGCTCCTGTTTCAGTACTGCTTCACCAAGACAATCCCCATGTCTAAATACATCCTCAGAATATGGCCCCAAGAGATAACCTTGCCCACATCCAGCCATGTGGTCTGATCCAGGGCCTGTTTGAGTATAGTATATCCTTCTTTGAAGCTCCAGCTCTTGCTGCCAGAGTGCCACCCCATTTTGAAGCCTAAGAATTAGCTCATTCCTGCTTAGACACCCATCATTTAGGACTGTATGCTCTGTAAACTGACAAATTCCTAGTCTACTTGCCAATACTATTTATAGGTGCCAAACTTGCGGTCATCAGCCTTTCTTTTTGGTAGGTATTTGTTAGGTTTTAAAACCATTACACCCAATTCCCCCTCTGTCAGCCTTTCTAAGATTATATCGTACCAGTGGAGAAATCATATTTTTGCTATAGTCACACTAGATATGAACTAGAACACTTGTTTGATCTTCTGGCCACCTAGCAGGGCTCAGAGCTGGCATCTTTTGGAGTGTTTGGCTGAGATGAGGTACATACCACAGAAATAGGTGAGCCACATGGAATGAATGGTTAAATGGTGACCAGATGTACATGAAATGATAAGCTGCTTCCTTTCATAGTAGGAGTCTGAGCCGTGAATAGATAGGAGAGCCAGAAATGAGAGGCTAAATAGAGACAGTCAAAAAGCCCGAGGCAAAATCAGTCCGATCTTCATAGGTTTCTCTAAGCTGTGTAGATTGATAATGAGCATACCTCACACTGGTTGGCCAAGGCAGGCGGACAGAAGGAGGGTGCGCTCAAGCATCCTCCCAGCCTGCCAGGCATTGTTGAGCCCAGCCAAGTGGGAAGCTTCCCTCATTGGCTTCCCAGCACATACCCTAACCCCCAGCTGTCCCCCCACGGGGGGGGGGGAGCAAGCATAGGAGTCCTGGTCCCAATCCTGGTCCCGGTCCCAGGACTGGTCCTGGTGCCAAGCCAGGGACTGCCCATGTGAGAGGAGCCCCATGCCTCAGGAGTTTGCCCCAGTCCCGGGCCAGGCACCCCCCTGAGCCAGGGTCAGGTCAGCCCCACACCAAGGGTGATTTTACCCCCATGTGGATGGGCCAGCTGCTCAGCTCCACCCTCTGCCAGTCTGTGATCCTCAGGAGGAGTGGAGAAAGAGCCTCCTGCCCCTGTGCTGTACTGCAGTCTGTCCCAGGGAGCAGACAGAGAATAGTTAAACTGCCTGGCCAGCCCTTGCTGCCACTGCAGCTGCTGCTCTCTGGGCCCAAAGAACAGGCAGTTTAACCCTTCCCTGCCTCTTCCCTGGGACAGACAGCACAAGCAGCCACAGGTCATTGGGGCAGGGGGAAGTGAGTGGGGATCTGGGCTTCTGTGGAGGGGGGTGGCAGTGGACCCCAGTTTGGCACTGAAATTGGAACTCCTTCCCCCCCTACCCCTGCAGGTCAGAGAGAGGCAGGGGGCAGGGCTGAGCAGCTGGTCTGGTCATATGATGGAAAAATCATCCTCAGCACAGGGCTCCCTGTAGCTGGCTAGAGCCCCGGCTAATGGGGGAGACCAGGCTGAAGCAGGGGAAATCCCCTGAGGCATGGAGCTCCCTCTGGCTCAACATCAGGATGGGTAACTCCTCCCCTCCCTTCCCCTGCAGCTCAGATGCAGCAACTGAAGGCAGGAGGGGCTGTGCAGCCAAGCTGGGGTGGGTGAAACCCAAATGGCCAGACCCCAGCTTGGGGGGATCCCAGGGCAGGGCTGGGGAACCCCCTCCCCCAATTCTGCAGCTTGGGGGCCAGGGCTGGGGCAGGGGAGCTCTGTTCCCCCACCTCCCCCTCTGCCCCCCCACCCACTGCCCCATGGGGCTGACAGGTACAGGCAGGACACAAGCTGGGGAGCAGAGCTGGGGGCACGAACAACCCAGCTCAGCCAGACCAAACAAGGGGGGCAGAGACTAGCCCACTGCCCTGCAAGGGGGGGATATAAGGGGGGCTGCAAGGCATTCTGGGATGCCAGGGGACAGGGAATTAAGGTGATTCACTGCAGGATCTGGAACAGAAGTTTCAGGCATTTTGAAACTAGTCGATGTGCACTAAACTTATTTTCTATTACAGATGAGACTGGTTTCCAATCACTTATGCCAGTTTATGTGTAATTTCTGTCCCTATCCACAGACCTAAGCAACTATCAGATGACACTGAGGACTGTTTTCTTATCTGGGCTTTAGACACAACCTTCCTGAAAAGTTGTAAGAATCAGAGCTCATTTTAAAGAAAAATCTGGCCACTAATCTATGTTTCTACTAAGCAAGCAGACCAGGGTTCAAATCATGTATAAATCTGGATATAAGAATTTAGTATGAAGAATATTGTGGAGATCAAGTTCAAAACCATAAGAGTTCAGATAAGGTTGAAATCCAGAAGTCCCTAAGAGCCAAGAAGCCTGCAATATCACGCCTTGATAGGAAACTCTTTGGGGCAAAGATCATTTCTGTGTGATAGAGTACCTGAATACCAAAATACAAATAGAAAAATAGATAAAATAGCAGCAGCCAGAAATTCTATTCCCTAGTCCTTCACCATTCAATCTTCACTGGGCGAGTCTACACAAGATATTATGGCAACATAGCTTTGGCAGGCACAAACGGTGCCGCCGATGCTACTGTGCAGAAGTGTTAGCAACGACCCATGGTGTGCGCAGTAATTTAGTACTTGCTTAAGTAAGTAGTAATTTTACTTAAGCAAGTACTAAATGACTGCTCAGTAACCACTGCACAATCCAGTACATGTATAGATGCACCCACTGTTTCCTTAATGTTTACTCTAAAATGATCCATTGCAATCAAAAGCTAATTCAAGATCTCTCTCTTTCTCTCTCTCTCTCTCGGCCCCATTGACATCAATGGCAAAACTCCCATTGACTTCAATGGGGCCTGGATTTTAAGTGAAAATGTAATGACAAGGCTTCCTACAGGCCAGTATTTTGTATGAACAACAACTGGGTTCTAAATATATTCAATATAATGAAAAAAATTATTTGCATGCCCTGCTGAACGGTTCAGCCACAATCCCTCAAAATTTGGCATGTGTGAGTTTAGTCACAATTTACAGTGGATTTCTACAGATTCACAAGAAAAGTTCTGTATTCCTTCCCTATTCTTATAGAACAAACAGCTAGTATGCTTTCCATCTACAAAGGGTTGAAAACTGATCTTTCCATTCTTCTAAAAAATTTCAATTTTATAGGTAAGATTCAAATTGTCTGCACCTGCTGTTTGAAGATCCCCGTGAAACCGAGCAGCATTTACAGTTGTATGGAGTATACAGTATACAGAAATTAGCCTTCATGCCTCCCTCTTTCTTCATTTCAAGCCCACACACTGAAAACCTATTACATTCATAATTTAATCAACATTTGAGGTTATGCCTTCAGGGTATTGAAAAGTTGCTGAATGTTACAGTGAAATGCCATCTATTCTTGGGCAAAAATCTGGATAAAATACAGGTAAAGAAAAAGCTTCCTCCCTTCAGTATGATTAGTCAGTGCTTTCTAGTGAGTTGCTAGGAAAATCACAAAGATTCTGTCAAAATCAGAGCAGATCCAAAAAAAGATATCAAAGCTGGTTATCAAATATGAATTGTTATTTTATTTAATACCTTCAAAGTTAGAGTTGGTGTAGAGTCTGTATGCAGAGAATCAGGGAATAAATTCAAGCTCTTCTGACCCGAACAATAATATATGGCCTAAATCAGGGAATCCAGGCATATACATGGCCTGAATCAGGGAATAAGTTCAAGCTATAGCCTGGCAGGTGGAGGAGACAACACAACCTGAGGGGGCAGTGTGGGAAACTGCAGATGAGCTGAAGTGGGTTTGAATAGTGCTCTGAAGGGGAGAATGAGAAATCTGAACCTGGCCTACAAGAAAACCAAGAACTAATGCATAGAAACAAAGAAGCTAATGTGTCAGTGCAGAGACACAACTGAACCTACCATGAAGAAAAAATGTTGGCAGCAGCATTTTGTATAGTTTTAAGGAGTGCAAGGTGAGAAAATGGGAAAGGCCAGAGAAGGAAGAGTTTGCAGTTACAAACCACTTTTCACAGCCTGGCCTCTGAACTTCACTTCATCAGCCTCCTAGGTAGTTGGTACAGAAATTCATGGACTCAATATAGACAGTGGAATTCTGACACACTACAACCTGCCAGACAGCTGACTGCCCAGGTACCTCTGCACTTTTACCTGGGCTGCTACATCCCCCCTCCTCCAGCCAGCCTGCCTCTCACCCCCTGACACCTCCATTTCCATTTTCACTGACTGGCTTTCTTGCCTGCATTGCATGTCAGCCTCTGGCTTCTTTGCTATTCCTTCCATCCAGGAACAGTACATACACCAACTGCAAGTGCTTCCTTAGCCTGACGAAGAGTTTTTCAATCTGAAAGCTTGCTAAGATATATTCCTGTAACTATTCAGTTGGTCTGCTAAAAGATATCCCATTAGATTGACCCAAAGGACCTTGTCTGCCAGTACCATGGCCTTAAACCAATACCACTACCACCTGACCGAAAGGATGCAGGGCCCTGGGCACATCTAAGCCCTAGGGCTGAGGCTGGCAGGGAGTGTTTTCTGGCAGCTGCTGGAGAAGAAGCTCCTGCAGGACAGGAAAGAAAGGCTCTGTCACAGTTTGGCTACCTGAGATTCTGCTGGTGCTACTGTGCTGCAGTGCACTGCAGTGCTTACTTGCTGTCATTTAAAGTGGTGGACCGGACTGAAGCTGTAGGGGAGAAGGAGACCTCTTTGGGGCACACTACCATGTCATGTAGAGGCCCCTGAACCAGTGAGGGCACACCTTAACACACACACAGTGTTAACCATGTCACAAGTTTTGCTTGTCAGCAGCCTGAGGTGCAGTTTTCCAGAAACCCCTGCACCTATCTCCTTGAAAATTGGCAGACTTCATGACCTCAGAAGGGGCTACCACCCCTGAAAGTTTAATTTGAAACGAGCAAGAAATGACAAAGTTATAGGTAGGTCCATGTTTCCCTATTATAGCCTATAGGTGAAATGTCAAAACAGCAAAACAGTTCCAATGAAACAAAACAGAACAGTGCTTTCAAAACTAAATGAAACTCAGAACAAAACACTGTCCTGTTGAAATGTTGAAGCGGAAGTCAAAACAGAACAGTGCTGTTTCGCACAGCCCTAATATTCATCCTATATTTTGTAAAATGCCTAGACTATTGGGGATCTAACCGTCAGAGATTAAATGTAAGTGGAATTCTAATTTTAGAAGAATTCATTTCCAAATTACCACATTTTTTGTTGTTGTGCATTACATTGATTTAGGACAAGAAAAAAACTTAAACCAGAACCTGGTATTCTCCTGACATCTGCAATTACTGAAAAAAACACACTGGGCCTAACATGTCTCTTAAATCAGCATATATCAGAACTAATGGCAAGAGAGCCTATTGGTATAAGTGAATTCCTGGTAAGGACCTTTACTTACATGTTCAGTACTATACATTCTGCAGTTTGAAGGCATGGTCCAAAACCCATTGAATTCAGTCAATGGGAGCCATTCCTGACCTTATTAGACTTCAAAGTGCACTGGATTAGGGACTGAATAACCATCCACAAAACACATTCCATCTCTTTGTTTTACAGTAAATTCCATGTATGCTGTGCCATCTAGCTAACCTAAACATTATGAATTGCTGCTTGTAAGGTTAATATTTTGTCCACAAAATGAACGTTATCTGTCTTCATTGTCTCCACTGAAGAAATTTTGATACCTCTATTTTCTGTACAAACAAAATCAACATATAATTTATATTTGTGAACAAAGTGATTTTATGGTATTTCTCTTTGTTGACAGAATGATTGGAGTAAAATTACATTCCGTTGACAAAATGTGATGAAATGCCATTTGTGAACATTATGAAGGAAAAACTTTGACAAAATGCATTTTGCCAATGAGATGAAGTAAAGATTTTAACAAAATGAATTTTGTCCATCTGCTCTTTGTACAGAGAAATAAATGCTACAAAATCCATTCTGGTGATAACTTTTCTTGCAGAATTAGAAGATACCATAAGCCTCAATTTTTTAAACATAAAAAGTTGTTATTATCATTGTAGTTTGTGTTAATCAGAGAGGGAGTTGCTGTGATATAAGCAGCTCAGCACTGTGACTGCCTTGAAGACTCTTTTGTGGGAGCCAGTGATTCTGGGCATCTGATCAGTGTTCAAGTGTTTTCCTAGTGCCTGGTATAAGTGTTTTTTAGTGGAAATCTGGACTTGCTCTGTGTGGGGCTGGTATAGTTAACTGAGGGGTGGCATTAGACTTGGCAGCCTTATAAAAAGGCAGCCCCATGTGAACAGAGGGAGTTTGCCTAGGGAGTTCACCCTAGGAGGGAACCAGAGAGCAGCAGACTGTGTGAGCATGCATGAGGTCACAGGTATAGGTGTTTGGTGTGTGGTGTTTGTGGAGAGGGAGCGTTGTGTGTTTTGTTTGTGTTTTGTTTACAGCTGAGGTGTCCTCCAGGGAGCAATGTAGGCACAAAAGTAGGCTGGGTCACCAGTTGTGACCTGCGTGGAATGTGCCATATTCCTCTTCCTCCCGGAAGGTCAAGAGCTTCATCTGCACCACATGTAAGCTGGTGTCTGACCTGTGGAAAAGATTCAAAGGTTGGAAACATGGGCATCCATGCTGCATGTTTACCTGGACAGGAGCTATGAGAGGCTGGTACTGGGGAGGCCAAAAGGAAAAGAGAAGTGGCAGCATGTCACTACTAGGAGAAGGAGAGTCCCCAGAGTTCAAGAGGACACAGCTGAAGTCAGAAACTGCTTTCAAACACTCTGGTGGAATGGCTGAAGAAAAGGCAATGTTTAGACTGGGTATCAGACCAAACTTCTAAACTGTTAGAAAATGAGGCAGTGAAATAGGTTGCATAGGGAAATTGTGGAACCTCCATCACTGGCGGTGTTCTGGAAGATGTTAGACAGCCACTGGTCAGGGATGACGTAGACATAGCTAGACCTATGCTCTATTACAGATATTTCCCATGCTTCTGGGTTTTGCTAGTTGCTGCATGGGACCAGGAAAGATTTCTTTCCCCTTCCTCCTGCTACCTGGTTGTGTATAGACATGCCCATTCACAATTAGAACACATCAGAGTAGACTCAATTGAGTGTGCTCCACATTCTAATTAGGACACTCCAGCATCCCCACCATCATGTGTATTCATTTCCCATGTGTTTCAGAATGGATGCCAGGATGCTTTATCTAAACCTCATTGAATGAGCTTTAGATAAAGCATCCTGCAGTCATTTTGAAATATGCAGGGGCTTAACACACGGGATGGTGAGCCATTTTAATTAGAGCACTGCTCTAATTAATATCACCCCCCACCACCACCACCACCACGAGCATGGGTATAGGTAGCCCATGTGTTGGGGTTTGGGTTTTTTTAAAGCTTGTCTCAGATGCACTGGATGTTGCTGCCAAAGCTGGGAATTTTGACTGGGGTGTTCTAATGTTCCTGCTAGGACTTAAACCCAGAGGTTCTTGGCTAAAGAGTCCTGTCCCTCTACTCAGGGTCCGATCGATCACCATATCAGACAGGACTTTTACCTCATGGTCAGATTGGTATGCGCTATGAGTCTCTACCATCCCCTGTAGCAGGGGGCATAGCCCTCTTCCTGGGATCTCGTGAGCATATTTAAACAACCCTTTGCCAGCAGCAGAATATTGGCTGCCATGGGCTTTACCTGTGGCAGATTAGGGGGTTATGTTTTGCATTATTGTCTGTAGTTTTGGTAATGGGTAGAAAATGGATTTGTATAGGGTGGTTTGGATAAGAATGATCCTGCCTCAGGCAGGGACTTGGACTAGATGACCTGTCAAGGTCCCTTCTAGCCCTACTTCTCTATAATTATCTATGATACCTTAAGTCAAATGGAATTGAAGAAAATCTTAGGGCTGAAAGGGATCTCAGTATGTTATCTAGTCCAAACTCCTAAACAAGGCAGGAGTGGAGAGGTTTTCTCTCTAGACTTTGATAACTTCACAGGGCTATTAAACCTCATGAGGATGGGTGGAAAAGGAGGGGAGAGCTCTCTCTGCTGGGCTCAGGGGAATAAGCTGAGACAAAGGCTGATTCAACCTTGGTGACAGGGTTCTTATGTTAAAGGAAATGTGATGAAATAGAGATAGAAAGTATTAACCCTTGTTAAGGGTCAGTCAGAAAAGGAGGAATGTAGGACATGATTATAAAATAAGGAAATAGAAAAAAGGTGAAAAACAGAAAAAACCTTACTAGTTAAGATTACATTAAACAAAGTGAATCAAGGTGACCTAGGAACTTCTACCCACATATGAGCCCATAAATTAGCCACACTGCAAAACCATACCCTAATTAATGGGTCCTCACTCTTGCTGCACTCCTTCAAGTTGTTACTAGAACTTCTGGGAGAATATACCATGTTTCCTTGTGCTGAAATAAACTGAGATGTTCTTTCATTTTTTCCCAGTGAATTGTGAGAGAATGCACCTTTCCTTCTGAACACTTGAGAGAAATAGAAGGCACTGGAGAGTTATTTGCACATGAGTGATTTAGGTTGCATTCTCTCTGCAAAAAGAGGTGTTTATTCATCACAATCTCTGAAAAGATACCAAGATACAAGTCTGCAATACAGTCATCATCCCCACTCTCCTCTACAGATGTGAAACATTTGTAACCTACCATTGTCTTCTCAAGAGCCTAGAGAGGTATCACCAATGATGCTTCCATAAAATCCTCCATATCAAATGGAAAGATCACCACCCAAATGCCAGCATCCCTGCTGAAGCCAATTTTACTAGCACTGAGTCAGTGATCCTCAAGCACCAACCTCCCTGAACCAGACATTGTGTGCTGATGCTGACTCAGCTTCCGAAACAAGTGCTCTACTCCCAGCTCACTAGTCCCAGCCTAAGATCTCAAGGTAGATAGAAGAAATGCTACAAGGAAACATTGAAGGCATAACTTAAGTAAACGGATGCCACCATCAAGAGTTGGGAGGAACTGGCAGCTAACCTCAACCAAGCAGCAGCCAAATTCTGGGTAAAGTATTTTGCTCTTGAATCAGGGAAGAGATAGTGGAGGAAGGAAAAGGAGAGGAATCTCAGCCTGCAGCCTACTCTCTCCTGTGGAAAGACCTATAAATTCTAAGGATGGTCTGTAGCTCAAGGATTGAACTAGAGGCCCATCAAAAAACTGTGGTAGAGATCAATCTCAAATTGAGAGATTGCCATTAATGGCAACCTCTTGCCTATAACCCCAGTCACAACCTGAAGGCACCTTTAAAATAAAGCTTTTAGTATGTGGTCAAGAAGGTGTTTAGGAACAACATCCAGTAAGAATCTAAGTTGATTCCACAATGAAGATATACCATAAGTGCTTGTAGGTTTCACCTTTTAGAGACACTGGGACTTCTCTCAGCTGAAACTATTTGCATGAATGTGGTCCAGACTGTTAGCTATAGCTAAATGTATGCACGCTTTGGGGCACTTTCGAGATTTCCACTGATCACCTCCTTGTTTATGCAGAATGTGCTCAGCTCCCACCAGGGTTGCCAACCCAAGGAAATATTTTTATTGACAGCCAGATCGTTTTATTAATATATGTTTTTACTTATGTATGTTTTGCATGATGTAAATGTAAACTTCTGCCAGGTCCCCCCAGGCTGCCAGACCCCAGTTAGAGGGACTGGGTTCAAATTAGGTTTAATACTGAACACAGACAAAAAAGGAAAATGTTTGGTTGTCAGTAAAAGGTGTTCAGTAAAAACATGTCTTAGGTTAGGAACCCTGTTTGACTTCAGCAATGGTTTTACACAATGCTGCCTCCACCCTAGGTGTCCCATATTCACAACCCCCAGCCCTCCTTCCAGCCTTATCCTGGCTAGCTCAACTCCCCCTGTCCCAGTCTGGAACCCCCAAAAAGCCTACCTGAGATCCAGCAGTATCATAGGCAGCTGATGGGACTCAGCAGCAGCATATGGCTGGGGGTGAGGGGGAGAGAGATAGTGTCTACAAAACCTTGAGAGAAGGCTACCTGCTGGGTGCAGCACTCCTGCTCATGCATCAGATGGAGTATGAACACTGCTGTACTCTGTCTGCCCATCAGTTTACATTCAGCTTCTTCCTGACCACAGAGTTTCAATCAAGCTATGGTTTCTTAGTATTTTTAAGGATGGTCCAGGTTTTTTGTTTACAGATTTTATGGACAGGCATTTTAACCTGATTTTTACTGGTTGTCTATGAATTTGTGTACTGTCACCACTGGCATCAGTCATGTGGGGCCAGTCCAGTGATAAGGACAGGGGTGGAACTAGGGGTTGCAGTGGTACAGTCACCCCCTGCCTTTGATTCCCGCTGTCCCACAAAGATTAAAGCAAACTGCAGCAACGTTTCTATTCAGGCAGAAGCCAAGGAGTCACCTGACTTTATGGTTTATTGTAATCTGCCTGACTCCTCCTAAATGTATATGTAGTTGGCACATTTGATTCCCACTGAAGGTTCTGCAAGAGGCGAGGGCTTGAATGGTCTTGAAAGAGGCCTCGCAAGGTCAGTCTCTGCATTCATAGCTATATATAAACTTAGATGCCCCAGTAAATGCATTTTAGATAGATCCAAATACAATTAATCACAACCTATTAAAATTACATTTCAAATTGAAATAAAAATGCATAAGAACTACCTAAATATATTGTACAGCCATCCGTGTACAACAGATTAGCAATAGCCCAGTGCACTTCATGAAGTCTCTGGCATTTCTGTCTTTGGATTTATAAAAAGCAGTACTGAGAGTAGGAGGATTTTTTTTCAAGTAGGAGAGAGGAAGAGAGTTGATGTGAATGTTATTCTGATTTTTTTTTTACTTACAAACAAACTGATTTTTCTAACAAAAATAAAGGAATAAAAAGTAAGAAATGTTAAAAGGTAATCAACACAGATACATTTCAAGTAAAATAGTAAATTAAATGCAAAACCTATGCTAATACATCATCCAGGTTGAGATTTTAATTGCACAAAGTCAGAAAATGTAAAGTTATGGTTCTCACAGTAATCATCACTCAGTCCCTTTGAACATATTTAAAATGTGTATTGCAGACAGCATAGAGCGTTAACTCGAATGCCATCATATATATGTGCTCTGTGCCCTTGTAACAGTTGCTGGGGGAGCCATAATTTCGCATTTGCTGACTTTTGTTCAATTAAATTCTGTCCCTTAATGCTGCACTGCCAAAGTTTTGCATTCAATTTCCTTTCATTAAAAAAATTAAACAAAAAACTAGAACCTGCATTGCACGTTTGAATGAACAGAAAGTCTCTTTGTCTAAGTGTTCTTAGTCTCATATAAAATCACGCACTTATTTGAGAGTACAATTACAGAAATAAAGTAACACACTTATACCTTGAGCGTCACACTTCATAGTGAATAGAGTGAAAATAGGTAAGGTAAATAACACATTGTGCATGAATAGCAGCTATTTTCAAAATGCTGGAATACCTGTCATTGCAAAACTGACATTCCCCTGAATTGTAAAAATGGCACTGAGCAAACCCCTGCCCTCTTCTTCCATGGGCTTTGTGCATACAAACCCTTATGCCCCATTTGTACCTCTGCATGCAGAGCTGTTGTGTCAGTGTATGCCACACAGGAACAGAAGCCCATACTCACATAGGATAGATGGGACTGCAATTTCATTATCCTTAAGGAGGATTTAGCTCCTAATCCTGCAATCATATCCCCGTGGGAATATGTTTGCACCCATATGGTGCCCCATTAGCTCTGATGGAATGGAGCACAGACATGAAAGCCTGATGGGAGGTATCTGGTAGAAAGCTTATATCCAAGTTTATCTCAGATTTTATGTATGTCTGGTGATAGCAGCTTTTATTCTCAGGTACAGATAGCAAAATGTGGTCAAATAAAATCCTGTCAAACTTTAAGAAAGCTTTTCTTTTTGAACTAAGAACAAGCATTTGTAACTTCAGTGTAAAGGCTGTTTTCCTCCTGAAAAATCTCATAAAACCAGAGTCTTAAATTGGAAGCATTTTCTTCACCATCATTATGGCTTCGTGATACCAAATGCTCCCTCAATCTGACTTTAAATAACTGATATTACCATGCAAGCATTTCAAGGAAAAAGGCCTGGGTGTCACAGTGGACAGATCAATGAAAATTTCTGCTCAGTGTGAAACACCAGTTATAAAAGTAAATGATGCCAGATTGCCTTTGGAATGGGACAAAAAGTAAACTTGAAACAATTCTACAAAAAAAACCTCCTAAAAAACAGACTGTTTTCTGTTCTGCAATAAAAGAGTGCCATTCTACCTTTTTGATGCCCCCCAAAAAAACTTGTAAAAGTCTAAGAACACAGATCCAGCATAGAATAATAGAATCATAGAAAGTTAGGGTAGGAAGGGACCTCAGGAGGTCATCTAGTCCAACCACTTGCTCAAAGCAGGATCATCCCCAACTGGATCATCCCAGCCAAAGCTTTGTCTAGCTTGGTTTTGAAAACCTTCAAGGATGGAGCTTCTACCACCTCTCTGGGTAACCTGTTCCAGTGTTTTACTACCCTCCTACTGAGAAAATTCTTCCTAATATTTAGCCTAAACTTGACTTGCAGCAACTTGAGACCATTGCTTCTTGTTCTGTCATCTGCCAGCACTGACAACAATTTAGCTCCATACTCTTCCAACTCCCACTTCAGGTAGTTGGCGGCTGCTATTAAGTCCCCTCTCAGTCTCCTCTTCACTAAACTAAATAAGCCCAGTTCCCTCAGTCTTTCCTCATAAGTCATGTCCCCTAGCCCCTGAGCCATTTTTGTCACCCTCCACTGGACTCTCTCCAATTGGTCCACATCCTTTCTGGAGTGGGGGGCCCAAAATTGAACATAGTACTCCAGATGCGATTTCACCAGTGGTGAATAGAGGAGAATAATCACTTCCCTTGACTTGCTGGCAACACACCTATCAGTGCAACCCAATATGCATTAGCCTTCTTTGCAACAAGGGCACACTGTTGGCTCATATTCAGATTATTGTCCACTGTAACCCCAAGATCCTTTTCTGCAGAGCTCCTGCACAGCCAGTCAGCCCCCAGCTTGTACTGGTGCATGTGATTGTTTCCTCCTAAGTGCAGGACTTTGCACTTGTCCTTGTTGAACCTCATGAGATTTCATTTGGCCCAATCCTCCAACTTGTCTAGGTCCTGAATCCTATCTCTACACTTCAGCGTAACTAGTATTCCCTGCAGCTTCGTTCCATCTGCAAACCGGTTGCTGATGCACTCTATGCCATCTTCCAGGTCGTTGATGAAGACATTGAACAAAACTGGCCCCAGAACTGACCCCTGGGGCACTCCACTTAATACCCAGTGCCAAGTAGACATTGAGTCATTGATTACTACTCTCTGAACCCAATGCTCCAGCCAGTTTTCTATCCTCCTTACAGTCCATTCATCCAGCCCATACTTCCTTAGCTTCCCTGTGAGAAAGTTGTAGGAGGCCATATCAAAAGCTTTGCTAAAATCAAGGTACACCACATCCACTGGTCTCTGCATCCACAGAGACAGTTATCTCATCATAAAAGGCAATCAGGTTGCTCAGGCATGACTTGCCCCTGGTGAATCCATTCTGACTGTTCCTAATTACTTTCTTCTCCTTCAAGTGCTTAGAAATGTATTTCTTGAGGATCTGCTTCATGATTTTTCCAGGGACTAAGGTGAGAGTGACCTGTCTGTAGTTCCCCAGATCCCCCTTTTTCCCTTTCTTAAATGTGGGCACTATGTTTGGCCTTTTCCAACCATCTGGGACCTCTCCTTGTTACCATGAATTTTCAAAGATGATGGCCGATGGCAATCACATTGGCCAGCACCCTGAGTACTTTTGGGTGCATCCCATCCACCCCGCCCCATTGTATATGTCCAGCTTTTCTAAGCAGTCCCTAACCTGTTCTTTCACCACTGACGGCTAAGTAATCCCTAACCTGTTCTTTCACTACTGAGGGCTGCTTACCTCCTCTCCAAACTGTGCTGTCAGGTGAAATAGTCTGGGAGCTGACCTTGCCTGTGAGGACTCAAGCAAAAAAGACATTGAGCACTTCAGCCTTTTCTGCATCCTCTGTCACAAGATTGCCTCCCCCAGTTAGTAAGGGACCCATACTTCCCTGATCCTCCTCTTGCTACTGACATACTTGTAGAAACACTGCTTGTTACCCTTCACATCCCTTGCTAGCTGCAAGTCCAACTGTGCTTTGGCCTTCCTGACTTCCTCTCAGCTACCTCTCAACATAAAGCAACAACATTTGTTCAACTCACTTCAGAATATAGTTAGAGCCTCATGCCTCAGGACCTACTGAAATCATGATATGCATCATTGCCTGTGAAATCAGACAATGTCTGTGCAAAATACATGAAAAGAAAAAAACAAACTTACTGAAAATAAAATATTGGCTCCCCATAGGGAGCCAGAAGTCCTCATGGTGCTGCAGCCTGACCATGCAGTCCATTAGGGGACAAGGGTGAAGTAGGGCTGCTGCCACAAAGGGGAGCCCAAGATAACCAACCTTGCCCTTGCCACTGATTGGCTAAGAGGGCTACATGTCATGCACCTCCCCCCCCACTGTCCACCAGTGAGGGGTGGAGCCTCATAATGAACAGCCCTAACAACCAATCAGCAGTCAGGAGCAGGGCCACTAGGGGACCTCAGGGGTATGGGAGGGGCCCTGCCATAATCACCACATGAAAATGGTGGCTGGCCCTGCCATCTCCCTATAAAATTGGACAGGTGCTTCCTCAAGTTGGGTAGACTCCTACTCATGCCATTGCTGTCCAGCTTTAACTGTCCCTCAACTCTCTACCCTTGCAGTATGCCCTGAAAGCTAACCATAAGTTATAATGCAGGGAACAACAACCTATGGCCCACAGAGCCATTTGATCTGACCCGTGGACATGGAGCTTTGGCTGCCTTCCCTATGCCATCGTGGTGAGAAGTGGTACAGTGGGAGTTTTCTCTGTGCTGCTGCACTGGGTAGTAGCAGCAGCTGTGACAGCTGGTTCCTAATACTCACCTTCTCATCCATCTACCTGTGACCTGAGCTGGGTCATTCCACCCAAAGTCCAAAAATGTTGCCAAATATTGCCACAATGGATATATTGTCAGCTATCAAAAGTGGTTAAGCTCCTAAAGATGGAAATAGGCTGCAAGTGGGATTTTCAGAAGTACCAACTACTTAGACACCTACAACCTACTGAAATCATTAGGCACTTTTCTATGTCTCAGCAGGCACCAATCTTACAGATCCCAAAATATCTTTTACAATCCAAGAGAAGTCAACCCCAAGGGCTCTAGGCTGTAATATAGAACATGGTGCCATATTTTTCTTTTATAGTAACCAGGTACTGCTACTGACCACAGCTGTGGCAGGATGTAATAAGGCAGATTCTTAAGGATAGCAAGACACATTTAAGTTGCACAAATCTAAGTTTCCTAGTTCAGCAGGAGCTGATGTGCATTGTGATATGCATTTGCCTCCCACTAATAGATTTGTGTCCTTAAATTGATAGTTACTGTGTTTTAAGCAACACAATACTATATTTGTTGGAATAAACCTGAATTGATGACAAACTGGACATTTTTCAGTTTGATATGACCAGAAGTACAAATTATCCTCCCACTGCCATCATACAGGATGCTCCATTATGCTATGGCCAGAAGGTCCCCTCTTATTTAAAAAAAAACAAAACAGGAAAATGCACCTGGGTCCAATTTCTGTAGCCAGCAAACGTCATTTCTCACTGCTCAGATACACAGGTCCAAAACCCAAAACAGCCAGCAGGTGAACTGGTTGAAAATTTTAATTCAAAATTTGTTTCAACGAAAACAAATATATGTTGTTAAAAGCAGCCTTTTGAAAACTGTTGTTCAGGTTTCATCCTTCTCTTATCCCCACATTTTTCTCTGTTTTTTCTTTTCACAATTTTGTCCCTAAAAAGAGAGAAAAAGCAAAACTGAGAAGCGGGGGGAACTAAGGAGAAAAGGAATCCATGTGTTTGTTTTGGGGCAAAAACTGCAAATAACATTATTGAAGCTTCCTCTGAAATATACTGACCATTTTTTGACCAGCTCTAGCTAGCAAAATGTCTCAGGCAGCAGCTTGGAACCATTATTCTAGGACTTTGATGGCAAGGAGCATGTTAAATCACAGCTCCAAAGTGCCTGGCAGAATGCACAAATATACTGAACAGATGGTAGTTCCTGGCTATTGCAGAGATAAGAAAAAGTCTTGCCAATAGGTCAAGGTGCTCAGGCAGACTTACTTGAATGCTCTGTGGAGAGCGGAACACATAGGTAGGTCCCCAGCCAGATACAGATTTATCATGCAAAAACTACATATTGAAACCTTTCTAGAAAGTTATAGGCAGTCAGTGCAAATCACAGATCCCAGGTTTATTATGCATATGAAAAAAACCCACTGAATTGTGGGCAAACCCAGGGGAGGCACCGCCATGCCTAAGGTCAGAGATGACCTAATTAGGGAACTTTTAGAGGGGCTGGACGTGTTTAAATCAGTAGGTTCAGATGCTCTTCACCTGAGGGTGCTGAGGGAGTTGGTGGGGGTCATAGTGGGGCCCCTGGCATAGCTCTATGAGCACTCGTCAGGCACTGGCCAGGTAGCAGAGGATTGGAAAAGGGCCAATGTAGTTCCCATTTACAGGAAGGGGAGAAAGGAGGACCCTGGCCAGTTAGTCTTACCTCAGTCCTTGGGAAGACCTTTGAGAAAATTATCAAGGAGCACATCTGCAAGGGCCCAGCAGGGGAGGTAATGCTCAGGGGCCAACAACATGGGTTCACTGAGGGCAGGTCCTGCCTGACTAACTTGGTTTCTTTTCATGATCAGGCCACAAAGTCCCTGGATAAGGGTGTCAGGGTGGATGTTGTCTTCCTGGACTTTAAGAAGACCTTTGACACGGTTTCCCATCACATTCTCTTAAAAAACTAGGTGACTGTGTCATTGATGCCTACACAGTCAGATGGGTGGCAAATTGGCTAGATGGCCGCACCCAGACAGTGGTGGTGGACAGGTCATTTTCGACCTGGAGGGATGTGGTCAGTGGAGTCCCCCAGGGCTCAGTCCTGGGGCCTGCATTGTTCAACATCTTTATCAGCAATCAGGATGTGAGTGTGGAAAGCACACTGTCCAAATTCACTGATGACACCAAGTTGTGGGGTGAGTTGGGCATGCTGGAGGGGAGGGACAGAATCCAGCTAGCTCTAAATGGGTTACAGAGGTGGGCAGAGGAGAATAGGATGGAATTCAATGCAGACAAGTGCAAGGTGCTGCATCTAGGGAGGAGGAACCAGCCACACACCTAATAGGCTGGGGAACACCCCTCTTTTAACATGGTGGCAGAAAGGGATCTTGGAGTCATTGTTGACTCCAGGATGAACATGAGCTGCCAATGCGAGGAAGCAGTCGGTAAGGCTAACCACACCTTGTCATGGACCTATAGATGCTTCACAAGCAGGTCCAGAGAAATGATCCTCCCCCTCTATGTGGCATTGGTCAGGCCACAGTTGGAGTACTGTGTCCAGTTCTGGGTGCTGCACTTCAAGAGAGATGTGTCTAGCATTAAGGGGCTCCAGAGGAGGGCCACTCATACGGTTAAGAGGCAGCAAAGCAGGCCCTATGAAGAGAGGCTAAAGGGCCTGAACCTATTCAGCCTCCACAAGAGAAGGCTGAGAAGGGATGTGGTGGGCATTTACAAACTCCTCAGGGGGGACCAGCGCAAATTGGGGCAGGCTGTGTTCCCCTGGGCACCACCTAAGGTTACTAGGAATAATGACCACAAATTGTTAGAGAAAAGGTTCAGTCTGGACATCAGGATGCATTGCTTTACAGTTAGGGCTGCCAGGCTCTAGAATGGGGTCCCAAGGGAGGTGGTGCTCTTTCCTACCTTGGGGGTCTTCAAGGGGAGGCTGGACAGAGATTTGGCTGGGATGATATGACCCCGTCACCCATTCCTGTCCAGGGCAGGGGGTCAGACCTGATGATCTGTTTAGGTCCCTTCTGACCCTAAGCACTATGATACTATGAACCCTGCTTACTTCTGAGTTAATTCTGGACCAATTACAATTTCCATATATACTGAACATATAGTCTTTTTGCTGTAGCCCAGTCTCTAGTTAACAAAGACATAGAGATGTCTGTTTGATAAGAAATGCATGCTAACTCTTAGCCATCTGTAGAAAAAGCTAACTAGGGCAAACTACCCTGGTCACAATTTCCATTAAAGGTGTAGACATTATCCCACCATCTCTTCCAACGGGTTCTCCCAAACAAATCAGTCACCTCGGTGTCTTCTTCACTGAATTTCAGCCAGCTTCCCACTATCCTGCAATTACTCCAAGGTGCCAATAATGCAGAGTTGCCCAGTATGTGAGAGAAGTGGAAATATAACGTTGAGTCTTATCAATATCCTGACAACCTTCCAATCCGTGCCAGTATGCTAAGTTTACAAACCTTAAACAAGAAGTTATGAATCAATACCCAAAATTCTGTCACCTTTCCATCTCAAAGAAGTACAGAGGAGAAATAAATAGGCTCAGAGAAAGTAACAAATCAGAATCATGAAAATATTCCTATATACACCAAGTGACTGTAAAGGCTGGAACTATTTGAGAGGAGAAAATAGAGGACATGAAAGAAATACACAATCAGCAAACAGAAAAATGAAATCAAATTGTGTGGTTATATTTATCTTTACAGAGTACAAGGAGACATTCACTCCAATTGGAAGGCAAGCAGATATACTTTTATTTACATATGGAATTAATCGACTTAGGATATCATTAACTGAATTCCAAAAAGGATTAGATCTTATATAGATAACGATAACATCCAGATTTTTCAGGGAAAAGAAGCAGAAGTGTTAGCCAATCATTAACTCAGACTATAAAGAATCTTACCCTAAGAGCTGTGTATGCCATGAACATACACTGCAAGCTTTCTTATATCTTCCTCTGAGGTGTCTAATGCCAAGGTAGATCCAATATGGCCATCTGCTGAGGGCTGTTGTATTGAATAGACAAAAAATAATATTCCATTATAATCCACTGGTGAGAGAGTATACGTTACAATTTCTCTTGTGTGACAATTCCCGGCACTGCTATTGGACTCTTCAGCCAGGCTGTTGAAATCATGTGTTTATCTTGGGAGTTCCCAATATCACACCCAGCGTGTCAGTCCAAAGAGCAGGCATCACAGGTTTGCTATCTAGATATATTTTGTGGCAATAATAGAATCCTTTTTCTCCTTTC
Organism: Crocodylus porosus; assembly: GCF_001723895.1. Classification (NCBI taxonomy): domain Eukaryota; kingdom Metazoa; phylum Chordata; order Crocodylia; family Crocodylidae; genus Crocodylus; species Crocodylus porosus. Next base: position 27,223,700 of record NW_017728948.1, read on the forward strand.
TTGCCATTATGTAATTGGAGTTAGTGAACATTATAGCATTCTGCTACCACTTAGCCTCATGTCCAGGCTGTCATGCAAACTTTGAGGTCCACCAATCTCCTGTCCATGTACTTTGCCATTGTATTTTCTCTGAGTTGTCTTCTTTCCACTGTCATTGACCTCGGGGCATATAGATCAGTAGTTTTCAACTTTTTCTGTACCAGGACCCATTTGTAAATATTGATGGCAGGCCCAACTCAGTGCCCCTCACTCCTGATCTGCCCACCCCTAGATCCCAGCCCCACAGTGTGTGTGTGAGGCAGGGGGTGGGTGCATGGGACAAGGGATGGGGTTGTGTGTGGGACATGGAGGTCCCCAAGCAGCCCTTTGAAGGCTGGAACTGTGACAGCCTGCAGGGGAAAAGCTATGGTTTCCCATGTTTTCCTCCTTTTAAAGGAGAATCCATTTTTAAAGTTTGTTGATCCATTTTTTGTTTGTTCACGACCTTTTTGTATATTCTTGTGTCCCACTTTTGGGTCACAACCATGTTTTAAGAAACACTGATATAGATTATTTCCTTTAAAAACTTGAAACAAAACTAATGTTGTTTGACCTTTTCCTATGGAAAGCATTGATTATTAAACAAAAATATAAATACAATTGCTTTTTGAATTTCAAATTTTATTACAAAATTAGCAAATTTACTTCAAAACAAATAGTTTTCATACATGTTTACTTTTGTGTCAAAACAGCATTTTACAGAAAATTTCAGTCAAAAATTGTCAACCACCTCTGTTAATTTCCATTAACACCTCCAACATGACTGTCACTGATTCACCGTCATATCCTACTACTGTTTCTGACTGTGTTTTAAAAATTAAGAAATTGTCAGATATCAAAACAGACACTGTTTGATGAAGAAAAGGAATTACTTGATTTCTTCTTTATAATTCATTTAGAAAATCCAACTATTTTAAAAGATATAAAAGTGTCAAATGAAACACGGTACTAAAATGCATAGGTATTTTAATAGGCAGTCTCATTTTAATCAGTGCAGCAGAAGCATTTAAATCTGAGGCTTTACTAACATCGTTAGAAAAATTAATTAAAAGCAAAAAGCCTAGGGGGACAAAATGACTTTGGAAATGTAACCATGCCTGTGTTACCTTAAGACTGGGTTACTGAAATTCACCCTATATGCAGAAATTGCAGCTAGAACAGAATTTATCAGCTAGCTTATTCAGCAAGGTTTCACAAAGATGGTGCATTATACCTTTGCTCTGTGATGTACATTGGTTATTGACTCATTCAAAATTAGACTTCTGGGAGATAAATCTTCTATGATCTTAATGTTATATTGCTGCATTGTATTTAGGTTACAGTAGGTGAGCATGGTTCTTAGAAGACAAATAAAACTAATAGGTTCCCTGCCCCAGAATGCATACAATGTAAACTATATATAATTTGTTACAAACAAAATTAATAGCATAGTAGGATGCATTAACAGGAATCTGGTATGCAGATCATGAGAACTGATTCCTCTGCCCTATTCCACATGGGTAAGGCCTTACTTGCAGTACCATGTCTAGTTTTCAGGTCCATGCTTTAAGAAAGATGGGGACAAACTGTAGTGGATCTAGAGGAAAGGGTAAAAATATGTAGAAGTCTAGAATACATGGTACATGAAGAATGACTGAAAGAACTGTTGTTTAGAGAAGAGAAGAGAGAGGATGTGATAACACTGGCGATGACTTTTCCCTCTAAATACTGGCTGCCGGCCAGGGAGTAATGTTTTTAAATTATAATCTTAGGCTAAATTGTAGGATAGATATTATAATGAACTTCCTGAATATAAGGAAGGGTAAGCACTGGAAAATATTACCTAGAGATGCTGTGGAATCTCTGTAACTGGAAGTTTTTCAGTGCAGGTTAGACAAACATTGTCTGGGACAAGTTAGAGAGGGATGATCCTGCCTTGGGCAGGGAGTTTGACTAGATGATCTTCATCAGTCCTATTTTTCCATGATTCTGTAATATGGTTAATTCTGAAAAGCTAAAATGTGGAAAAGAGTTATAGGAGAATGAGGCATGGATGTTAACAATTATAAGTTATTAAATATGCTTGTCATGAACACTGTTCTCACCATGTCTTCCTACTCTCAGGAATCTGAAAGCAGGGACCAAAGAACAACAGCTACACCTCCCCCCAACCCCAAAGCCAAAGAGCTAGTCACTGGCCCATAGGGCACACTGTTATCACTGTCTCTAGATATCAATGCCCAGGCAAAGCAAGATCCGTTACCAAGAGATAAAAATTCTGCTACAATCTCCCCGCCCCCATGCCTGCACTTTAGGACAAGTTGCTTCAAGGAGTTGTTAGAACAACTTGAACAAACAATTCCTATATTTGTTAACCTTGTACCATGCTGGAGCTTGCCCAACTTAAGATCTAGTAATCAAGGCATTTGCTGTTATTTGTGTCAATACGATGCCACATATTAATCAAATAGTAAAAGGGAATTATTAAACAGCGTGGACTCTGAAATTGTGAACCCATGGCCTTAAAAAGCATGTATTCCACAAAGAAGTTGTTCCAAAGTGGCACAAATATTCTTTGCATCCTCCTTAAGCTCTCCACAGGAAGCTTCCTGTTAATCCTGTTAGACTTAGACAGACTACAAAAGTGGGCAGATGAGAATAGGATGGGGTTCAACGCAGACAAATGCAGGGTGCTGCACCTTAGGAGAAGGAACAGCATACATACAGGCTGGGGAGTTCCCCTCTTGAAAGCACAGAGGTGGAAAGGGATCTTGGAGTCATTATTGACTCCTAGATGAACATGAGCCACCAATGCCAGACCGCAGCCAGCAAGGCCAGCCATACCTTGTCATGCATCCAAAGGTGCATCTCAAGCTGGTCCAGAGAGGTGATATTCCCCCTCTATGCAACTTTGGTCAGGTCGCAGTTGGAGTACTGTGTCCAGTACTGGGCGCCGCACTTCAAACAGGACATGGTCAGCCTGGAGAGGGTTCAGAGGAGGGCCACCCGCTTGGTGAGAGGAAATCACAGATATTTTCATATCACAATACAGTTGTTGCAGATATCTCAAAATATTGTTTATGCTCATCACTACTTCGAAATTACGGTAGTTATTAGACCCGCCGCTAGATTGCACATAATCACAGTCTTCCTGTCTACAGACGCTCATTATTCTGAGAAGGGGTCCATAGGCTTCACTAGACTGCCAAAGGGGTCTATGGCACAAAAATGGTTAAGAACCCCTGCCCTATGAGGAGAAGCTGAGGGACCTGAACCTGTTCAGCCTCAGCAAGAGGAGGCTGAGGGGGACCTGGTGGCTGCCTACAAACTCATCAGGGGAGATCAACAGCAAATAGGTAGAGCCCTTTTCTCCCCAGCACCACCCAGGGTGACAAGGAACAATGCTAATAAGCTAATGGAAAATAGGTTTAGGTTAGAGATCAGAAGGCAATTTTTTACAGTTAGAGTGGCCAAAATCTTGAACCACCTTTCCAGGGAAGTGGTCCTCGCCCCTACTTTGGGCAAATTCAAGAGGAGGTTGGATGATCACCTGTCTGGGGTCTTGTGAACCCAGCATTCATTCCTGCCTGTGGCAGGGGGTCAGGCTAGATGATCTGTTCAGGTCCCTCCTGACCCTACCTACTATGAAACTATGAAACCCATTTGTACATTACTTTTAGGAAAGAATATTCTACTTACAGACTTCTCTTAGATCTTCACAACAGGGTAGAGTGAAATCATTTTGGCAAATAATAAATTTGAGATAATGTTTTAGAGCAATTTAAACTATTTATGAATTCAGATTGAATTTGGCATACAGTTTCAGCCCAGATAGCAGAACAAAACTAAGAAAAGTGTAAATGTTTCATTCAGCTATCTTCAGAATTAAATGTTCCCTCTTTTCCATTCAAAAATATTTTTGTTTATAAACTGACCTAGATTTTTTAAAAAGAGCTAAGTAAACTGGAACTGAAATGACATGGTTTATGTGGGGTCCAAAAATACATTTCAGTTGATACAAAATGATTCTTTTTTTGTTTTCAGTTGTTCATGTTGTACACCATACAAGTACTGGTCACTGTGGTATTGGAACTGATAGTAAGTCTATGCTAGCTTTTCTTTAGGGCCCATGAACACAGAGGCTAAGTCTATGGTTACTACCATGAACAAAGAGGTCATAGTCATTGTAACAGCACGGGGTCCTAGGGGTGGCTGTGATCTCCCCTAGCGCCCCCTACCATGCCAAGTCGGTGTTAAAGCACCCTCACATCTTTCCTGCCACATTTTTGATGTCAACTATGTATAAGGGAGGCTGCCTTTTGTCCCCTTGGACACAGTTCTCTGATGTATCTCAGTCCCTGTGCTATTTTGAGTGACTCAGTGCACTCCAGCCTTATGGGCTATGCGTGAATCCAACCACCCCTGTACCATGCCCCAAGCCTCACAAATGTACTAGACGCTGTTTGGTTGATTTCACTGTCCGTGCCCCACCGGCGCTCTGGCTTGTCTCGCAGCCTGTGCTCCACTGCCCCCTCTCTGGGGCTACTGCCGCCTTGAGGCTCAAGTGGCTATAGCCGTGCCTGGTCCCAAATCTCCGCCTCGGGGTCTCAAACCCCCTGCAGGGCTCAGGCGGCCTCAGCCTTACCTGGCCTCTGGTTCTTCACTCCCCTTTTCAGGGCTGGTGTCAGTGCACCCCCAAATGCTGTGCCCTCTCTGGCACCTATGAGGCCTCCCCCAACCCCTAATAGCCTCACCCAGTCCTCCGGTGTTACCACAACAACAAAACAACAACACAAGCCCCTGAGATATAATATAAAACTAAACCGCTTGGGTAACCTCCTTTGAGTCGCCCTCTGTGGGTGCTCCATCCTTCATTAGTACAAGCAACTGTTCACATTCAGGCCTTTCTCTTCTGCTTAGTCAGGCAGTACTCCTTTTCTCTGGCTGCCAGCTGACAGAGCACTCTTGGCCTCCAGTCTGTGCTTTATAGTAGTCAGCCCTGCCCCTTCCGGTCAGCTGACTCACCAGGTGTGGGCCCTTAGCTCCTCCCGCTTGCCCCTAGCAACCAGCACCTGAGCCAATACTCCTGCTTTTCAAGTAGCAGGCACCGTAGTGCCCTGCTACACTCATGAAAGGGCATTTTTGCTCTTACAACAATATAAGCACTAGGAGCTTTTGTCAATATAGCTATGTCAGTCATAAATCTCACTTGTTCATAGGCCTCACTAACAGAAATATCTAGAAAAAGTCTGTAGTGTAGACTGGGTTTAAACACCCAATGAATACTGAACTATGTGAAGCCTTTTGCCTGATGGGAAAATAGTATGTATTTGGTTTTTGGTGGCTTCTTTTGAGAGATGTGGTTCCTTCCTTGCTATCAGCTACAATACCAGTACCATTAATGCTTGTGTGGTATCTAATATAGCTCTTAATCACTTTAAACAATAACCCATCTTCTCAACACCCCTGCGAGGAAGTTATTCTCATTTCAGGAGGGATAAGGAAAGTTTAGTGACTTGTGCAAGGTCACAGAGGCAGCCTTTAAAGGCTGTAATTTGAACTCAGGAATTGCAAGCTCATACTCAGATGCATATTCCTACATAATGAAGTCATATAACTGCTTTCATGAATCAAGCAAAATCTCATCTACATGAGATACTTTACAGTGCAGTAGACCCAATAACTGTGTAGTAAGCATCACCATCTACATGTGCACACCATCTAGATGTGCAGTAATTTGTAGGGCTGTGTGAAGCTTCAGCAACTGATTCGATTTGGAAGAGATCTGGCTTGATTCTGGGACCAAATCTCCTAATCCAAATCAAACTGGAAGAGCAAGTAAAAGCTCCAAATCAATTTGAAGCATCTGAATCGATTTGGAAAAGCTTGGGGAAAAGATTTGGTCAATTCGGAGATTCAGCCATAGACTAAACAGGCAGCTGACAGCTGCCTCCAGCTGGCAAGTCTGTTGAGGTTGGGGTAGGTGGAGGGAAGAGGCCTGGAGAGGGAGAGACTGGGGTTGGGGCTGGGACCAGCTGCCCAGCTGGAGTGGGGGGGCATGTTATTCGGGGACGGGGACAGGAGGTGTGGGATGTGGGCACAGCAGCACTGGAAGCAGAGGCTATGCCCTGCTGCTGCCCAGAGCGAGCCATGCCTGCATCGCACCCTGCCGCCCACATTGGCTGGGCAAGTGGCAGCAGAACAGACCCCCTGTGGCTCCCCCCACCAAGGAAAAGGCATGCACAGCTGGGGAATTTGCAGGAGAAGCCCCCATCCTCCGCCCAGCCCCAGCCTCCTGGCACTTAAAAAAAAAAAAGCCCTGCACCCACCAGCTCTGGCAGCAGTCATTGGGGCCTCTAGGCACCAGTGGCAGAGCCACTCCATGCAGCACAGGGCAGCAGGGATCACCCCCATGGCAGCTGCCCCATGGCACAGGTGCAGCACGGCTCAGCAAGGTGGGAGCTAGGGCCAAGTAGGCTGAGGAATTGAACCAAGAGCTGACGAATTGAGCAGTTTGATTTCCAGCCACCTGTTCAATTTCTCAGCTCCCTGTTCAATTCACCTGGGAGCTGGAGCAGCTCCATGTATCACCCAGAGCCTGACACCGCTCAGCCCCAGCGGCCCCTACTCCCAAACAGCATGCATTGCCCTGCTGAGCCATGCTACACCTACACCATGAGGCAGTTGGTGCACGGATGCCAGGTGGGGGAGGCAATCCCCACTGCCCCACTGCCCTGTGCTGTATGGTGGGGCTCTGCCCCACACTGCCTGGTGGGGGCTCTGCCACCAGTGCCCAGAGGCCCCATTCACTGCTCCTGCATCTGGTAAGTGTGGGTTTTTGGTTTTTTTTAAATGTTGGGATGCTGGAGCTGGGCAGGGGATGGGTCCAGGCAATGCAGCCATGGGGGCTTCTCCTGCAGCTCCCCCCATCCAGGGAGAGGCAGGCTCAGTGGAGGAGCTGCAGGATAACCTACAGCCACCTGGCTGTGCCTGCCTCTCCCCAGTCAATCCGAATCATTGAATCTCTCCAAATCAGCGCCAAATCTTCCACAGCTGATTTGGCCAAATTGATTCAGGACAATGATCCAAATCTCCAAATTGAATCACTCACTGTCCTCTGAATTGGCCTAATCTGAATTTGAAATCAAATACTTCCCTATTCAGACAGGTCTAGTAATTTGGCCTAATCATGAGTTAATTTGCTACAAGCAAATACAAGGAGAAAATTAACCATTGATTAGTTACTGCACAGTAACACATGTGTAGATGCTGACCCAAAGCAAATTTGCTCCTGGTGAGCCCCACCACCAGGGGGTGACCTGCAGTTTAGCCCCAGGGCTGGGGTGGTTCTTTGCCCATCCCAGCCCCAGGCCCTTAAAAGCTTAAAGGGATGCTGGGGCCCTGGGTCACCTGCAGCCAGCCTCTGGCCACTATGTCTCCCAGCAGTGGCCCCAGGCCATTCACAGCATCCTGCCTGCACCACAGCACTAGTCCCTGGTACCACATCACCATGTGTTTGCCTGGCCCATGCTTTTGTGCTGCACTGAGTGCTGCAGGCATCTGCCAGGATTGGCAGCACTCTGGGCCATGTGCAGCCAGATTCTGGCCACTGGGTCCTGATCCAGCTGGCCCCAGGCCACCCACAGCAGCCTACCCAGACCCCACTGCTGGTGTCTGGCACACTATTGCCACGTACCTGCCTCTCCCATGCTGTGCACCTCTGCTGGGTGCACCTGCCCAGGTCCACCAACACCAGGACTGTCATGCAGAGGCGCAGCAACCCATTGAAGGACCCATGCTGGCATCCTCTCTGACACCACATGCCATCTCTTGGGGCTCCCCACGCACTGGGCTCACCACAGCATGCACACCCATGGGGCAGCCAGAGGCTGGGATGCTGAATGCCTGTCCCTGGACTCTGTTCCTAGGTACCCCACTCCATAGCCCCCCACCCCAGGAGGGCACACACAGCATGCACTGTACATAGTCTGCATGGGGAAGAGTGTGCTTTACTGGTGGAGGGTGGGGTAGGTGATGGAGGGGCTCTGTGGGAAGTGAGGAGGGGGAGGCTAGGGGCTGGTATGGGGAGGGAGGGAAAAGGGCTCTGTGGTTTGGGAGAGAGGGGATATGGGCTCTGTTGTGAGGGAGGGAGAGGGAAAGGGGGGTCTGTGTTTGTGGGGGAGGGGAATAAAATGCTTTTCTGAGACCTATCTGCAGTGAGTAGGGTGCTGGGGGTGTGTGGTGGGGCTGGGGTCTGTGGGCAGCAGTCCAGGTAGTCTACAGTGGGGAATGGAGGAGTAGGTAGTTGGCCAGCACCTCTCAAACCTGGTGCCCTAACCCTCACTGGCAGATGAGTGGCCTGTTCAGTGCATTCCCAGTGCCAGGCATCCTCTGCCCACTGTCCCTCCTCTGTGCAGGCGTCACAGAAGAGCATCCTTCCAAATGTCACAGATGTTATGCAGCCTGCAGGCTTCAATGATGACCTGAAGGATGGTGGCCTTGGAGACCTCAAGGCAGGCTGTGAGGGTGTGGCAGCATCCCTTCAGGTGGCTTAAGGTGCACTCTACCACCACACAAGTGCAGCCCAGTTAAAATGCAACTGGCAGGGACCCAGCTGGCCAGTGTAGAGTTGCATGAGCCAGAGAAGGAACAGGTAGCTGGGGTCCCTGAGGAAGAGGAGCAGGACCACCACCACACCCAGCTGGAAGTTCGGCACACCTGACGTGAAGCTCCCACTCTCCACCAGGGCTGGCAGGGCAGAGTTGTGGAAGATGAGGGCATCATGGGCACTACCCACCCAGCCAGCACTCACATTGGTGAAGGCACCACAGTGATTGATGACAGCCTGGTGCACAATGGAGTGGAAGCCCTGTTAGCTATAGTAGGGGCAGTCAGCAGGGGGCAGGCAGGTGATAGAGATATGGGTCCCATCCATGGACCCAATGCACTGGGGGAAGCCCAGGGTATGGGACCCATGAAGCACAGTGTGCCCCAGCATGTCCTGGGTGGCACTGCATACCTACAGGCAAGGTTCCCTTTAAGGTGTGTGTGTGTGCATGGCCATGCACAACTAAAAGCATGGCCGTCCACAGCCTTTTCACACCAGAAGAGGCTGGGCCAGGAGGCTGGCACGGGCTCCACCAGCTCCAGTGAAGTGCTCTGCTCCCCCACATGGCCTCACGGGGCATGTCCTGCAGTGTCCCAGAGCTGGTGGAGCCTCACTTAGGGCAGGCAGTGGCTCCTCCTCAAGGTGAGGCAAGACAGGGATGGAGGCTGGAGCGGGGGGCTAGCACAGGCTCCATTGGCTCCAGGGAAGTGCTCCACTCCCCAGCCCTGATGCAGGGGAGTGGAGCACTTCCCTGGAGCTGACAGAGTCTGTGCCAGTCCCTGGCTCCAGCCTCTAGCCCCCCAGCCCCTAGCCCTAGCCATTGGCCCCCAGCCCACAACCTCAGCCGTTCAGCTCCATCCCCAACCTCTGGCCCCTGGCCACAAGCCCCAGCCTTTCAGCTCCAGCCTCTGGCCCCCAGCCTTCAGGCCCCAGACCCATTTGATAAGTGTCCCACTGTGAACCAAGGTGGCAGAGTCACGGACCGAGGTGGCGTGCTCACAGACCGAGGCAGAGCACTCATGGACTGCTACTCCTTAGGGGGAACATTGCCTACAGGACGGCCTCCCCAGCAGTCACCTTGCCCACATTGGAGAGGTGGCAAAAGTAGTGGACACTGGCTGGCACGGCCAGTTTGAGCAAGGAGATGGCCAGCTGGGTGTCCACAGGGAGGGGCCACCGCACGGTGGTGGCCTGCCGCTCCAGGTGTAGGCAGCTGGAAGGTGGGAGCTCCTAGAAGGTGGCCCAGGTCATCCAGAATGACTCAAGCCACTGTTCATCATCCTAGGTAGTTGGTACAATGTACAACCAACAGTCCTGGCTGGCCAAATGGGCCCACAGGCAGTGCAACTGGAGACTCAGGAGCATGTGGACAGCCCCAGTGGTGGCATCTAGGAGGGTGGCATCATAGTTTCATAGTTTCTAGGGTCAGAACGGACCTGAGCAGATCATCTAGTCCAACCCCCTGCCATGGCAGGAAA
>NW_017728948.1:27234872-27237683 GCF_001723895.1 Crocodylus porosus
GGGCCCGAGGGGGGCCCAGCAGGGAGGTGGCTGTTCAGTGTCCCTGCTGGGACTCAGGCAGCAGCACAGGGTCCAGGTGGCCTCAGCATGGCAGCAGGGGGCCTCGAATAGCACGGTGAGCCTGGCCAGGAGGTCGCAGCATGTGAGGGGTCTGCCAGGGCTGAGACTGACCTGGGCCACCTGATGGTTGCCACAGTGGGCCAGCACAGCAAGCAAGGTAGCCAGCAGGAACCTGGAGCTCTGAATGTCACTCACAGGGCCTGACAATTGGGCAGCCATAGTGTGGTGGGCAGAGGGTTCAGTAACAGAGCCACAGCCACACACTCCACACTCTGCAGGCTGCTCCAGGCAAGGAAAGCAGGTGGCCAGGAAGCAGCACACAGAGCTGGCTTTTAAAGATGGTCTCAGGTCATAGGCAGCTGCAGCTGGTGCCTTCAGCTCCCCTGGCTGCTGCATGCAGCCAGTGCAGGGCCATAGGTGACAAGAGGACACTGCTGCCAGGAGCAGGAAACCTGCTTCCAAATGCATACCAGCTCAGGGTGGATTTACTTAAGAGTAGATTACTCTAGAGTAAACATTCCCAGGAGCATTTGCATGTATAGACATGCCCCATGGTTGCCTAAATAGATTCTGCTTGGGCTAACAGTTTCTTCTGTGGATGCCCATGTATTTATCCATTTACTGCCCAGATATTTTTCAGGAGAAACCCAGTTAGACTGAGGCCTTTGATTTTCTGAATGTTGGAGGCATGGGTCCACAAGCCACAACTTCAACACCCTTGATTACAGACCAAACAACCTTTCCAGCCTTGCTCCTGTGGGCAGCTCCTAAAGGAAAGGAAATGGGATCTGAACCTATAAAGCTGCCCAACAGAAGGCTGATCTGAGCTCTGTATCAATTATACTCCTCAGCAAGTTGACAGTTTAGGGAAGAATCCCCATGTCCAAGTCCCTCTAGAATCCTGAACAGCAACCTTCTTCCCACAATGTTCTATTTTGGATGATTTTTTCAGGATTTTCCTGCAAACCCTTTCTTCAAAACATGTTCATGACTAACTAAATAAATGGAATTTGATCCTGTTGAATAGCAAGAGCTTTTTGGATAAGAGATGAAAGAGTTTAGATAACAGAGGGTATGTCTACATGTTCATCAATGTGCTTTTACTACCGCACATTTAATTTAGTACCTGTAATGTGAAGTATTAAGTAAATACACATTTGGCTGCCTTGATGAACAATAGCAAAAGCACCTGCTTTTTTAGTGATTTTTAATATACAGTGCCCTAATTTTACTGTGCATTAGCATATCAGCATACAGTGGCCTAATTTTACTGTGAATTAGCATATTAGCATGGTTCTTGCCATGACACTCCAATGTGCAGTAAAATAGGCTACTATGCATTGAAATGCGAGTGTAGACATGCCCAGAAGTTACAAACCATTCCTACTTCCTTTATCATACAGGAGACATTACTGTTTTAGTTTAGTGTTAATAATTTCCACATGAAAGCATGTTAGTAAAATTCTTCCTAGGTAAGGAGCTATACATTTGATATATCAAATCAGTGTTTGGACTGGAGTACTGTGTTTATATGATGCACACCATGGCACCACATAACATGACATAACATGGGCCTAACATATAATCCTGTGTGTATGTATATAAAAAACAGAATACAGCCCCAGTTCCACAACACAGACTACAAGAATAGAAAGCAACTGGAAAATGAAAATAAACTCTGGCTTTTACTCGTATTGTTTAGAATTTGCAGGTAGTCTAGCCAGCTGTTATCAGGCTGTTTCATTTGTACCATTTTCTGTTAAACTATCCCACTGATACTAACTAGCCACAAATGAGATTTCACCCTACATTTGAGTGGGAGACATAGAAGCAGCCCAGCAGAGCTGATGAAGAGCAAATCACCAAGTCAGTTTACTACCAATGAGCTCTATTAAGTGACTATAATGCAGTTCATAGCCCTGGAGTAGTCTAACTCCCTCACTAATCTAATGGCACTATTGACAAGGATCATTTACACAGCTTTCCTTAAAGGTTACTACTATTTGTCAGAGACTCTCTCCACTCATGATGCTTATACAATTATCATTCTGATCACAGATTTGCCCTCATTGTAGATCGAGGATGCTAGACAGCATTAACTCTATATAGTATAAGGTCACACTGCTGTAGTCAGACACCAGGCTTCAGCATCTGCAAAACATCTGTTGTATGAGACAATACAAATCTATCCTGGGGCCTGAGAGAAAGAGGAGATCCTGATAATTCTACTGCTGCAGTACCTTGATACCAAGTGTCATAAACGTGTATACAATTTAACCAGCTTTTTCCAGTGGTCAAGCAGACACATTCCCCTAAAGTCCCATCCATAGTATGATTGTGTTATATCCCAAACCATTAATCAAGCACGTCTGATTTTGTACAATATCAGTGAAAGAAAAATCACTCACTCCTCAGCTGTCATCTTAGACCTCTAACAAGTAGGAGAAAATAGCCTCAGGATTTGAAGTACAAGATCTTTTCTGTTAACATACCTTTTTATCACTTTCATTATCATAGACTTCAATTTGAGATGATGACCTGAATTACCCAAACACACCAGCTACAGTTAAAGTTGTCATCAGAATTCAAAACTTTTCCTCACAGATAAAGGCAAATCCTCACAAAAGAAATAAGATACAGTACATCAATGCCGGTACAAGCTTCTCCAGTCCGACTGGAGAACAGGTACGAGGCCTTGGCGACTCTGCAGGAGATGGAAAGGGAGGAGGAAACCCTTGGGCAGGAAGAACT
>NW_017728948.1:27237694-27242359 GCF_001723895.1 Crocodylus porosus
GCACTCTTTCCTGCTTATGCAGGGGGTCGGACTCGATGATCCATTGAGGTCCCTTCCGACCCTAGCATCTATGAATCTATGAATCTATGAATGCAGAAGAAGCATACCTACACTTACAATATAAACAGAAAAAATATGGAAGTTCTGTTTGAACCCAAAATTGATCTCAGCCTTATGAAAAATAGTTTAAATAATTTTAAATAGCTTTGTTAACATTATACTTATCTTTGCATCATGTAGGCAGAATATCCGTCTGGGTGATAGGAATTGCATCCTCCTGCTATAGCTTCAGTTTGTGAAGGACCAAGGACAAGGCAGCCTTTTGGGTATCATCCCCTGCAAAACAGAGTAAATTAATACATGACTTCTGTGCTATGAACTCTAAGAAGCTAGGAATCATATAGCAAAATACTCAATTAGGTGAAAAGATAAGGGAAAATTAAGTATGTGTGTATGTGTAACTAAAGAAAAAGATTGATGTTTGTAAGTATCCTCACACACTGTCTTTCAAATACTTCCTCAAATAAAAATAACCCTCTAAAGCAAATAGTCAAAAAACCCAAGGCTGAATTGATTTAAGTCTTTGCAGGTTAGTCTAAGCTGCAGAGATTACACTGAGAAACAACTGGACACACATTTACTTCTCATACAGGTAATGCACTGAGCTTCTGTTCTGTTACAGGTTTAAACCAGTTTCTGATTACTTAAACTGGTTTATGTATAGCTTCTGCTCCTAGCCTAAAAGTTAAGTGAAAGGAAAAACTAAAACTATACATAAAGGTAAGAGAATGAAAATCCAGAGTTTATCTGCATCTCTCTACAGGTGGATGTGCCCAGTGTTCTTTGTGCTGGAGTCCTTTGGCCTGACTAAATAAAGGTAATGTTTCACAGACAGATTTTCAGAAAGGTGTTGCAGCCCTAATAGTTGCAAACCAAACCCCTCCTCCAACTTTGGGTGAGCACTGGCTCTCCCTTGCTTGCAGGGGAAGATATCCACTATGAAGCAGGATGCTTCTAATCAGCAGACCTCTCTAGCAGAGAGACAAAATGGAGTTCTCTACCCAACAGAGAGCAACAAAGGATTTGGGTCATATGCTAGAAGGTGACACTTAACAGACACCTCCCTTTTTCTGGGTGTCTGTAGTAATTACCTGACAAGGGTAAACAGCATGTGATCTATAATGCGGAGGAACAAAATGGTTGCTCAAACCTGAGAGTTCAAAAGCTTCAAGATACTATATAATTAACCTTGCCAAGCTCATTATGACAAGATGTAATCACACCTGAGAAGCCAATAAGAGTTGCAATATTGTTAGACATTCACACAAACAGGGAGAAATCTTCAGTAAAACTAGTCAGGTTACATAAGTGATGCATAAGGCAGGCATGGGGGGGCATGTGCCCCCCCCCGAGAGCACTGGTTTGTAGGGGGGTATGGATAGTGCTAGTGTCTCCCCTGAAACTGGCTCCGCTGGGGGAACTTCCGCCACTGCTGTGCCATATGTGGAAGTGCCAACACTTCCACTGCCACCATGCCACACTCAGCGACTGGCCGCTGGGGGACCCCACCAGACTCAGAAGGCACTAGTCACCCATGCCAGGTTATAATTACAAGGGCTAGCATTTCATAGGCTTCACAGCATAAGCTGATCAAACAGAAGTCAAGGAAGAATTTTCCTTATTTTTTAAAGATCTTCTAATTGGAATATGTGTTTAATATTGCTTTGAAGTAGGCTATCTTAAGGATATATGACAGTTTTATATACATCTGTAGTGAACTGGTTTAGGGAAGGCAAAAATTATATCAACTATTTATATAAATATCCAAAGTCTTAGGGATAAACTGTCTCCAGGTGATGAATAGGCCATGAAGGGCACAAGGCACCTCCACTACTGGCATACAGGTCAAGCACTCGGGGGAACTCCTGAACTCATGGGGCGTGTCCAGATAAGTGTGCATGTGACTCCTGTCCCATCTCAAACCCCTTTCAAATGGGGCAAGAGGCACGTGCAGAAATGAAAATTATCATTTAAAAAAAAACAGAGTTAAAAAAAGCAGGGCAGGGCACTGTCTGCCCACCTACCTGCCCCACCAAGTCCCCATATCCCTTTTCTGCCTGGCCCCATCCCCCACCTGCTCCCCAGGTCCCTCCAATCCCTGTCCTGCCCATAACCCCCAGCCATCTGAGGCCCCCGATCCCTGCCCCCTCCCCAGCATCCAAGCAGTAGGAAAAAAAAATCCCCCTCCCGTGCTCAGCAGTAATACAGCTGCTGTCTGTGTTACTGGGACCCTGCCTGCACAGTGCGGAGCAGAGGGACAGCCCCAGCAGCCCCACCCTGGGCCCTCCTGCCCCCCACTGCCATGTGCTTCCCAGGGGGACTCTGCCAGGATGTCACAGAGTCCCCCGAGCCCCTGCTTCTAGGATAAGTAGAGGCTTTTCTTCAGTTTTTTCCCTTTTTTTTTCTTTTCAAAGTGATAGTGCCTGGGGTTGTAGGAGCAGCCATGGGGCCTGGGGTGCAAGTGGGGGATGGGACCAGGTGGGGGGGACCAGGTGAGGTAGCCATTGCAGGGTCTGGGGGAGCAGGGGGATGGGGCTGGGTGGGGCAGCCATCAGGGAGGCTGCCACAGTTGGCGGGGGTTGGGCCAGGTGGGGCAGCAATTCAGGATCTCGAGTGGGGCATGTGGGCCTTGCAGGGGGATTGTAGCCCCTGTAGGGGCCATTTGGCCCCTGTTGGGGGGCTGTAGCCCCTCTGTGGGGTGCTGTAGCCCCTGTTGAGGGGCCAAACTCCTGTGTGGGGCCATAGCCCCTGTGTGGGGGTTGTAGCCCCTGTGTGGGGCCATAGCCCCTGTATGGGGGCCATAACCCCTGTTAGGGGGCTGTAGCTCATATGGGGGAAGTAGCCCCTGTTGGGGGGCCATAGTCCCTGGGGGAGGGCAGCAAAATATGTATTCATGTTTCATGAATTCATGTATTTAGAGTTCACTTTATTATTATGATAGAGACACTAGTAGGCTTCCAAATTGCTTTAACACTGTAGATATATAAATAAAAGATTGTCCAACTGATCACTGTCTCTGTCTCACTTTCTCTCTCTCTTTATACTGGTTTTTTGTTTTACCTGTGGAGGAACATGGATTTTTGAGTATTTTAAAGAGGAACTTTCGGATTTTTTATTAGGGATTTTTCAGTTTTCCACTAGGGAACACCAGATTTCTTGCTAGGGAGGCCAGTGGCAGGACCCTGCTTGCTCAGAGCTGGCACCTTGGGCAAGGCTGCTTGTGGCTGAGCTCCTGGCCAAATGGGGCCAGGAGGACATGCTTTGACAGTTCAAAGCAGGCCACCACACCCAGAACATTCCGAGCAGACCCAGCACCATACCCAGCACATTCCGAAGGAGATAAGCAGGCCAGGCAGAAAAAGCGTCAAGTGATCATCATAGGCAACTTCATCCTGAGAGGTACAGAGGGACCCCTCAACACGTGAGGTCTACTGCCTACCTGGGACAAAGATTCAGGACATGACGGGGATGATCCAGGCCATGATCCAGCCCACCGATTACTACCCCATGGTACTAATCCATGTGGGTACTAATGATGCAGCCAGGAGAAGCCAAGATCGCCTGATGGCAGACTACCATGCTCTGGGGTGCGTGCTAAAGGAGATAGGTGCAAAGGTGGTTTTCTCCTCTATCCTACCAGTGAGTGGACATGGAAGACAGCATGCAACGTGCATTGTGGAGACCAACTGGCGGCTTTGGGAATGGTGTCTTGAGGCGGGCTTTGCTTTCTCGACAATGACCGGCACATCACAGCAAGAGACATGCTCAAATGGGATGGGCTCCATCTTTCCCCTAAAGGTAAGCATGTGTTTTCTTCTAGGTTGGCAGATCTCCTCAGGTGGGCTTTAAACTAGGCTTGTTAGGGGAAGGGGAAGACAAGGGTGAAGGAAACATCAGACTGCCAGAACAACCAACACCCACAAGTATAGCCCAGCCTAGACCGACGAGTGGAATATATACACAGGTAAGTGACAGGGGCCAGGGTAATGCTGAAAGTAGGGAGCCAGTGGACACATCCACAGGAGGCCTCAAATGCCACTACACAAACGCTTGTAGTGTGGGAAACAAGCAGGAGGAACTTACCCTCCTGCTAGCCGACACCAACCCGGACATAGTGGGGATCACTGAAATGTGGTGGGACTCAACACATGACTGGGTGCTGAATGTCAAGGACTATGGGCTGTACAGGAGGGACAGGATAGGAAGGAAAGGTGGGGGCATGGCACTCTATATTAAGGAGGAATACACATCCTCATCAATTAACAAAGAATCAGAGGAGGGGCAATTTGAAGTGCTTTGGGTTACAATACAAGGCAGTCAAGGGGAAAGAGACTTAACAGTGGGGGTCTACTACAGACCTCCGAACCAAGGGGAAGAGCTCGACCAGGAATTCCTAAGTCAGCTCATGGAGGTAGCGAAGTCAAAGGATGTGGTAGTCATGGGGGACCTGAACTTCCTGGACATCTGCTGGGAAGAGCAGTCAGCCAGGTCTGACCACTCACGTAGGTTCCTAGCCAGAATGCAGGACCTCCATCTAACCCAGGAGGTGCACAGCCCCACCAGGGGAGACGCCTTGTTGGACCTGTACTGGCTACGGGAGATGAC
>NW_017728948.1:27242459-27254385 GCF_001723895.1 Crocodylus porosus
GATGACCTGGTGAGGGGGCTGCGGGTGCTCGACCACCTGGGCGACAGTGATCATCGCCTGCTGGAATTCACCATCCAGCACAAGGTGGCAAAGGCCTACAGCAAGGCAGCAGCCCTAGATTTCAGGAGGGCAGACTTCAATGAGCTAAAGAAAATAGTTGGGGAAGCACTGAGGTCCCAGAGGGGAGGGGAGCCAGGTGTCCAAGGAGAATGGTCTCTCCTTAAGGAGACAATCCTCCAAGCCCAAAGGGAGGTAATCCCAACACGGATCAAAGGGAGCAGGAGGGCACATAAGCACCCATGCCTCACCAAAAGCATCCGGGAATGTCTCCTAGCAAAAAGGGAGGCGCACACAACCAATGTAAGGGAGGGGCCATCACCAGGGAGGACTATACTGCAGTTGCTCGGGGATGCAGGGGGGCAGTCAGGAAGGCCAAGGCGGAGTTGGAACTGGGACTAGCTTCCCAGACCAAGGACAACAAGAAGTCCTTTTTTAAATACATAGGGGGTAAAAAGAAGGTTCCGGGTAATGTGGGTCCCCTGCAGGACACGTTAGGAAATTTGGTCATCACACCAACATATTTAATGATTTCTTTGCCTCCATTTCCCTAAGCAGGGCCCGGAACAGTCACCCCCTGCTGGGTCCCCCTCCAGCCCCAGGGGAGGCTCACCTAAGCCAAGGGTTAGTGAGGAACTAGTTAGGGAACTTCTGGAAGGACTGGAGGCATTCAAGTCAGCTGGTATGGACAATCTCCACCCTAGAGTACTGAGGGAATTAGCTGAGGTCATTGCAGGACCCCTGGCACGGCTTTACAAGCACTCATGGTGCTCTGGTGTGGTGCCAGAGGACTGGAAGAAGGCCAATGTGGTTCCCATCTTCAAAAAAGGGGAAGAAGGAGGACCTGGGAAACTATAAGCCAGTTAGTCTTACCTTGATCCTGGGCAAGCTTTTTAAGAAAATTATTCTGGCGTATATCCACGAGGGGCCAGCAGGAGAGATAATGCTTAGGGGCAACCAACATGGGTTTATTAGTGGCAGGTCCTGTCAGACCGACCTGGTGGCCTTCTATGACCAGATCACCAAATCCTTAGACGCAGGGGTAGCAGTGGACATAGTCTTCCTGGACTTTTGGAAGGCCTTCCACACTGTCTCTCACCCTGTTCTTATTAAGAAACCAGGGGGCTGTGGTGTCAACACCCACAAAATCAATTGGGTTGCCAACTGGCTGGAGGGCCACATCCAGAGAGTGGTGGTGGATGGGTCATTTTGGAGGGATGTGGGCAGTGGGGTTCCGCATGGCTCAGTCCTCAGGCCCGCACTGTCCAACATCTTCATCAATGACTTGGACGAGGGGGTAAAAAGCACCCTGTTCAAATTTGCTGATGACACTAAGATGTGGGGGTATGTGGGCATGCTAGAAGGGAGGAATAAGCTGCAATCAGACCTAGACAGGTTACAAGGGTGAGCGGATGAGAATAGGATGGGATTCAACACTGACAAGTGCAAAGTGATGCACCTGAGGAAGAACAACTGGCACCATACCTACAGGTTGGGGAACTCCCTTCTTGTCAGTACAGAGGTGGAAAAGGATCTTGGAGTCATCATTGACTCCAAGATGAACATGGGCCGGCAGTGTGGGGATGCAGTCAGGAAGGCCAACTGTACCTTGTCATGCATCCACAGATGCATCTCAAGCAGGTCCAAGGAGGTGATACTCCCCCTCTGTGCGGCACTGGTCAGGCTGCAACTGGAGTACTGCATCCAGTTGTGGGTGCCGCACTTCAAGAGGGATGTGGACAATGTGGAGAGCGTCCAGAGGAGAGTCCAGAGTAGTGTCTCCAGGTACCAATTGGCTGGGCCCCAGAAGCTCCTGAGAGTGAGTAGCCCTAAGCTACTTGCCAGGGCAGCTTTTTGTACTGCTGGGGCCAGGACAGGGCAGCTTTTTATGCTGCTGGGAACAGCAAAGGTGCTGGCCCTGGGGTCTAGCTCTCCTTGGCTGCAGATCCAGAACGGCCAGGCAGGGGCACAATTTGCTCCACAACAAAGCGTATGTCCAAGCATGTGTGCTGAGGCAAAAATCCCCGGCTCAAATTTGCACCGCTTCTATTTGAGCTGCTGCAAGTACATGTGCTTGCATGTGTGGATGTGCCCATGGGTGGAATTATGCCATTTTTTTTGTATATCACTAGTAGTCAATCTCTTCCAACAGTACAAGGAGACAGAGCATTTTCCTAGAAAAAGCTATGGGAATCTGTCCTGATTGTAAAAGTCTAATGGCAATCCTTTACTTCCTTACCCTGCTTCCATTGGCTTAACTGGGAGTATTACCACTGACTTCACGGGAGCAGAATTATATCTTTAAAGGGCAGAAAGCAGGGCATTGTGATACTTTATAGGCTAACTGAATTCAGAGAGGCATAAGCCTCTTTTTTGATACAAAACACAATCTAGTCTGTATATGTTTTCTTGTTCCACAATTTTGCATTCAAGACAGTTTTTAAAGTTGTGTTGTTTAGGAACAGCTACTCAGAGGTCAATGATGGAATATCCAGGGAGGTTTTTGCCCCTGGCTTTTGTGTCTTTCTAAAACTGATATCAAACCAGTGTGCCTTCATTATTTTATATAGAAATTGTCCCATCTGGCAATGTAGGCACCTGAGGGGCACTGTAAGCAGGTCATGGAATATGTAACATTGGTAAAGGAGCAGGTGAATGAACCTCAGAAGTTATAATCCATATTGTTTGGTCCAGTGATGATATGGTCTGTGTTGATGAAGGGGCACAGTTGGCATCTGCGTCCATTGCAAGGCCTGGTATGGAAGCAGATGAAATGGTCAGTTGGTTTCCATTACAATGTGGTGGTGATGTAACCATTGAAAAGTTTTACAGTGCTGTCCAAGAAATGAGTATGCTGGGTAGAGTATTCAAGAGTCAGTTTGATGCAGGGGTGTAAGTTGTCAGAGTCCTTGTGGAATTTCTCTAGAAGTTTTTTCCCATGTAATGAAGATGTCACTGATGTACCTTATGTATACTGGGAGGATAAGAGGGAACCGGTGGAAGAAGCAGACTTCAAGATTGGTGTAAATTCAAGACCTGTGGCTTCCTTACTTTATGGAAGAAGCAGCAGTAGGGAGATTCCCCAGGTTGGTGGGTGAGGCAGGAGAAGTTGCCCATTAAGGACTGGCCACAGAGGAACAGGCAGCCAGTGACTCATAGGCTGAGGGTGCCTATGACAGGATCAGCTGCCCAGCAGTAGTACAATAGCACAGAACCCTGCTTGAGTAGGGACACTGCTAAGACAGCAAGGGCAGCAGAAGTAAGGTAACCTGAAGGCAACCTGGTCATCAGGCCCAGAATAGAAACCCCTGTAGTAACTGGAGAGTCACCTGACAGGAAGGAGAATGGCTTAGGAGGCTCATAAAGTCAGCATCTGAGCCCAGGCAGTCAGTCAGGTACTGCAGGCAGGAGGGGAAAGACCTCCTGACCAGGAAAACCACAAAGGAGTGCCTGGCTGAAAGATGAGCTGCCCTAGGACTGCTAGCAATACAGCTGGTGGCATGGGTGACTGGTGCCTCCTGTGTCGGGGGGGTCACATTCCCCCCTCCCCCAGCCAGTCAGCAACTGGGGGGAAAGGGGTCCCCCACAACTAACTGTGCTGACCGGGAATTGCAAGCGGGGCACCCCGCTCCCCAGCTAGTGCTCCCACCTGCTCCTCTTCCCATCACCTAAGTGGGGAGCACTGGCTGTGAGGGGGTGCATGAGTGCTCTCAGGGGGTGCACGTCCACCCCCATGCACCCCTACATGTTGCCACTGGCTGGTGGAGAAGTATACCTCTGTATGGGAAAGACTTCTGTGGTACAGTTAGTGAATTGTTGTTTATGTTCAAACCCAGTATGGGAATAATTTAGTTATAGTCTAGGGTCTTGTATTTTGGTCTGAGGTTCAAACCAGTGGACCTTGAGGTAACTATCAAGGGAGGAGGAGTCACATATTGCCAGAGGACATAAGAGCACTTGAGCCTGTCCAGGACAGAGGCCCAAACTGCAGGGTGCCAAATGTTCAAAGCAAAGACAGGAAGAGGTTGAGAGGGCCAAAGCCCAGGTGAGAGACACAGAAGAAGTGAGCTGAGGCCAAGAAGGTGGGAGACAGGAGAAGTAACCTGAGGCCAAGAAGGCTTGGCCCACAGCCCAAGAGAGGCAGAGACTAGGGCCAGGGGGACCATAGCCTGAAAGGGGCAGAGACAGGAGCCTTAGAGGGCTGGAGCCTGGAAGCCAGGACAGATACTGTAGGCCTGGGCTAAAGGTCCCAGCCAGAGGGAAGGGACAGAGGCCAAGAGTGCTGAGGACCCAACAAGGTCATTGAGACCTGAGGAGGCCTGATATTGGACTGGGATCCAATCATTAATCACTGAAACAATGAATCAATAACACTTGTGAGACATGACCATGGCTTTAGAGGAGTTTGGAGGCTACAAATAGCTCTTAAGGCAACAGGTGCCCTAGGAGGCACAGATGGGCTAGGAGGGCCCATCTAGTCTTTGATGGGCAGGTTGGGAGACCAGTGGGGCTCAGAAGGGACCTGCTGGCTGGGACCTTAGGGCAGCCTCCTTTTTCTGTAATCTAATTATTCCATCTAAGGTATGGCAGGAAAGAGAAAAGGGAGGGTACCCAGGAAGTTGGAGAAGGGAAGGAGTTATGTGGTGACCAGGGGGTGTCATGGCCACCTCTGGAGCCTGATCCTTGCTAGAATCTGTCATAAATTGGGAAGTCAAGCATGTTGCTATAGCAGTATTGTTTATTTGTAAGTATAGAGAGGGTGGGATGGAAATACGAGTAGTGTCATTTGTGGAGATAATGTTCTTTACAGTTTATAATCTGTCCTCATGGGGGATGTTGATGTATACTGATATGACATGTATGGTAGTTAATATGGCATTTCCTGAAGGCTCGTCAATGGAGCCTAGTTCCTTTAGGGAGTCTGCAGTGTCCTTCAAATGACTGGCAACTCATGGCATGTGAGAATAGGATAGAGTTAGCATAGCCAAAAACTCCCTCCTGGATGATCCCAGTGCCAGACAAAATGAGGAACTGAGCTGACAAGTTTGTAGATCTTAGGTAATAAGTAAAAGGTGCCTGGCCTGGATTCCTGAGAAATGGAAGCATAAAATTTATCGGGACTGCTTAGCACCGGATGACTCTGCCTGCCACAGGCCATGAGTGGCTTAACGGCCTGCCACCCGCTGCTGTCGCTGGCAGCAAGGGCTGTTCACAATGCGTGACATGTTGGTAGGAGCGCCCCACACCCCCCCCCACCATGCACCCACACCCCCATGCACACACCCGCACAATCCCCCACAAACCCCATACCCACACACACACACACACACACACACACACACACACGTCTCCACAAACACCCCCTACCAACCTCACACACATGCCCACAGCCCCCCTCCACAAACCTCATATCCACCTACACCCCAACACACACACCCTCAAACTCCACACACAGAGCCCTCCACAAATCCCACACCTTCCCACAAACCTAACACACATGTACACACACATGCACACCCTCCCCCACCCTGCATACACACACACCCACAGACCCCCACAAACCCCATACCCACCCATTTATACCCCCAAACCTCTATACCTCTCCACATCCCTCCCACAATATACAAAAGTAAGACCTCATTTTGAGCTATTATGCAATTGCCTCTATATATACTATGCAAACACGCACAAATCATGACAAAATATTTTTTGAAAAAGGAGTAAAATATATTATAATAGATGTTTGATTTTTAGTATATAATTTGTGGAGGGTGGGTTCAGTTCCAAGATGGCATTCCCCCCTCCCAAAAGGAATACTTCTGGGGGCAAGGCAAGGGACTTCCAGTGACAAATGTCAGGGACTAAGGGTGGAGCATCCGGTCCCATGATGGTGACCAGAGGCAAGGCAACTGTCAAGGAACCCTTGCAGCCCTCAACAGCTTGTTAAGGGGCCCTCCAGCTGAAATAATTGCCCACCCCTGCTCTAGAGTATATCTGCGACCACAGGAACTTGTATGTCTACACTGTACCTCCAATGCCCACATGGGGTGGTGCAACCTAACCACCCCTGCCTATAAGAGTCAGATTTGGAAATGTGACAATGAGTGGGTTTCAGGGGTGCTCCCACCACCACTGTTGACCCCTCTGTTGCCAGCATCCTCCAGACAGCAACAGAGGGCATCCTCAACATGATTTCATTGCCTCATTTCTAGATTTGAGGTGTGCTAGTGAGAACAGGTAGGTGAGGGAAGCTTGAGAACAGCAAACCTAGAAATTCTGGGGAATACCTTTACATGCCGGTAGTCATAGGATTTTAGGAGAAATCCTGAATGTGGCTTCTTTAATTATCTATTCACCTTATATAGGTGCTGAGAGATTTAGTTTAAGGAACACAAACAAATTACAAAGTTAAAAGACATTTCTTACCAAGTTTGGAAATATCACAGATGTAAAACCAATTATAAGTACATTTAATAAGGTTGCAAATCATGCCCTGGAAAGTTGGGAAATACAGAATTAAGGTGATCTGCATAACCTGGATTTAGCTTTCCTGTGTGTACACATGATGCAGTTTTCAAGCACGTGAACATTTACTATTTTTTCACAGGATTCTGCTCCATTCAGTGCAAAGATGAACAATGGGTAATGAATTAGGGTATGTAGGAATGGAGGCAGTAGGGCCCCTACTTCATTTATGGTAGAAGTTGAGAGGCTTGAAGTGAATGCTGCAGGAGTTTGCAGAAAGAAAAAAAGATGGTTTTATATTTAAGAAAGTTGAATGCCAGCCTGAAGAACTGGATTCTATTCCTGTCTCTGCCAGAGAATTCCTATATGATTCTGAACAATTCACTTAAAGCAAAACAGTCCCACTTGTCCCAATTGTTCTTCATTTCTGATGCTCAGTATGAGATGCTTGAACCAAGATTTGCACAAGTGCTGTGAGTATTTCTGACAGCAAGTGCAAGTGATTTAAGCTACTTTTGGAATATAATATTACTAAAATCCTAAGCTCTCTTAAAAAGTTAGAGGTGAAGTGTGTCAAGTTGAGCAACTTACATTAGAGGATACTTCTGATGAGCTTGGCCTTAATCACTCAATTGCCTACCTGTAAAACAGGGATAATATAATGGCATTTCCTTGAAAGCTGTAAAGATAAGTGAATTAATTTCTATAAAGCATTCAGACTGTATTGAGAGCACCACAAATATCCAGAAAGAAATTAATATTTTTGTATTTAATGACGGTACAAGATAGTGTGTATTAAATAAGGCAGGAGGTTGCTCTTTTCATCAGGAGGAAAAAAATATTCAATACAAAATAATTAAGGGAATGAAGCAGGCTAAGGCCCCTGACAAATGTTCAACTTAAGATATAATGGGATCTAATCCTCGATCCCAACAATTGCATGTCCTGCCCTGGGGATGGGAACCTAACTGGTCCCTGGCCTGATACTGGGTTCCCCATGCACCAGGACCTGTGAAAACCACCTACACTGCTCAGTTGGGTGGCACACACTGTTTTATAGTTCCCAATGCATTAAGGGCCCAGCATCAGACTGTGGTAGCTCTGTGCCAGACTCCCTCTTCTGGGGAACACATGGTGTTCTTACCAGTCCCAGCCACACCTTCAATTTAAGGCATGGTACAAACAAGCCTCAAAGTTATTCCGCATATAATGGTTCACTTTTGTATTACCATGCTTTAAACTGAGTTGGATGTGTGGCTGGTTACTATTTAAGGTGTGATTAAGGTGTTAATAGTGTCTTAAGTGTAATATGTGTCAGAGTCCTAAACCAGTTTGTGATCATTGAAGTAAAACCTTTATTACAGTACATACGTACAAGGGGGTTGATACCTCAGAAAGCCTAAATCATGGCATTTCCTAACTTTAGGTTTCTCAGCTCTGCAACCTCTACATTCTTTGAACATAACTGGTTTGGGCTATACTATACTAAACACACAAAGCTCAGAGTTTGAATACAAAAATATAATGATTAATTGTCTGCAAAGTGCCAAGAAGATGAAAAGCAGAATGTAGGTATGATTTCAACAGACAGCTAGATCTCAAACACAATTTTACTTTTTTCCTAGTTCATGTTGAAACTGTTAAAATTCCCTGAATATTCGATGTCTATGTCCATTTTCAGGGCTGACTTAAATGTGGTTTCTAAAAAAACGTGCGGAATATTATTCATTTCTCAAAGAATCAAGAAGCTGGAGGCCCTTCAGTGGGGTTCCTTGCATTTTAAAGCCACAGGCACAAAAAGATTACTTGTAAATGTCTGACAAGTCTAGGAAGAAATTCCAGTATCTCAAACAAAAGCCTACAGTGCAGTTAAATTGTTAAATGTTTATAATCTTTGACTAGCAGATTTTGCATGTTTTCAAACTGAATCCTTGTGAATCCTTATAAATGTCTTGTTCTGATCCATCACACTGACACATCACATGCTAATACAATCCTATCAGATGAGATATAGTAATGATACTTAGATCACAATAGGAAACTATTGTTAAAGGTGGTGGCTTAGTACCTACTGGGTGTGTCTACATGTACATTTGATACAGGTCCAGTTTACTTAAACTAATCACAAGTAAACATGCCTCACCAACCATCTAAAAGTGCAGGGCTGTGGGAGGAGATTTGCTGCTCTCAGCAGCAAGCTGCTCCAACTTCCTGGGGCCCTGCAAGGGGCCTCTGCCATAGCCATCGGAAGGCCGGGACTAATGGGGCTTAGCCCCACCCCAAATGCGGGGCAGCAGTAGCAGCACAGAGAGATGCAGTGTAGCCTGGCCGTGGACTCCAGGTGGCTGCAGCAGGGGATGCATACAGACACACAGCCACAGGGTGCACACAGCCAGGGTCACAGCCCAGCAGCTCTGGAGCACTGCCCACTGCAGCAGACAAGTCTGTGAAGGGGGAAGGATGGGGGGGTGCAGATCAAGGCCCCCACAGTGAGGGAGGGAGTGGGGCAGAGGCAGTGGTTGGGGGTGATTGGGGTCCCAGGGTGGGTGGTCGGACAGTCAAAGCCTGGGTAACTTGTCCAGGGATACGGGAGGGCTTCTTTCACTGAGTGCACCCTGAGGCAGGCCTAGGGGGCATGTTCCCCCCAGATATGTGTGCCAGGCGGAGGCAGGCTGCTGCTTCGGGAGCCATGCAATGCCATGTGCCTGCCACCAGCAGGCAGGCAAGGGAAGCAGCACAGCCTGGTGGTGGCATGCACATGGCATTGTGCAACTCCCAAGGCAGTGGCAGCAGAGCAGAGACCCAGCCTGCAGTGGCAGGCTACCTCTGCCACATGCACAAATAGCGGGGCACATGCTGTGGTGGGCCAGTAGGGGTGCTCCTGCACCGAGCCACCCACCTCACTCCACCCAACCACCTTCCAGGCTCCAAGTGCCACCCGGGGGTGCCTTACGTCTGGCTGACCCCCTTCCTGAAGCATGCCTGCAAGCTGGGGGGTTACGTTCCACCACCCAGGGTCTGGACTGTTTCTAGGCCCTGTGCCTCAGCACAGGGCCTAAAAACCCCCAGCAGAAGCTGGGTGCCATGGGAAAGGCAGGAGGCTCACTGAGGAGCAACCCAGACAAGCTGAATCCCCACATGACCCTGCCCCATCAAGAACAGGCCAGGAGAGCAGCTGGGAGCCAGGCAAGGCGTCCCTACCCCAAGCATCACGGGAAGGGGCTTGGGGTCAGCCACAACCCCTAGAACCCTGGCCAGGCATATTCAACCCCATGCCCACGGTGGGACCTGCAGATGCAGGCTCAACACTGGGGCGGAGGCAGGATAAGGAACAGGAATGAAGGGCAGGCTGCGGCTGTAAGCCTACACTTTGAGTGGAGGCCTAGGAGTTAAGAATCCATCAGCTGGATACAAGAAGCCTGACCAGGAGCTGGTGCTGCGTCTCAACGGTGCTGA
Organism: Crocodylus porosus; assembly: GCF_001723895.1. NCBI lineage: Eukaryota > Metazoa > Chordata > Crocodylia > Crocodylidae > Crocodylus > Crocodylus porosus. The sequence continues at coordinate 27,252,438 of NW_017728948.1, forward strand.
TGGTTGTCAGTGGACAGGGTGTAGGGAAGGCGGAGCTCCAGGACCAACTACAACGAATCTGTGAGTACCCCTGTCTCTGGGTCAAGAACGCCACTGAAACCCTCCTTTTTAGGTACAGTTGCATCAAGTCATGGTAGATGAATTGGGGGCCTGACCCAGATAGCAGAGAGATACCCACAGTGCCAATTGAGGGCACCACAAGAGAGAGAGGAAAAACAACAGAAACCAATGAAGGAGACCTGGATGAGGCTGGGATGGAAATTTTCCATATATGCCCCCTCAACCCCCATGCCTCCCCTAGTGGCAGGGCTGACTAGGACAAATATGCTCCTGGGTGGCATCTACATGAGCATTACTGCTCCATAAGTACTCGCGAGTAAATTTGCTACTTGCATTGGCAGATAGCAAATTTACTCATGAGTAGCAAAGTTTACTTCATGGTAAGTATATGCATATGTAGACTCATGTGTTTACTGCACAGTAAAATATGCTACTTTGCAGTAAAGCATCTTGTGTAGACACATCCACCGACTATTTATTCAGATTATGGAGCAGACACAAAAAAGATAACAAGTAAATAATAAATAACATTTCCAAACTCTTAAAATCCGTGTAATACTCTGCATCCAAGTGAAGCAAAATAACATCACAGTAAATGTAATGTTTACATCCCAATGGCTGATTAAGAGCCTTGGTAGGTGGGAAAGCAAATTAAAACATCAAGCTGTGGTTACTGTGGATTAAACTCAGGATGAAACTATATACATAAGAGAATAAGCATGGTTTTTGCTGCAGTTAATGCTGTGACTGACGTGTAGGGTAGATATACCCATCCTCACTTAAAACTAGTGAGCTCAGGCATCAGGAACAGTCTAGCTGCAGCAGCACAGAGTTCATCATGAATTACCCATTCACCCCGCTTCTCAGGTGGGGTTGCAACCTGCATTGAGTTTCATGCTGCTTCACTTACAGTGTGTTCAGGCAGCCTATCAGTTAGTGCTCTATGGCACTTTACACAAAGCACCATGAATTGGAGCACCTGTGAACCCAACAGGTGTTCGCCTATTGGGTGTGGAGAGAAACTCAGAGCCTATCTTTTAGGCCAGCAGGTGCGGGTGTTCCAACAACCTCAGAAAGTTTCTGGACTGCCCCACTCCCCATCCTCCCCCCCGCAACAGCTGGTTACTGTCAGCAGCAGCAGGGGGGTGGGGAGGAGAGGAGACAGAGCCCTTCTTGATTATGTAGCCTCCCCCAACTACCCCTACTAGGGTCTTGGAGAAAGTTGGGATGGGCCCACAAGTTGCAGAGGCTCTGTTTCCCCACCCACCCTAGATCCAGGCATGGCAGCCTCTGCCACTGTCAAGACACCTGCATGAGGGGCAGGGGGTAAGAGAAGGGAATCCTGCTGCTATAACCGCTCCCCCAGAAATCCCTTCTGGTGTCTTGAGGGCAGAGCCACACCAGGCCCATGCAGAAGGGAGGGATCCCTCCTCCCCACCTGCTGCACAAATGTTTTGACAGCAGCAGAGGCTACCATGCTTAGTAGGCCTGTGCGAATGAGGAAGTATTCAATTTGGATTCAGATTCAGCCTATTCAGAGGACAGTGATTCAATTTGGAGATTTGGATCACTGTCCCAAATCAATTCGGCCAAATCAGGTTCAGAAGATTTGGCGCTGATTCAGAGAGATTCAGAGATTCAGCCATTGACTATAATGGGGAATCACTGAAATACCTATAACTTTGTCATTTTTTGAATTATTTGGACAAAAATTGCAGAGATGGTAACCCCCTCTGAAGGCATGATGCCTACCAAGTTTCAAGTACATGGACATTCCAGAAGAGGGCCACCCGCATGATCCAGGGACAACAGGGCAGACCCTACAATGAGAGACTGCGGGACCTGAACCTGTTCAGCCTTCACAAGAGAAGGCTGAGGGGGGACCTGG
>NW_017728948.1:27254600-27262770 GCF_001723895.1 Crocodylus porosus
AACTACTTCACAGTCAGGGCAGCTAGGATCTGGAACCAACTTCCAAGGGAAGTGGTGCTGGCTCCTACCCTGGGGGTTTTTAAGAGGAGGCTTGATGCCTACCTAGCTGGGATCATTTGAGCCAAGTTTTTTCTCCTGCGGGGCATCGGACTTGAAGATCTACAAGATCCCTTCCAACCTGACTTCTATGATTCTATGATATAGGGGTTTCTGGGAAACTGTACCTGAAGCTGCTGACAAGCAGAACTCGTGTCATGTGTCTGTGTTAAGGCACAGTGGGGTAAAAACTGAAGGCATTCTGGGTCCTGCTGAGGCCATGGAGCCTGCCAGCTTTCACAGAGATAGGTGCAGGGGTTTCTAGGAAATTGCACGTCAGGCTGCTGACAAACAAATCTTGGGACATGGGTGACTGTGACTCTGTGTGTGTTAAGGCACATCCTCACTGGCACTGGGGTCTCTACACAACATAGTAGTGTGCCCCAATGAGGTCTCCTCCCCTACAGACTCATTCCAGTCCCCCACTTTAAATGACAAAAGGTAATAAAATAACTTAGTCAGCTCCAGCACAGTAGCACCAGCAGCATCTCACACAGCCTTTCTTTCCTCTCCTGGGGGAGCTGCCTCTCCAGCATGTGTGTTAAGGCATGCCCTCACTGTGTGACTGTGTGCAGCGGCAATGCATATGGCATGCACACAGGTGCATGTGCACCCCCCGAGTGTGCCGGTGCATCCCCCATGAAAAGATACCGCCAATAGTGGCACCTGAGGGTGGTTGCTTCTCATCACCCTCACCACCAACACCGCCAGTGGTGTCTGTGGGTGGTCACTGACCCCTGTTCAGTGCTCACCCCTGCCCCCCCCAACAGTGCCAGCAGCATCTATGGGAGCTCTCCTGCTTACCACCGCCACACTCCCACTGCTGCCAGGGGCACACATTGTTCATGACTGGACTGTGTGTGTTAAGGAGTATCCTCACTGGTGCTGGGGCCTCTACATGACATGGTAATGTACCCCAATGAGGCTCCTCCTTCCCTAGAGCCTCAGTCCAGTCCACCACTTTAAATAACAACAGGTAAGAAGATCCACTGCAGCACAGTAACACTAGCATCTCAGGCAGCCAAACTGTCACAGACTAGAGACTTTCATTCCTTTCCTGAAGGAGCTTCTTCTCCAGCAGCTGCCAGAGAGCTCTCCTTGCCAGCCCCAGCCCTGGGGCTTAGATGTGCCGAGGGCCCTGCATCCTTCCGGTCAGCTGACTGGGGACAGATGCCAGGGGTGTTGGTCTAAGGACACGGCACTGGTAGATAAGGTCCTTAGGTTCAATCTGGTATGTTTTAGTCGACAAACTGAATAGTTAGAGTAATATATCTTAGCAAGCTTTTGGGTTGAAAAACTTTTGTCAGGCTGAAGCACCTGAAGTTGGTGTGTGTGCTGTGTTGTCTGTAGTCTGATTGTAACTATAACTAATAATAATAACTATATATAATCTGATCTCTTCTTCTATGACTCTCACACTTTTGTATTGTGTTCATCTGAATCTCCAGTATCTTCTGTGTTGTGTTTACAGTTGTGTGTAACTAAAATAATCTCTTCTATGACTGAGTGTCTGACTTCTGTGTTGTGTTAACCTGAATCTCTATCTGACTACTGCTTCTGTGTTTTCTTTAGTCTGTATGTAACTAGCTATAGCTAATAATGTTAATAATTATGTATAATCTCTTCTCCTTCTTCAATGAATGTCTGACTTCTTCTGTGTTGTAATAATATCTGACTACTTCTATGATGTATGTAATGTATGTGCTCCCCTACACCATAATGGATCACACTACCAGGGAAAACACAGCTTTCTTTTTAGAAAGTGTTGGGGAAAAAAACCAAGAACACATATAAATTGAAAGAAATGGATTGGATAGGAATAAGTAGTGGGATTCTAGTTAGTAAGCTATATCCAATCCTTTCCAAGAAAAGGAAGTAGCAGGAGACAGACTAGGTAGGGCGCCAAGCTAGTCTAGTACTTTCAGATGCTGTTGCTCAGGCAAAAACAGCTCACAAAAGGCACAGAAAGCCTGCAGAGAGAGGCTCATATGCTGTTTCTACACCCCTCCCCCAGAGCACTGTGATTGGAAGGGGACTCAGGGAAAGATCACAGTCACTGGCCGGTTAGAGATGTCAGTCTTTCTCCCTCCTGCTCCCCCTCCCTCTTCTCAGTTTCTGTTCCCATGAAAGACTGCCTGCCAAATCTCTTCCAAACCTTTTCTGAATTGATTCAGAGCCTCTGAATCAATTTGGAAGTTTTCTGTCTTCTCCCAATTCAATTTGGATTCAGTGATTCAGCCTCTGAATCGGGATGAATGTTCTCTGAACTGAATCGTGGGCACAGGTGCCATGAGGCTGATGCTGTCAAGACTCTCATGCAGGACTTGGGGGTAAAGGAGCCCCCCCTCCTTCCCCCCCACTGCAGGGGCCTGGCCTAGCTCCCCCCAAGACCCAATCAGAGGTAACTGGGAGGATACACTTAGCAAGGGGGTCCCTTCCCCCACCCCATGCCCCCACGTGAGGGTCTTGACAGTGGCAGAGGCTGCTGTGCCTGGAACTTGAGTAAGGCAGGGAGACAGGATATCACTCAGGCTCCTCCAGCTATTCCTGCTGGGACTTTGGGTGGAGCCAAGCAAGGTGTTCTGTTTCCACCCTCCCCCTGCCCCAGCTCTGGTTGCAGTAGCCTCTGCCACTGTCAAGTTGCTTTCACAAGGGGCAGCAGCATGGGAACCTTCCTGCCACACAGGCCTAACCTAGTTCCCCTCAAGATCCCAACAAGAGTAGCTGGGGGGGCACATGGCAGGGAGCACTGCTTTCCCCCATGTCCCCCAGCTGTGCACAGAGGAAACCTACACTTTCTGTTTCTGCTCGGTGACAGTCCCTGGGGCAGGGCTAAGCTGATGTTTTCCCACATGAACACCAGCCAAGCCCTGCAAAGCTACATGGGATATGGGCAGAATCACCCAAAATTAACCTTCACATGGGATACACAAGTTCCCTAAGGCACTCTATCTCAGAATGTTCCTTTTTGTGCTCATCTACATGTACAATTAATGCAAAGCAATAAATTCTGGAACTCATTGCTCTGGAGTTTATTGCTCCTGGGCATGTCATTTGAAAGTGTGCCCAGGAGCAAGTTTATTGTTGTTTGCACATGCACCACAAACCACAGCATGTTGAGATAGATTGAAGCAGCCTCACCTGGCAGGAGGCACTGGGGATCAGCCTGCCTACCCACGGTTGCTCCCCCTGGCTGAATGTGTTGCAGAGGGACTGCAAGGGGCATAACAGTGCTTCTGCACAGGGCTAGCCAGCAGGCACCCCTGCACTGAAGCACCTTCATGACCCAGCCAGCCCCAGCAGTGTCTACGTGGGCACCACTGCAGTTTTTTACTTCACAGCAGGATAGCACTTGTATTTACAAGTGCTATTCTGTTACAGAGTAAATTAGTTTACTCCAGCCTAATAGGGGCATGTGTGCAGATGCCAAGATACTTACTGCACAGCCAATTAGTCTACTCTGCAGTAACATCTCATGTAGACACGCTGTCTGATACTACATCAGACAAAAGTTAAATTTTCATGCAATTGTCCATTTAAAAGTGCTTTGCAGCTATGAACATTTGTTGTATTACAGCTAGCGAGTGCTTTCAGGGGCCTTATCACATGAAAAATTTAACTCCCATACACATCCCTAGACTCATATCAGTACCAGGCTAGTCAGTTTAAAGCTAGATTGAGTGTATATATCCAAACTATGCTGCATTCACATGTGCAATACAGATGTACCTAATGCCACTCTGAGTAGAGTAGAAAAATTAAGAGGAATTCTGATAGAAGCAGGTATATGTGATTAGGCCCTAAATGTCATGGCAAGCCTTTGGAATCCTAAAGTAAAGAAATATCAGAGTACACAGATTAACATCTTGAATATTAGAGACTTGAATATTGGATCCAAATTTCATAATTCAAACATATCTCTAATATAACCAGCAATATTTTCATTTCTAAATATTTATCATAATGCAGTAGCACTTAGAGACCAATAAGGAATTGGTTTCATTGTGATAGTCACAGTACACACACATACAGGGCACGTCTATACGTGCACCCCACTGCACAGTAGGTACTGTGCATTTATTTAGTACTCGATTTACCAAGTACTAAATGATTGCACAATCCCCACTAGTCCTGCACCGTCCCAGTGGCATATGGGTCATTTCCAACCCTAGTGCACAGTAGCAATGAGCTCATTGCTACAGTGCAGTAGCAGCGGCATCATGGTTAGTACCTGCTGATGCTATGTTGCCATAACGATGAGCTACATTGCCATAGCTTGTTGCTACAGCAACATAGCATCTCATGTAAACATGCCCACAGAGTAGTAAACAGATTGTCAGCTCAGAGGGACAGGGACAAATAGCTATGTTGGTCACAGGGAAAGTAAAAAGCATTGAACAAGCAAAAGCAACAGTGCACTGGCAGCAGACATTGAAATAACCCTTGCTCTCCCCTCCCTCCATCCACCACCAATTACATATGGAATTAATGCAAAGAAGACTAGCTAGATGCATAGATAGGGCAATAGGAGGGAGGAAGAGGAGTCAGGGAGCTAAGAAAATGGGAAGAGCGAGGGCAAGAGGTTTTACTGATCTGAAGAAACTGAGGGGAAGCACAGAAGAACATTTTACTGTGAGGTAATCAGGATGGAGCTTTATCAAGAGTCAGCTGTTTCACAGTAACTCCTGTGTGCACATTTCTTACAGATGGTAAATAAAAGCTATAGTGTAGTCACTTAACCCTCAATGGCAGAGGCCAGACAGAATGCTTCCAAGGGGAAGCAAGACACTGTCAGCTACAGACTGGGTAGTTAGGACACTCACTAGCTATGGGGAATTTTGGCTTCTAATTCCTGCTCCAAGGACTATTTATATATGTTACAGTAAAACATCAATTAATGAAATACATTTCTTGATTCCTTTCTTTGGCAAATGTCACAGTCTCAGTTGAAAAGGAAAAGAGTGCCCATATCCCAGAACTAACGTGGTAGTTAGGACACTCTTCTCTTCGAATCCCTATCAGGGTAAGGAGGACACTGAACACAGGGGAACTGCTCTAACTAATGTGTGACTGGATAAAAGGAGGGCATGGAAGAGATAGAAGAGACAGTTTGGGAACCATCTACATGTTACTCTAAGGATGCATCTACATGTCACTCTACAGTGACATAGCGCATTGCTACGTCATTGTACAGTGTGCTACAGTGACATAGCAATCACATGGATCTACATCTGATCAGCAACTATGTTGCCATAGCAAGGCACTCCACAGTTGCAACATCTAACTGTACACTGCATGTACGGTGCAGTACAGGTGGTCACTGTGCCATGATTTAGTACTTCCAAAAGGAAGTACTAAAGCAAGGCACCATAGCCACTTTGCCATTCAACAATGTGTAGACACATCTTAAATGTAGGAAAGGGATTCAGATCATGAATCGCAGTCAAACACAGACATCTCCCAGCACTCCAGAGTTAGGTCCCTAAGCTCAGAAAGGAGTGGCATATAAGGATGCACCCCTCTGTTGGTATTGCCTGGTATTGATGTAGGCTCCCCATAGAGCACGCTGGCTGTCTGGAGCCTTATTCTGAGGGGCCTAACTCTCTTCATGCACTGCAGGGGAGTTTAGGACCTAGCTTAAGGCTGCAGATTCCATTTTGGGAATGGGCACCAGAAGTCCCTTTCTGGATCTGACCCTAGGTGACTGGCTGTTGGATGCTATCAGAACTCAGACTGTTATGGGCATGACCACTGGCAGACATTTAGGCACCTAGCCTAAGAACAGAAAGTCAAAAAGCTGGAGGCTGAATTGATTCAGTCTTAGTAGGTTAGTCTAAGCTGCACAGATTGAATAGACAAGCAAGTAGACAGACATTCACTTTTGATTCCAGAAATGTAGCCACCCACATGTCTGCAGTGGCCCAGGACAGAAGCCAGGGGTAGGGGGTGGCACTAGAGCATGCCTCCCTGCTTGGCTGGATCAGACAACCTGGGTCAAGGCTAGCTTGCCCATTCTGCAAGGCGGGGTTTGTGGGAGAGGTGCAAAGCATTCTGGGGTGCTATGGGACTGTAAATTAACTTGAATCTGAATCTAGGACAGAAGTTCAATAAACCAATTTAATCAAAATCCCTTAAGTCTGGTACTGCATTCATTCATCCAGGTCTATCTTAAACTGATTTTGGCCATTTTGAAAGCAAATTATGTGCGCTGAACTTCTGCTGTGTTACAAATTTGAACTGTTCCTGATCACTTATACCATTTTATGCGTAACTTCTCTCCCCAGCCCTAGGGAACTTTACTGACAAAATTTCAAGTGAATTGCAATATTAGGCAGCAACAGGACAAGGATTTTTAGGACCAGATTTTTGCCTATCTGGTATATTAGATATTTAAGACATTTTGTGGAATTAGTCCAAAATTATTTTGATCTGTCAGGGTTTCTCTCCCACAGCATCCAAAACAATGAGTGAGGGGAATGAGAAGACATTTTCCCACAGTATTTTTGTACTCCTTTGAATCTCAGTGAGGCTGCAGCAATCACGTACTTTCATTACGCCATCTCCACCACAGCTTTTTTGTATGTGGAGCTCTACCTCCGTTCTGCAGTAAAAAACATCAATACTTTGAAACTGCTGATTCTTGTAATATCCTTAAATTACAGTGATTTGCCATATCACATTCTTTGCTTTTGGTGAAATTTTATATTAAAGTCCATATGACCATTCTCTGGGGGCATTATTGTGGATTTTACAGTTTAAAATATTTTTCAGGTTTTAGTTATGATTCCAGGAGTTTTCATTTTAAGGACATTCATTTCCAGGGATTTAAACAATTTGCAGGGGAACAAAAGAAGCAGCCAGAAGCAAGGAATTTGGCATTGACCCAGGTCTTCATTCATAATAAACCTTTAAAAAAACAATGATGACTCAGCAGAGACATGATTCACTAACCAGAAAAGCTTGCTTCACTATGTTACAACCACGTTGGTAGGAACTTAATCACAGTAAATAACATGCCAGATATTTTATTTTTGAAAGCAAGTGCTGTGTATTCATCTCTTTAAATTGGTGTATCAGACATCTGTCATCAAAAATATCTATGTTGGATATAATTATTAAAAGTAATCTAAAGAGGTTAATGTCATTAGACATTATGGTAAATGAAACTAGCTACTGAAATAGTAACACCACAGTGCGTTTTAACAAGCTGTTCTAGAATCTAAGTACATTACATGACCTCTTTGAGGAAATAACTCAGCTGTTTGTCATTGTTTCATTGAAATTATAGATTAAAAATACGTTGGGTAACTAGTTTGGGCCCTTTGAGGCCCAGCCTATAAAACATGTGCTAGTGCAGATCTCTGCACCCACACAATAGTCTACTGTCTTCTAGAACAAATCTGGTTGCTACAGCCAAACCTGAGTGCTTACACCTCTTATATTCAGCACGCCCTCTTTAGTTTAGAAGTAATTTCTCCGTGATATTACTGATCAAATTCTGTGTCCTTTTTTTCACACTGTTACACAATTATTATTAAGAACAAATGATTTGCTTCTAATATGTACACAATATATACACAATATGTTATGTGTGCACAAAACCAAAAAACTGCTATAAGATATGCCCTTATGTGACAAAGCAGAGAGAATGGTGAAAAGGGGAACAAACAAAGGTGGTCAGATAGTGACTAATCACAGCCTGATGTACTCAGGTTTTTTGGTTGGTTTTTTTTTTAATCAAAGTTTTTGAATTAACATTATAAAAGGTATCCTCTGTTTCCCCAGGGATCTTCCTATTAGGAGATGGCTAATTTCTTGCTGGAATTATAGTAGAGATGGCTGTTTTTGTTTCTTTCACTTTTTATATAGCAGACCTACATTTTACTACAAGGAAAAAGCAAGTATTCACTTGTATACACTATTAAAGGTATCATACTTCAGCTTTACTTGTGTAGTTAAAGTGATATAAACCCTTCCAGTGCAGATAGAGTTATACTAGGAAGACCAACCACACCTTGTTAGGAAGGCCAACCACACCTTGTCATGCATCCACAGATGCATTTCGAGCAGGTCC
>NW_017728948.1:27263300-27270720 GCF_001723895.1 Crocodylus porosus
GACTCAATGATCTGCTCAGGTCCCTTCCAACCCTAGAAACTATGAAACAAGAATAGAGGTGGCATTACCAACATAGCTTATTTCCATCAGAAGTAGATGTTTACTCCCCTAGTATAATTACTTCAATAAATACTCATATTACATAATTGTTATTAAGAGTAAATTGTTTGCTTCCAGCATGTACACAACACGCTAGGTGCTATACAAAATCAGAAGACTGCTGAAATGACATACAGATGTCCAAGCATCTAGAGGAGAATCGGCAGAACCTGTAACAGCTAGCATGGATTCACCAAAAGCGAGTCATACCTAACCACCTTGATTTCCTTCTATGATAAGATGACAGAATTTGTTGATGTGGGGAGAGCAGTCAATATGATATTGGCTTGGCAGTTTTGTCTAAAGCACAACATTACTGGGAGACACAAGCCTGTGCTATTACACAAAGTGCAGCAAGTTATGTTTAATTGACTGAGGAGGCAGATAGACCGTGGGAAAATGCTCATTTTTGCAATTCTGTTTAGAAGCTGTGGATATTGCCAATAAAGTCTGATTACTGCCTGAGTCTTGATGATTGAAATCATATTTAGGTAATGAATCAAAAATCTTATCTGGGAGCAAAACACTGCATAGTATTCTCTGGCTTCAGACAGGGGTTATCTAAATTTCCCCCCTGGAAAATCTGCAGTACATTTTCTTAAAACAAGTTGCCTCCTTCTACCCTATGAGTCGTCTAACAGTTACCACCAAAAGTGGGTAACATTGGGGATTTACATCCTACAAGTCAATCTGAATATATTGATATTTGTTTTCATTAAATTCACATAAAGAGATTAAATTTAATCATTTTTGATGGACCTGAAATTCTGAAAAAAAATATTTGGAAATGGTTCACATCAGTATTTTTGATCAGCATTCCTGAAATCAAGTGCTTTGGCTTAGTTTATCAAAATGATCCAAAATGGGTTTTTTTACCACAACATAGCATTGCTTTCTAAGGGCTAAAATCCAGGAACATGACCTCTGACTTCATACTCCTTGGCTGGGCATCTATAATGTATTCACAGTCCTGTGACTACCATGATGCACCACACCACTTGCCACTGGAAATCAGTATTCCATTCTAGGAGATGCAAACTTCAGGGATCTTGACCCATATGAGAGAGCATGGCTGCCTGAACTACAATTTCCATAGGGCTATTCACAAATAAGAAAATAAAGTTTAATATTTTGGTTGGGCTGAATTGACACAAAATGCTCCTGTTTTTCTGGGGGAAAAAATCAATTTGGGTAGGGGAAACAAAAATAAAATAAAATATTAATTTTGATTTACCAAGCCACAAATTCAATTTTTTCAACAAAATGAAATTTTACATGGAAAATTTTATTTTGTGGAAAGTAAGCATTTCATGGAAGTCACTCCCACAGGAAATTCCTGACCACACCTAGTCACAATATCCTTCTATACTTACTCCATTTCAACATAAGTCCATTTTGCAATATGAGGATCTCTCTACATGACAGTAAAACCATATTCCTGTTATACTGTTGGAGCAAGTTGTCCTAACAACATCAGTTCCAGCAGGCTTTTACTACAATATTTTTCAGGCCTGCCAGCCTATTTGCATCTCCATGCCTCCCATACTGTAAAAGTGGGAGTTTATTATTGCACTTTGTAAAGTCAGAATAACTATGCTGTTCTGTCAGTACAGAGTATCACTGGTGTTTTTCCAAAATGTGCTACCTCTCCGTAATGAGATGCACTTCCAGAGGCGGTCATGTCACCCCCAATGGCTGTATGGTACCTGTCTGCCTGCCCTGGCCACCTCGGCTGCCTCCTCTCTCTCTCACTTTCACCTGCCACATCTTGATCTTACGGTGAAAATGATATTTAGAAGGCAATAGCCTCTAGGTGACCAGAGTCCAGCTAAGGATGCCTTGCTTTCACTCCTCTTTCTCCAGCTGCCAACCCTGCCTTTTCTTCCCCTGCACTCCCACTCTAGCTTTGGCTAGGGCTCCAGCCCTGCTGGGTCCTAGCCCACCTAGCCACAGTCAGAGCCTCTAGCCCCTCTGGGTTTTGGCCCCCATCTGTGCCTCTGCCTGGCGGAGGTAGCTGCTTACCTTCTTCTCTGAGACTCAGAAGAAAAACGGGGAGGAAAGTATAAACCAAAAAAACAGGGAGGTTGGGGGGGTGGGGAACCTACAGGATGCTGGGCACTCCATACCGTGGCCTCCATAACTCCCCTCACAACTGACCCAGTCTGGCAGATGTTGCCAACAAATGAGCACAAGGAAAAGGAAAGAAAAGCAACCCCCTCTTGGGTCAACATAAACAGTCCTTGGAGGGCCCCCACTCCCCTGGGCCCCTCCTGGGCCGACATAAACAGTCCCTAAGCCTCTGGGCACACCTGCTCGCCATGAGTCCTCGCTCCTCCAGGCGCAGTCGGTCCCCAGGATCCCCCCTGAGGAATGTAAACAGCCCCTAACTTTCTGGGTGCACTCATTCCCTTCCTATCATCAGGGTCTCCTCCTCTCAAGCTGCAGTTTCTCTCCCTGGGCTTGTGTTCAGTTTTGCCTCCTTCAGAGGCTCCATCCCTCTTTGCTGCAGGACTGGTCCCCCTGCCTTTGCCTTGAGGAAGGGCTTATATTTCAGTTAACCCTTCCTCTGCAGCCACCTGACCAGCACAGAGCAGAAACCTGTTTGCCAGTGCACCAAGGGGAAACTAAGTGGTGTGAGGAAATGAGGATGGCCATAAGAAACCCAACCCCTAAGAAGAGTCCCTAGGGGAAGGGTAGAGAAGTCACTCTCCTTACCCTAGAGCAGATGAAAGCATTAACAAATGACAGAGAAGAGGGGAAGAAACTGTTTTTCATTCAATGTGCTATTGACACAAGAAGGATAAATGAGTGATGGCTAGAGAGGGACTGAGACAGAAGAGAGGTGGGTCAACATGGAGAGATTTTTGTCTTGCTAAAGTAGTCAATTTGTAGCTGAGACTAGGAAAATACGTTGTTTAGCCCCCTTGTTAGGTTAATATTATTGTGGAGTGAAATAAAGAGTAAATTGGATGCTTATCTTGCTGGGATCCTATGACCCCAGCTGACTTCCTGCCCTTTGGGCAGGGGGCTGGACTTGATCTCCCGAGGTCCCTTCCAGCCCTAATGTCTATGAAATCTATGAAATCTATAAATAAACTAGCTAAGGACCTTGTATATGACAGCCCATTTTCCATCTTACCTGTGTGAAAGCAGCTCCACTGACATAACCAAGCAGACCATGCTATCCTTTCTGACAGAGGATTTGGTCACAGCATTAAGTAGCTGGATACCAACAGTTTATTACTCCCTGCCCAATCCATTCTGTACATGAAACTATTAGGTGAAAAGGTGGTGAAAGTACACCCAATTACACAGCAAATCCTTTGTGAATGCTATGGTAAACATGCTGTGATAATGGAGAGCTCTGAATAGAAATGGCTTTTCCAAAAGTGGTGAAATTATTGCTAGAATTCACTTTTCTATTCTAACTTCAGTAACCTAAAAGCAGACTACTCTCCTCATGATGGCTTTGTGAAATCCACAATGACAGGACAGGAACACTTCTTCTGCCACTTAGCAGTCACTACTAGTGGTGCTTCTGAGCTCACTGCAAAACTCTTACGGATACAGTCTACTGTTTGGGACTGAACAATTAGACTATTCTCAGATTATAGCAAAAACAGAGTAAGAGACTTCATCTATAACAAGGACAGATTCATTGCAGAATATGCTTTCAGGTGTCTCATGGCAATTACCTGAATTTTTTTTATCATCATTGGATAACTTATAACTGGCAAATTGTTTCTCTTTCATTTTCAGTCCCTAAGCCCATACCTTCTCTCCAACCAATACGTAGCTATAATTTAGACTCACATTACCACTGCACCCCACAGATAACAATGGAGTGATCACCAGAGATTGCAAGCCATGATTTTTAAGAATTCAACCAAGAATAACATGTAGCAGCAACCAACAACTCCAAAAACAGTTCCATGTAATCTGAAAGTCCAGGAGCAAATGTAAAATAATACCACCATTAACAGTACAGTAACCACTGTATAGTGTTGTCAGGCTCAGCATTGCAACATTACAATCAGCTATGGAGAGAGTTTCTGGTCAGGAGGAGTAAGGAAAAAACTCTCAGCTCTAAACACCCCCAGATTTGAAAATGATTAGCTCTTGATCCAAATGCTGCAACTGTCTTTAATAAGCTTATGCAGATATGGTTAGATCAAGAATTTAGCAAAGTCAAAAATGGAATAGGCATTTAAATGGCTATTAAATCTGGATCAAGAATACCCAGTTATCAGAATTCATGATAATAAAAATCTTTTAATGGATGTTAAAGCTTGTCCTTCAGCCAAGCTTTGCCCATTAGAGATGAAGATGGGACTCTGTGGTATAGATTATCCCAACTCTGCCAGCTGTGGGTTTTTTTCCACCTTTTACTGAAGTGCACTACACAGGATCGAACTTAGACCTGATACAGTACTGCATTTTCTAATGTCCTAGCTGCAAAACTTTTTATAAAACCGCAAACTACACATGCTTATTTTCCATGTAAATTCAAAAATTAACCAGGTCTCAAGTGAGCCTGGAGGCCTGTTTATGGCTTCACATGAAAAACACATAGAAATCATTTGTTTTCAATGTTTCAACTCTAATACAGCCAAATACAGCTGTGTGGTTTTGACATTCAGGCATATTTGAATACAAAAGCCTAAAGCAAAACTAAATCGATACAGAAGCCATGCAGAAGGAAACCCAAGAAAAGGATTTCACAGACTGCCTCATAGCTTTGGGACAAATCCTACTCATCTTACATAAATAGCTCCATTGCCTTCAATAAGACATTTCAAACAGGACTCATCCCAAAATGTTCTTCTCTCAGAAAATTATACCAAGTTTATACAGGTGTAACTTTAAATTACTTCAGTGGAATTGCTCCAATTTATACCAGTGTAACTGAGGAAATCCAACCAATAGTCTTTGTTCCTGTAATAGTTTTAAAAAAAACTACTGGAAATTTATAGCATCAGATATGGTCAGCAGCTGTACCACTAACAAACATGGAGCCCTGACCAATGTGATAAAACAAACTCACATAGCATTGAGCATAGATTTTACCATTCTTCCTACCTTTATCTGTATCTGTCTCTCTGGCACACGTATCCTTTTCTTCATAGTTATGCTGTGATAGGCTAACAATGCTTAAATATGATTTTTTTTTAAGTTTAGGGCAGACACTACAAATGTCTATCCAGCCAAGTGGTGTAAAAAGATATTAAATATTTACTTTTTTATTATGATGGACTGAAGGCATTTCCTGGAAGTTAACAACTCAGTGGTAATAGGAGAGGCACTGAAATCTAACGAAGGTAATAAGACCCTGCAGCCTACATTTGTATAGAGACTTTCAGCATGTCTGGGTAGCAGGGATAGTGGTTTGACCTAGAATTTTCTTTCCTAAAGCTTACTAAAATTTTTGCATTGCCTGATTATATCCAAAAAAACCCCAATCCTCTCCCCACCCCACAAAAACCCTCAGCATGTGGTATGAACTAGTAGTTACAATTTGTATTCTAAATTACTTTATAAATTAACTAATTAATTCTCAAAACATCTTTCTAATGAAGGTAGGTGTTCTTTCCGTTTTAGAGAAAGAGAAAAGAAGAGTGAAATTGTGGTCATATTGAAGTAAGTGGCAAAATTTCTACTAGAACCAGATTTCACCCAAAAATGACTTGTCCAAGATCTAGCAGGGAGTAGGTATTAGGGCTCCTGGCTCTCATTGTAGGCATATTATTTCTAAACCAAGTCACTCCTTTGACTCATCCAGGCCTGTTAATCAGTCATACTACTGGTCACATATCTAATCCTTTTCTAAATGTCATTCTAATTTGAAGTGAACATCTATCTTTCTACTCACATGGTCTCCACATCTGCAGCATTTGAGTACCTGAAACAGGTTTTTTTTTTTCTTCTTCTGGTCTCTATTGGAAATAATTCAGAGCAAAGTGTGTTCCAGGGAAAATTAATCATTTTGCTGATGTCTCATCTAACAACTAGTGGCAGGAATTCAAGCATTTGGCTGTGGCAGCAGCATATGACATGCCTGTTTCAGATTTTCTTCAGTTCTTATTTGCCACACCGTTCTCCTTTTCTCTTTGGTAGGTACATTAACTAGTAAAGACTCTTTTGCATCTTGGGTATTTCTTCCTTCTTTAGCATCTTTTTCAAAGTTTATAGAGGGAGCATTTCTAAGGTAGTTTGAGAGTACATTTCATTATATATTCCATGTATTCATGTATTTGACATTCATAAGCCTGCCACACTATCAGACACTCACATGGTACCTCCTGTTGGCACAGCAATACATTGGTACCCTGACCCTCAAAAATGTCTTCCAGTGATCACGCACTTCATTTCTCTCTTTCAAATCCACTGTATGATTCTTTAGACTTCCTAATTCTTCAGCTCATTTTCACCTAGAATCAGTAATCAACCAGTGTATGCTAAAGGCCAATTGGGAAAAATCTATAGTTATGTATAATTACAAAACTTAAAATAAAAACAAAAGAAAATTAAAAGCATGAAATACATCATCATAATAGATGGGGCTAACAACTGGCTTAAGGCTACCAAATGCTTGCTGTTATAATTGAATTAAACCAAACAGGAATGAAGCACTCTTATTCTAGAATAAAAGCAGCTCTGTATAGAATCATTCAGAAATATTTATTCCAAGATATCTATTCCTACGTAATACTACGTGTACATAAGACCTACTTTACCTATTTATTGGTGTTCTATCTTCTTACGTTGCTTGTGTAAGGTTGAAAAGAAAGGAGGAACAGTATTTGGACAGTGCTATGTACAGCATGTACAGTCAAACCATCTGAACACTACTGTGATATAAATATTAAATAACAACAAAATTAATCAGTTCTTCTTGTGATATTCCAACACTGTTAAGCTAAAAAGTTTAAGGTTGTTTTCCCCATATCTTTTTCTTCCATGGCAACTTAGCATCTGTGGTTAGTTGAATGATAATCATTTTCCCTCATTTTAAGTCACCTTCATGTTGACTGTCAGCCTTCTACATTTTGTTGCATCTTGATTGATGTTGCCCCTTTTAAGATGATATACACTGTCTTTAAAATACTGTGTAAGGAATAATTTTACTGATTTTTTTATGTGTATCTTATTTGCCCCAGATTATATTTCATAGATTTCATAGACACTAGGGCTGGAAGGGACCTCGGAAGATCATCAAGTCCAGCCCCCTGCCTGAAGGCCAGGAAGTCAGCTGGGGTCATAGGATCCCAACAAGATAAGCATCCAATTTACTTTTGAAGGTGTTCAGTGTAGGTGCTTGAAC
>NW_017728948.1:27271265-27277173 GCF_001723895.1 Crocodylus porosus
CCCCCAAGTCTCTTTCTTCCATAGTGCTAGCCAGTGTAGCCCAGCCGAGCCTATAAGGATGCTGCAGGTTTTTCCTCCTAAGGTGAATAACCCTTCATTTTTCGGTGTTAAACACCATGAGGTTCTCATCTGCCCATTTGCTGAGCCTTGTCCAGGTGATAGGCCACCTGGTCATAGAAGGAAATGAGATTGGTCAAGCAAGCCCTACCCGGAACAAACCCATGCTGGCTATCCTTCAGGGTGTTGGCATCGGACAGTCCATTAAGGATAGCCTCTTTAATAAACTTTTCTAAGATCTTCCCCAGGATAGAAGTGACCTCACTAGGATGTTACAATTCCTTCAGGACACGAACACGAACACTGAAGAAAAACAGACTTAAAATTAGCAGGACTATTAGCACGACCATGCGGATAAGACAAAACAGAAATGCTTTAGAAAGTTAGCTGAGATAATGTCTTCCCATCTATCAAAGGATTCTGGCCCCATTGCAAAGAAGTCTGAAGATTTTAGATCCTCCCAACTTGTTCCTAAAATTATATGATCAGGTGGCAACTGTGCTCTTCTCTACCTACATGTCCAATTTGCTAAGAGACTCTATTCCTTCCTATAGTGCAGGATTAACTACAGTGGGTGCACCCACACATGCAATTAATGCAACACAATAAACTCTGGAGCACTTTGAGCCAGAGTACACTGCTTCCAGGTGCAGCATCTATATATGTGCCCAAGACAGCAGCATTTTGACGTGGGGCAGAACAGGTCCAGGCTGGCAGCAGGCTTGGGGGGTCAGCCCCAGGCTCTGGGTGGTGGTGTTGGGTGGTAGAAGGGCTGGCCGGGGCATGAGAGTGTTGAATGTGCAGAGCTGTATGGTTAGCAGCAGGCAGGGTTCTGGTTCCTGCTGCTTGGCTAAGCAGGCACATTTTACACCCACTGTCACCAACTTCACATGTATTTCATTGCAGTTAATTACTCTGCCATTAGATAGTATTGTCATTGACCGTACTATCTTATGACAGAGTCAATTAATGTAGTGTGCTCTAATACTAGCGCATATGTACATGGTAACATTTTACTGCAGAGCTAATTAGTCTGCTCCACAGTAAAGTGCACGAGTAGATGCACCCAGTGAGATGTTATGTTCTTCAGCTTCAGACTACATTATATTAACACACTGAATCAGGGGTTCAGTGTAGAAACCAGGCCAAAGCTACACTATATACAACATGTAGCAACTTACCTTCTTAAAGGGAGGAAGGCTTTTAAACACATCTACCATGTGTACTCATATTCTTCTAGTCTTTCCCAGTCAACTTCCACTGTTTCAAATTTTATCTTCCAAACCACCCAGAAGTCAAGATGGAGCTACATGAGAAACTTCATCTCCTTTGATAACCCAGCCAGAGAGCTGTGCTTCTCAGGGACACAAAGCATGTGAAAGCCAGACAGAAAGTAATCTCATCTGAAAAAATTCAAAGGCAAAACAGGGTGCTAGAACAGATAAAACAATCCAGAATATTTAGAGCAAAATGCAGGGTGGATAATAATCAAAATGTTTGTTTCCCCCCAAAAAACTGATACACATCTCATACAAAGAATGATGTTAGAAGAACATAATAAAGATACAAAATCAAGCATTCAAATTTTATGAAATATTAGAATTGAATTGAGGTGTCTGTGCAGTTTTAATTGTGTATATGTGTTATGACAGAGTCTTTAATGACATTACCATATTATTTTCTGTTGGACCCCTGCCTCATTCATCACACAGAATGGGCTGGCTGTGAGGATGAAGTAAAGGAGTATCTGTAAAGGAGACTGATATCTGTAGGACACCTGTATCATTTTATGCAGAATTTGGAAAGCATGTAGTGAATTAAGTAAGTGGACTGCAGGTAGAGAAAGGATGTTCTTGTGGTAAAGGTAGCTGAGTGCCCTCAGTACCTCCAAGACTGGCAGGTTTTTGAAGCAGGCAGGCAAGGATCCCCAGGTAATAGTGCCTATCTATCAACACTAGACACAATTTCATGGAGGCATTCAGAGATTGCAGACAGCTTCCGGTAATTAAGAGGACTGCTAAAGAAGAAAAATGTCCATATTATTTACTCTGAGTTCTTTTCTATTAAACAAAAGAAGGAAGACTGAAGGCAGACGATTCTTAAAGTGAACCATTAGATACGTTGTGCAATGTCCGGAAGATGTGTTCTGTGGAAAACTGGTCTATTTTCTGTGGAGAGAGGGAGCTCTATTGTTTGTGTGGCCTCCAGCTCAGGGGAAGAAGAATCAGTCTCCAAGGTGATAGGATGGCTAGACTAGCCAGGAGGACATTTAACTAACAGCAAAGAGAAGCGTTAAAAAGGGGGAGCACAAGCACCCATTCAGAACAAAATGAAGACGCTTAGAACAGAATTAATCATACCATCAAGGAAAATAAAGAGAAAAAGTCTTTAATTGGTTCTACACCAATGCTAGGGTCATGGTTAAACAAAGAGGAATTGGAATTGCTTGCTTGCTGAATATAAATTCAGCCTCACTGATGTTACTGAAAATTGGTGGGAAGATCTGCATGACTCGAATGTTGAAATAAATGGTTATAACCAAGTTAGGGAAGATTGAGCAGGAGAGAGGAGTGGGGATTGGCACAGAATATCAAAAATGGTATTACCTGTTTTCAAGCAACTGACAATTAAAAAGCAAATGTTCTTTAACACTTACAGGTCAATGTTCTAACAGCAAAACCACAAAATGAAGTAATAGTTGGTTTTTGCTGCTGCTTGCCAAATCATATTACAGAACAAAATGACAAGACTCCTTAAACATTTGCCTTTGCTGCATACAACACTGCATTGATACAGGGAACTTCAAGATGAATGACATATGCTGGAGGTCTCATGCCACCAATACTGTAATTTCCGCAGAATTTCAAAAGTTGCAGTTGACTAAAGTGTTATTTACAACATGAAGGGAACTCTGAATTACATCTGTATCTTGACTGATTTAGAACTGATAGCAGAACTGAAAATTAGCTATTGCTTAATTACATCCCAGTCTCTTTCTACTTTCCCAATTTTCCCCATGACTTTCAGTTTATCAAACTGTATTTTAAGAGGTTCTAGCATCGGTTACATAACTTCTCCTTTTGTCCCACAGGCGTTTATGTTATACAATGCTAGAGATTAGAACACAGTGAATAAAGCAAACTTTACAAACTCCATAGCCAGTCCTGAGTAGTTACTAAACAATGCAAGAACTAAGAAAATACCCTGAGTGGAAGCATGGAGCAGCTAAAAGTTCCAGCAGAAGAAAAGAAATGACCAGAAAATATGGAGGACAACTGGAGAAGTTTTCAACTCGAACTTCACTTTGTACCTCCATGAAATGAGTGTCAGCAAAGGGAGGAGACAGACAGAAGGTAGCTTCCTGTATGACAGTGGCTTATTTGGAATTCCTTTATGTTTTGAATAGCTTTCAGCTAACTCAGAGAAGACTTGAGGTGCATACAGGAGTTACATTTAAAATGATCTAACCCTGATTAGGTTGATTTAAATACCCAATCATGCAGACATTCAGAGGGCTTAAATCACCCCAAAAATGGCAAGCCTGATCTTAGGTCACTTAATGAGGTGCACTAACTTAGATCAAGATAGGGTTAACCTGACCGAGAAAATGGTTAACGTGATCTCCCAAATGCCTTCACACTAGTGGTGTACAAAACAGGCTGTATTCGATTCAGAGTCAACTCAAATTGGAGACAGTGATTCAATTTGTTGACTCAGATCACTGTCCCCAATTCGATTTGGCCAAATCTGAATATGAAGATCCAGTGCTGATTCAGAGAATCAGCAATTCAGCTACAGACACAGCTTTAAATGTTTTTTCTACATACTTTGAGATGCCAGGTGCAGCTCATGAATGTTGAGATGCTGGGGGAGATGGGGAGTCCCACAGGAGCACAGGGGGCCCCCCTACATGCTTGGCAGTGAACCTGGAAGTGGACCGGAAGTACTTCCAGTCCACATCCAGGTCTGCTGCTGAGAGTGAAGGGGATCCCCCCCCCCCGCACCCCATGCAGCTCAATGATCAGCCATGGGGGGACCCCAGGTGCCTCCCCAGACCCAGAAGGCACCAGTCACTGAGCCAGGAAGGCACAGGGGGGGCACCCAGTGTGCTCCCCGGCAGACCTGGAAACAAACACTAGTGAAACAAACACTTAAAGAGGCCCCAGTCTTGAGATACTACATCAGCAGATGCAAAACTACGTTGTCCCTAATACCTTCAGGAGTGGCATTTATACAACCATCTTACAACAGTATGTCAAAAACTGGAGACGAGTGGGTTATGCATCACAGCTGCTAATAAACAATCCACTCAAATAGAGAAGCCATCTTTGGCTTTTGTGCATGGGCATAAAAAGTTACAGGTGCACTTTTTGGAGGCCACTGTTAGTTGAAACTAACTACAGACCACTTTTTGATGTTCCCTCAACTGCTTCCCTCAGTACAGAAATTATTTTTAAGCTGCAGATGTATGATTTTCAAACTGAAATACAAAATTTGCAGAGCATTTTTGAAAGCATCTGAAAAATGTACAATAGAGTAAAGCCAAGAGCTGAAGCAAGTATCTGAGAATCTGATTACAGAAAAACATGTCCAATCTTAGATGAAAAAATGAACTATGAGATATAAACAGTGATTGCCAGATATACTGCTGAGGATGGAACCCTGTAGAAAGTAGATAAGGTTTGTCTAACTGGTTGGCTAGGCCAATATATTCCCAGCCCTTATTATCAATTTAAGGGGTAGCGCTCAGTTCTGGATGGAATTTTGTTTAAAGGTGACCAGGCTAGTGATCCCTGAACTGTTAGAAAAACACAGATTAAAAAGGATAAATATTCTGTAAAATTACTAAAAATCAGAAATAGTGTCTTAAAAACTAATGTTAGATTCACTGGGGGCCCAGCTGTCACCATGTAATGTATATGATGTAACTGGTATCTACAGTAAGAAGCAATGGTCATAAAAGGCACTGGCTTCACTGTATGGTTATATAAGATTGTTTTCCTAGATAGATATACACTACAGAGAACTACAGGTAACATCTTCCTCCAGTCTCATGAAGGATAGAGGCAAAAAGTACCCAAGTGGATGTTATATTTGTCCCACAGCATTCATAAATAAATTATTCCAGCCACAGGCATGAGAAAGTGCTGCCCGAGTAGCAAGTACAGAATATACTGTAAATATTAAGTAAAAGTTTATGTTAATTGTCATTAGGCAGATTCAACAGAAAGTAACTTTAGATTCTCACATGCAGATTCAACACATTCACATATCCCAAAGTGTCTGTTTAGAGCAGTGGTCTCCAAACTTTTTTTATGGTGAAGATCACTTTTTGCAAGTAAAGGGCACCCCAGGATCAACCATATCCCCCCCTCCCTGCCCTGCCCCCTGCCCCCCACAACCCTGGGCCCAATATTCCACTTCTGTGCTGCAGCTGTGCTGAGCTGTGCCAGCCCAGAGACCCAGATGAACATGGTGTCAGGCCTGGGCTGGCCAGGTCTGGAAGTCTCTGCAGTCTAGGGGAACATGGGGGGAGGGGGGACTTCTGCCACTGCAGCAACAGCAGCCTCCGCCTGGAGCCCAGGTTGCCCCAGGGAGCACGGGCCCTGGGGGCCTCCATCAGGCTGAGACACGAGAGCTTTATGAGCACTCGTGGTGCTCTGGTGAGGTACCAAAGGACTGGAGGACTGGAAGAGGGTCCCCATCTTCAAAAAAGGCAGGAAGGAGGACCCGGGAAACTATAGGCCGGTTAGTCTTACCTCAATCCTAGGCAAGCTGTTCGAGAAAATTATGCTGGCACACACCCAGGAGGGGCCAGCAGGGGACTGCATGCTTAGGGGCAACCAACATG
>NW_017728948.1:27278176-27332660 GCF_001723895.1 Crocodylus porosus
CCCCTTGGCCAATCAGCAGCAAGAGGCCACTTCCTCCTTGGCTAATCAGCAGCAAGAGGCCACTTCCTCCTTGGCTAATCAGCAGCAAGAGGTGGAGTCATCAGGCCCCTTGACCAACCAGCAGCAAAGGGCAGGGGCACCACAAAAAGGCCTCCTCCCTTCCTCCCTCCCTCCCTACCTGGCTGGTTTGAAAACCTGTTCCTCCTGGCTGTGCATCACCCAGCCTCTAGGTACAGCCAATAGAATCTCAAGGACTAATGATTGACATGTATTTCCACCAATTAACTGAAAAACAGGACTGTATACAGTCCATTCTTCCTTCAAAAATGGACAGGGGACAAAGGGTTTAAAACAGGATGGTCTAATATAAAACAGGACAAATGGCCACTCTGGGTTGGAAACAGTATGGATCTCTTGATGAGCAAGACAAAACAACAGACAAAAGACAAACCAAATTTAAAAAGTTTCTATAAACCAGTTTTTCAGATGTTAAATAACTTTCAGTTCCTTGGAGGGAAATACACATTTTAAAAAGGTTTATTGTTAGCATTTATCTAGGTCAATACCATTGGATCTGTTTCAGCAGGGAAGTGTATAGTTTTGTTTGCAGATTATTTACTTCCTTTCCAGTAGCAGCAAATTAGGTGTTTACCTCCTGAAGCAGCAGCAGCAGCAGCCAGTACACCTGTTCTTTCCAGATTGTCTTTGCTTTTTTGGCACTTGATGGCCTGAAAATGGCTTCAGTGTTCTCTTGTGGGAGTATTTGGAGGTGTTGTAAAAAGAGCTGAAGCATTTGTTTCTAAAGAAAAAGAAGGGATGGGTAATCACATACCTACTACAGAATATAATCCTCCTTTTATTATTCCAGATTCTCTTCCATTTAATTATGTTCACAGTTATAATTCCACAGAATGCTGAAATTAGATTAGATATGGAAACCAGGGTAATTTACATAAACATGAATATATATTAAAAAGTATATAAGATCCATACATCAGTATCACACCAGAGGATGTGCAGTGGATGGGTTGCATCTTCAGACAGAGATTTTTCCTGGATTTCCTCTAGTCCCCATCCCTGTCTCAATGATCACCTCCTTTTAACTCACAATCACATCCTTGGGGCAATTCCAGCATCACCTTACCTGACAAACATGACATTATGAAAGAGTTCTGTGCATTTGTAGCTGCTACTTAATGTAATCTAGCAGGTGGAAACAAAAGGTGAGTCAGCACCTTGTGACCATCCAACTCTACAAAGACCACCAGATGCATAAGCCATGTGCTACATTCCTACCCTCTCGTATTCTATCACTACATTAGTTGTACTGAGCCTTCTGGGAGGCAGCACAGGAGGCAAAGTCTGATCGGGGAGGGCAGAAAGAAGCTATAAGCCATATGCATGTCCTCCTGGTTTTAGTTTGCTCTAGACAGGTAAGATTAAACCTATGAGAGGATTGCTCAGTGCGTATGTCCACATGTGCACATTTACTGCGCATTAACTGAAATTACTGCACAGTATGGGTAAGCGTCTACATGTGCATGTCCATACTGTGCAGTAAATATGGTGACTTATGCTGATCTGAGCATAAATTTGATACCTGCATCATGCAGATATCAAATTTACACCCGATTAGTTACGAGCAGTAATGCACATGTAGAAGCCTTATTGCACAGTAACACTCTGTGTGTGGACTGACTTGTGATTAACTTTAGTCTCAAGTCAGTCCACACACAGTGTTAATGTGCTTTAATGCCTGTACACGTAGTCACCAGCCTATTCCTTTTTACTGGACAGTAAATTTAAGCCAGCATACATGCACATGTAGACATGCCCAGTGAGTATATTTACGCAACACCATCCAGTGCCATGCAGAGATACCTGAGCTACCTCAAGTACCAAAAGCTATATAATTGTGTTAGCACTGGGCACTACCCAAACTTATAAGGCCTGCTGAGAAATAGGGTGCATTAACCTACAACTATACTGCTTCCAATTAACTGAGTTAGCTTTAGTATCTCTGAACAGCCCTGCATTGTGCCTGTAGCAATTCCATAAATCCCAGCACCCTCCTTTAGACCTTTCAGTTCTATCCAGAAGGCAGGTCCCACTCCCCACACTTCAGACAAGAATTTTCCCACTCATAGCCTGCCCCCTGTATAAATGATGATGGTAGCTTTTGCAGGAAACGAGAGACTGAGTCCAAGCCTACCAGGCCAGGGAGACAGAGATCCTACCCAAAACATTTTAAGTTGCAAATGGGAGTGCATTTGTCATACAGAAAGGATATTTGTTTCTTTAAAGTATTGATTTCATGACTAACCTATTCAGATGACCGTGTTCTGTTAAGTCCATGAACAATATTGAGAAAATTAGTTTCAGCATGGTATGCTTTGCGCATCTATGACCAACAGCAGAAGCAGTAACCAGTAACAGCATGTAGGAGTAAGAATATGACTGTTACAAATCCAACTGTAATTGTAAGTCTGTGATCTGAAGAACACATACCCTCTAAGACAATCCGTTTGGCAGTTGAAGGAGAGAAAATTGATTATTCAGGGCTCAGAGGGACTTGGCTGACTTTCCAGTACAGCAAGCAAATAAAGTGCCCTAAAACCTATAAAGTGGAAATTACATTGCTGGCTTCCTTGGTCCTCTCCTTTAAAAAGCCATGGTTCCCTACAGTCATCATTGTTGGGCCATTATTCAAATGTAGCATCAAGGATAGCACACACAACATTTGGCTCCAAACCCAGTCTATATCTTCAGTTCAAGGGAACATGAGCTTAAAGTTCAGAATGAATTTAAGTCTTGTTCTGAACAAGGTTCTGTACGTGAAGAGGTGCTACCAGTAGCCCAAGGAGGAACACTTTGGAAACAATCCCACATCTCCTCCTGACAGGGTGGGTCCTCAGTGTTTTCTTCACAATATGAAAAGCCATGTACTTCCTTTAGTTACTTGAAGATTTGGTCGCTGATGAAAAGGAGGCAGACTGAAAGGTCTGAGACTGAAATTCTCCATTTCCCATATAACATACAGGACAAGCTTCCTCAGTCTTTTTGCAGACAGTAGCCCTTTTCTCTGCCATGTGAACAAAGACAGCTCATTCTCTGAGCTTGTCTCCACTTAAAAGGGTTTATTACTATGCCTATAACAATAGGAATAGGGAAACATAGGAAACACCCAAAGTAGAAGCACGGCTTATACTGGCAAAGGGCTCTTTAACTGGTATAGTTTAAACCAGGACTGTCCAACCTGCGGGCTTCAGGTCCCATGGACTCCTGCCTGGCTACTGTTCCCTCCCTTGCTCCCTGCCCCACCATGCAGACTACTTCTACTTTTGCAGGGATTTCCGGACTCCACCTCCCTCCCCCAGTTTCCACTTCCTGCCCCCACCCCTGGCCCCACACCTCATAACTGTGAGCCATGGACCATGCAGCATGTGGCCTCCCAGCATGCAGCCTCAGCTGCTCAGAAATTGGACAGCCCTCATTTAAACCACATTCCATTAAATCTGAATGGAATAACCCATCCATCAAAATAACTTTCTTTGGGGTTTTTTTGGGGGGGGGTTGGTATAACTGTGTCTTCATTAGGGCTTTTGCTGTCATGTCTATGTTTGGAATACGATTTTTTCATGCTCCTAACCAACACACAGCT
Organism: Crocodylus porosus; assembly: GCF_001723895.1. NCBI lineage: Eukaryota > Metazoa > Chordata > Crocodylia > Crocodylidae > Crocodylus > Crocodylus porosus. Next base: position 27,281,838 of record NW_017728948.1, read on the forward strand.
ACATAGATAAAATACTTACGTGTAGATCAAGCCTTTATATATCTCTCCTTACACCCCTAAAGAATTATACAGAGGGTACAGTTCAGAAATAGATAGATATGAGTATGAAGAACTGTCTCATCCCCTGAAAAAGTGCTGAGTCTCATAATAAGAAACACACAAAGGGGCAATACTTCAGCTGAATGATGACAATTTATACCACCTCAAGATTTGCTCCTAGGTGGCTGCATCTACACAAGACACTGACTGCTCAGTAGCCTGATACTACAGCACAGTAGCGTTACATGGCAAAAACTGTGATGCAGTGCTACTGAGCAGTAGTATTAGGCTACTGCACAGTAGCATCACAAAAAAGTCATTTGTAGGTGCTACTGCACAGTAACTGGGATTACTGGGCATTCATTTAGTACTTGTATAACATGTTGTACAAATACTAAACGAATGCGTAGTAATGACTACTGACGTACTATGGGTCTAGACACTGGCAAAAGAGATGGTTAAGTTAAACTGCAAGCAGTACAGAACGGGTTTGCCATGTACATGGCGATGATATGGAATGTGCATATAAATATTATTGGATCATAAGCTTCCATTTTAAGTCCTGAAGATCAACTTGATTAAGTGCTTCTTTACTGAATGATACGCATGGGCCAACATTATAATGTATATAACCTTCATGTATAAAGTAATGCAAGGCTAAGCTATTTAAGATGCATGTAAAGAAGAGGAAAAAGGGTGGAACTACCTGGCAACATTCTTAGTTCCTTTGAAGATTCAGGTATCTGCTGACTCAGGCCCTCCCTGTCCAGATTGCAATATATGATGAGAAACTAGGTCACAGCAAACTCCTGACCTCAATATTCATATGCTATAGAAGCTTAGTCTTGGGTTTTGTCTCACTAACATCTTAAAAAGTTAATTTTATGAAGAAGTATAAGCCTAACTCTCAGTCAAGTGGCCAGCCATAGGGGCCTTCTCTCTTGCCACAGAATATAATTAGCTTCTGTTGAAGCCTTTTAAAATTACAGTTAATGAGAGCTGGGGTGGGGAGAAGCTGTTTTCATTTCAGCCATAGGTGACCTTTGGTATGTCATTTATCCTGTCAGCCTCAGTTTTCACATCTTTAAATGGATGATACTACCGACCACCCAAGAACTATAAGGTTTAAATCCCCAACATCTGCAATGGGTGCATCTTGGCTAGAAAAAAAGCATGATCATAAGACAACTTAGCTACCACAAGCAGATTTATTCAGGGACAATTCCAAATAAATACAAGTTAGTTTGTAGCTTATCATATAAATTTAGTAATGGTTTATCTACACTGAAAAGTTAACTCAAGTTTCAACTCGTGTTGCCACTAGCCTGGCAAGTTGTTCAGTCACCACAAAGATAAACAGGTTTTTCTCCCCTACCTTATCCTGTGCTGAAGTTCTGATCAACACTGAGGTGTGTGTCAGCAATTCCAGTGAAAATCTGTTTTCAGGGTTTTATAAATCCACAAATAAGCTTTTGCTTTCAAGAACATGCATGATCTAATGAATATAACTATATCTTGGATACTATTTCAAGTAGGGAAAAGTGCAACTTAATTAAGAGGGGAGCTTTACAAATTCACTTAAGTGTTTGTGTATATGTGTGTGCATGCACACACATATATTCACAAAGGTAAATGAGCATATAGATATAAAATAACTACATGTATCACAGTATGAACATTTTACTGTATTTACTCAAATATTAGATGAGATTCCCCACCCTCCTCCCCCATCAGCATAGGAGGAAAAAGTCCCGCATCTTACAATCACATACAAGTAATCACATTAAATACATTGTCTATCTTTAAACTACAGCCAAAAGCATTATGTGCTCAGTAATGGAAATCAACTATGAAGTTGATTTAAATGCAGCCAACACTGAGCATGATTACAAAACACATAGCCTAGATGGGACAAACATACTAATGGGAACCTACTTTTCTTTTTTTCTTTTTGTGGTAAAAATATACATTTGTGTGTGTGTGTGTTCCTTGTCACTGTCATCACACACCTATTCACCCCCCCCCATATATAGGTGTGTGATGACAATGACAATATATAATGCACCTCTACCCCACACAACCCCTCTGTTTCTTTCCCCAGTCCTTAATCCATGTCTTCATTTTCCTCTTCTTCCTCATCATCCTTGTTGCTCATCCCCTCTTCATCCTATCCTCCTCCTCCTCACCATCATTGTCATCTTCTCTGGGGGGCTCATTCTTAAACAGTCTGTGCCAGTTTTTTCTCTTTTATGCATTCTCCAACATCTTCTCCCAGCTTATTAGCCTGTTCATACCTATCTTACTATGCAACTTGTGTCTGCATCAGTTCTACAGTAGGAAGAAAAATTTTGACCAAAAATTTTTTTTTATCAGAATTTGCCATCTCACTGGAATCAACAGATTTTGTATCAACTGGTTTCAAGAAAGCTTCCATGGAATGGAGGCAGGTTTTAAAACCTGTCCAATTTCCTTCTAGCTTGGTTCCCTCATTTCAGTCTCTTTAGTTCACTGCTGCTGACCCTAATTTTCCAAAAAAAGGGAATTTCTAGTGCAGTCCTCTAGATGGATTGTCTCTCAGGCCCCCTCCACACATCAGAGGTATTGCACAATTATCTTGTTAGTTGCACAACTATCTTAAGACCAGCTACACATACAAAGTAGCTTTTGCATGATTAAAAGCTCCAACCAGCTATAAAGTTAGACCTGAAAAATACGTACTAACTTCACAGCTGGTTGCTATTGAGCTTTAATTTATACATGTATCAGGGTCTCCCCTGCAGCTAACAGCCCTGTAGCTGACAGAGCTCCCAACCACAGGGGGTCACTGTGCCCAGCGTGAGAAACCCAAGGCCTGGGGATCATGGCTGCCATGATCCCCAAGGCTTAGGGGAGCCTGAAACGCCCAGCCCACAAAGGGGTCTCGGTCCAGGCTGTGCCACATGTGCAGCCGGATCAAAAGTTCCCACAACTGTGGCACAGCAGGGACTGAGTCCCACAATTGACAGGGCTTTTGGCCCTGGCTGCACATGAGGCACAGCTGAGACCAAGAGTCCTGCAACTGATGGGACTCTCAGCCCCAGCTGTACACGAGGCTCAGCTGGGACTGAGACACCACAGCTCACAGGGCTCTAAGCCTCTGCTGCAGGCATGGGGTTTCTCAGTTCCAGCTGAGCATGAGGTGCAGCCAGAGCTAGGAGCCCCATCAGTTGTGGACTCTTGGTCCCGGCTGTGCATGGTTCCTGCAGCTAGGAGCTTACTTCTTGCCTGAGCAGGGGGAGCCCACTGGCAATAAGATGCAATTGGATCTAATACACGATCCCACAACTGCACTTCCTACCATGCACATGTAGCATGGCAGGGGGTACAATTGTGTGGATCATGCATTACATCCAATTGTGCCTTTACCTGCACATGTAGAGGAGGCCTCAGAGTCAGAACCCTTGAGCTCTTGTCAGACTCCTAAGGCAGTGATTCCCCAGGTTGTCAAAGATCTAGCTACTCAAAAGTCCTTCAGCCAGAATTTCATTTTAAAATACCAAAAGTAAACCTTTCAGTTTGTCTAATTCACTTTATTTCAGCTTTCTGCTTTGCAAAGAATTTTCGGAGGGGGGAGGTTCATTTTGTTCCAAATAGGACTGAAAATAAATGATGAAATCGCAAGAATTTCTACAAAGCAGGATTTCTCCACACAGCTCTGAGCAGTTCACTGTGGGAAACTCTGCTCAGCCTTCCCAAAATCCTCCAACTGCTGCGGCCGGAGGCAGAATACTGTGGGAGTTTTTCAGATGATGCAATAATCTTTGGGACACCCTCCCCACCCCACGAAGGAAATGGGAAGACTGGTAATGCAAATATGGCTAGGCCATTCTTCCCATCTACACAGCAGAAGAATCATGTTTGAACCTGTGTAATCTGAAACTGTGTTACAGCCTTGTTCAAGAACCAGGTCCAGACATGGTATGCTCACTGGGGTTAAGGATCTTGCAAGAATTACACTGCATGGAAACATGAACAGTATTTGCAGTCAGTTACAAATTATAAAACTTAATAGGCTCCCCTTTGCATTTCATGTGGAAATTGTATTCAGGACCTGGTTATAATATACTTATCTTAAAATACAAGTAAAGCCTTTGTACATGCATTACCTTTCTATGCTCATTCTTTTCTGGTTTTGCCCCTTCATTCTATCACACTGAAATTAGATTGTAGCATCTTTAGGGCAAAAACTGTTCATTTTATCTGTACTGTAGAACAGTGGGGGCCAATTTTTTTCCTCCAGAGTGCCACAAGTTAGCTTCGCACATTCTCCAAGCACCACTCTCACACCCCTCCCCTGACCAGTCTGCTGCTCTGCTTTCTGATCTGGCCCCATGGTTCTTGCCCTATCTGCTACTTTACTTTCTGTTCCATAACCTAACTGCAGTGTGCTTCCCATACCCTCCTTGATATTTGCCAAATACAAAAGCTGCCCATGCCACCTGTGACACTCATGCTACAGGCTGGCCAGGCTTCCTGTAGAACTTTTAATATACAAGTGGGTGTTAATCAAAATTTCTTTATGTGTATATACATACACAAATTACATACTGAAGGCAGGGCAGAAAGGCATCTTACACATTACATCCTTTATTATGAAGATTTCAAATCTCGTTGCTGCCTTTGCTAGAATCTGGAAGATATGGCAAGCCCTTGAGTCCTTACTCATGGGAGTAAAGGTGGCAGAATCCAATTTATACACCTTACCCAAATGTAGAAATCCTTGGTGACAATCAATTCCAGTCCTGCAATCTATCTTGAAAGGCAGTTTGGTGCCTACATATTAGAGGTTAAACCAAGTTTTGGCCTTTGTTATGTTGATCTCATAAATGTGCTGAGTTCAACACATGTGCAAGAGATGGAAGGAATTCTATTGCTTAGCAACATCCAGTGTTGCAATTCATGTTTAAAAGTCTGCAGTGCCTTTGAGAACAATTACTACATAACTGTATTCTATTTTATTTTATTCCATTCTATTCTATTTTAATTCTATTCCAAACCAAATAAAACCTACTTAAAATACTAGAAGAACATGACTGACATTGTGAAGTCAAGTACTCAAAAACAAAAGAAAATAATTGTACAACTGTCATCTTCCTTTTCCCAATATGATACAATTCATGGTGATATGATTACCCACTACTTTTTTCTACAGGACCTAGACTCATTCAGAAAACAACGTGGATGGCACTTCCTTACTAAGCAGTTGCTCGGTATTTTATTTTCTTCTTATTCAATATGTGACTCCACATCTTATGTACACTATTAAAATCCTGCTCTGAAAAAAGAATTATTAATTTCCATTATACTTATAGTACAGGTTATACTTTAGAAGACTTGTATATTATTTCCTTTGTAAAGATGGAATATGTTCAACCTCATGCTATTCCTATATATTCCTCTTGGAGTTGGAGTTTTGTTCCTATAGTTACCTGACTAAAAAGTTTTTATTGACTCCAGTCCAAACAGATTACAGCTACTGCCACACATAAATCTTTTCAACTTTTCAAGGTCTACCTCACAAGCCCTAGTTTTTTTTTGTCTCTACCATTTCCCCTGGAAGGCTGTCCCAGAAGCTGCTTGATTAGGAAAATTCAAATTCCCAACCTAAATTTGTTCATGGCCAGTCTACACCTTAATCAGTACAGTACAGTCTACAGTTGTTTTTGTATCAGTATATCTTTAGTGTTTATTAGTGTTTATTTCATCCCCTCTCAAAAATATTTACAGAGAGCAATCACATCTCCTCTCATCCTTCATTTTTCTGGCCTAAACAAACTCAAGTTCTGTTAGTCTTCTTTCATAAAATAACTCTTCTATAAGTTTATCAGGGGTGCTCACCAGGATCTGGGGGAACATCTGTTCACCAGAGCGCCCCAAGGGATGACAAGGTCAAACGGTCACAAACTCCTCCATGACCATTTCAGGCTGGACATAAGGAAGAACTTCTTTACCGCCCGAGCCCCCAAGGTCTAGAACAGACTGCCAGCGGAGGTGGTTCAAGCACCTACATTGAACACCTTCAAGAGATATTTGGATATTTATCTTGCTGGGATCCTATGATCCCTGCTGACTTCCTGCCCCTTGGGCAGGGGGCTGGACTTGATCTTCTGAGGTCCCTTCCAGCCCTAACATCTATGAATCTATGAATCTCCATTCCCTTGGTCATTATAGTCACTCTTGTCTGCTCCCAATCCAGTTTGAATTCATCTTTCTTGACCATGGTGACTTAAACTGTACATAGTATTCTAGATTAGGTCATAACAATGCCTCATACAGTGGCATTAATTCTTCTCCACTAGTAATACCTGTCCTCATACATTTGCCCTTTTCCCAGCTGTAACAAAATGGTGACCTGAACAATCCTGTGATCAACTGCAATGCCAGGTATTTCTCTTCCTCTATTATTTCCCACAGATGAGCACTCTCTTTATAGAAGAGGTTCTTGGTATTAGTCTCCAAATGCATCACCTTATGCTTTGTACTACTGAATTCCATTGCGTAAGAATCTCCCGGCTCCAACTCCAGCTCCAGGGTCGTAATGGTGGAGCAGGGACTAGGAGCTCCCAGCTGCCAGGGCAGGGGGATACTGTCCCTTCCCAGGCTCCAGTGAGAGAGGCTGCCCCGGCAGCAGGCAGCTCATGGGGTCAGGGAGCAATGTCCCAGCCCATGCCGGTAGTCAGCTGTGTCTTGGCCTTGTGCTCTCTGCCAGCCCCTGGGATAGCATCCAGAAGAAGCCTAGAGCTTCCCTTGGCTGCTACAGGGCCTGTGAGGGTGGAAGCAGACTGCTGCCGTGAGCAGCAAATCTGTTCCCACTTCCTCACACGTGTAGACACCTGCCCAGGGTGAGTTTCCTACAGAGTAAGTTACTCTAGAGTAAGTCAGTCTAGAATAAACCCACCCAGGAGCATTTATATGTGTAGACACATACTGTTTCATTAATGCCCTCCAATTTTGTGGCACCAGTGGCATACTTGTACTTTGAGAAAGTGACACCAGCTTTTGTCCCACTGTATTCCTGAAACCAAGTTTTAACACCTATTTAAAAATTCAGGACAAATTCTGGGAAAGAATATGTGTCAGATATTAAAGATCAGAACACTAGATACCTAATGAAGAAAAACCACTCAAGTGCTAACAAAGTTTAGTCAACTATATGCCATGAAAAAATCATGTCACAGTTATTTGTGAACATTGTGATCTTCCCTAAATGAAGATTGCTTAAATGATTATGTTGTCAAACCTTAGATATTAGCTGGGGTTCAGGGATTTTTTTTAAGTGTGAGGTATGTTGTTTTTAAGGCTATAAGTATATTACTCTTATTTTTATGATATATAATAACATACAATAAATGCATATCACATATACATAAGTTATATGTAATCTATTTATATATATTAACATGATTATCTATAAATTTATGTTAAGTGAATATTATGCAAAATAACCATATTGATTACACTATATTTTACCAGTCTATCTTTTTTTCTGTAAAACACATCTCAAGGAATCAGGAACTGTACAAAAAAACTCAGTAATTAATGATTAGACACAGTGAATACAATAAAAATGAGTTTAATACACCCTCAAGAACAATTGCAGCTTTGACAAGGAACATAAGCAAAGAGAAGAAAAGCAAGATTGTGAGTATTGTGACAGTATGGTTAAGGTAAAATAGTTCCATGGGATGATAACTTATTTCAGTCAAAATACCATAGTTCTTGTTCTTCCTCCCAAACAGAGCCTGGTATCTAATAATCTAATCTGTAACTAGGATTTTTCCTGTGTAACTTCTACTTTTTGTACAGTTGCTGCCCAGTGGTGAATACAATGGTTTTCCAGTATGTCTGATCCCTTGCAGACCCCCTTTTCTAATTTTTGAGGGATTAGGAATGAGAAGTACTGGAATTACTCAGCTATACAATACAAGTAGTAGCCTCCTCGGTGCCACTGACAGCCAGTATTGGCCTTTAATATATATAAAAATAAATAAATGAGGATGTAAATTCTAAATAGATGATATACTGACAGAGATACTGAATGTTAAAAGATGCTCCAAAATTAATCAGGGGACCTACAAGGAGCACATATATGACACGCTCACTGCGCGGTAGCCCGAAACTACTGAGCAGTAGCATTGCACAGCAAAAAATGTGAAGTGATGCTACGGCACAGTAGTACTAGCCTACTGCACATTAATGGCATCACAAAACACCATTAATTGGCATTACTGTGCCGTAACTTGGGCTACTGCACATTTATTTAGCCCTTGTTTATACCAGCAACCATAGCACAGTAGTGTTTCATGTAGATGCAGCCACAGATTGGTAAATGTTGTTTCTGTCACGGGCTGAAATGTTCATTAAAAACAGAATTGTCAGCACTCTTAGAACAGTGAGTGCTAGCCATTTTTGGCAGGCATACCACAAACGAATCCCTGCACCTACCTCAAGTGCTCCCATCTGCTTCCCCTGTCTGAACTTTTGCTCCTTATATGGCCTGCTGCTCAGGTTTTTGTTCCCTGCCCTGTCTGTTGCTATGCTGTCTGCCCCCTCCCCAATGTGCTATGTGTCATACACAGGGCATGTCTACACGAGATGCATTACTGTGGAGTTGCCTAATTTACTGCGCAGCAAGCTCATGTTTCTACACATGCACATGATGAACGCACAGTAAGTTCCCTTAATCACAATTAAATATGCTACCTGAAAATGCAGGTAGAAAATTTAAGTGCAATTAGTTAATGCACAGTAATGTACATGTAGACATGATGTGGCAGCAAGTTTGCTGCTGAGTCTCCCAGCCACTAAGGGTCTGCAGCCCCAGGGCTAGTGGCTGGGAGCCTCTCCTGCTCCACAGCTGGGCTGCCTCACTGGCAGCCCTGGTCTCCCATGGAAGTGCTGGCCACCTGTCCTTGGGCTCTACCCGCTAGATGCCCCCACCCCATGCTCCGCCGCCCCACTCTGAGACATAAAAACACAGACATAATTTTGAAACTGGGAAGAGGGTTTTTTATTGTTGGTGAATGGGGAGGATGGTAGAGGGGTGCTGTTTGTTGGGGAGAGCGGGCTCTGTTGGTTGAGGGGGGAGGAGGGAAGGGGCTCTGTGTGTTGCGGGGGGAGCGGTGAGAAACAAAGATGTGGCCAGTGCTGATATGTGTGAATGTCCCCCCAGTGGTCTACAATGGCCTACAGGACCATGGCTATAATAAAGGTGGTCTCTGTGCATAGGAACTGGCTGCCCAGAGAGCACAGAGAAGGGCTGGGTTTTAAAGATGGCTGCCAAGTACCGGCAGCTGGGCCTGGCTTCAGACATGGTTGTCAGGAGCTGGCAGCTGGGGCTGGAACCTGAAGCTCCTTCTGGTGGCCACAGGCACTCATGGCAGGGCTAGAGGGACCTAGCAGAACATTTTCTGCCAGGTCCTGCATGCATTGACACCTAGCCAAAAAGTATATACTGCACAGTAAATCTAGTCATGACTAAATGCAGGTGTAGATATACCCACTGAGACCAAAACTCCAATTTATTTTTATCGTGACTGAAAGCTAACTAGAAATATCTTAAGTTCTTGTAGCTGGCTCCACGCTGTTTAATATAATATTTATGTGTTATTGTGTGCATGTGTATTTCAGGTAAAGCAACCAGTGTGGAACCTAGAGACAGAAGCATAGGTTGCAGGTGACAAGAGTTTGGAGGAGGTGACAGTAAATCTGTCTTTACGCACATTACTCTCAGCATCCCTGTAAATAGTTCTCTTAAAAAAGACTGTTTTTGTTTGTTTTGCTTTGTTTTTTTTAAAGCATGGAGTTATCTTATGTTAGTACCAGCATCTGGTATATGAAACAGTGGCAGCAGCCAATCCAATGTAATGTGACCCACAGAGAGAAAGTCAGTATGATTAATATACAAACAAAGCATTTCCTAAGAGCAGGGAAACATACAATGCAGGGGGACTCCAGGAGTGCTGAATTTCCAGAGGAAGAGCCTTGCAGAAGCTTGGAAGCAATGGAAGCTAAAGGAGATCTGTTCATGAACACAAAGTATAGAGAGGGGGATAAAATGAGGAAATGAAAGTAAAGATTTTTACTATTTCATTAAGAAACAAGGGTGAGGTTTGAGCGTCCTTTCTCCAGACCCAGATGCCTGCTTTGGCCCCTCATCAACACAGACCACATCATCCCTGGACCAAATAATACAGATTATAACATCCAAGGTTTGTTTACCTACACCTATACCAACATTATATACTCCCTCACCTGGTTACAGTGCCCCTCTTCTGTCTACATGTGTAAGAATGTAGATACTGATTAGACATCAGTACCAGAAAGAAACACAAGCCTATGGCAGAATACTTTCACCTCCCTGGCCATTCCAGTGCTGACCTCACAGTGGCTGTTACTAGACAACAACACTTTGAAAATGACCTTGAATGGGAAATTGCAGAACAAGAAATCATCCACAGATTGCATTGTGTTAAGTATGGTCTAAACCTAGACTACAGAGGACTCTTATCCCATTCCATGGATTAGCTTTTATGATACCTCTGTTCCTTCACAAGTTAAGTGCTTTGTTTTTTTGTTTCCTACCTACCTTGCTTCTCCCAGCAGTCCCCCTTCCTTTGTCCTCCCTCTTCCCTACCCTTTGTATTCTAATCACTGCTTTTTATTTAGCAGCTTTGCTTCCTGCAGTACCTTTACAGCATCTGCTTACAAAAGCTTATACTAGACATCTGATTTAGTTAGTCTCAACAATGTAGGGATGTAGACAGGCACCAATGACAAAGCAGAAGTGGTGACATCTGGTTGCCATCATGATCAGGAATGCAAATACACAGCTGCCAGAAGCAGTCACTTTTTTTTGCACACCCTCCCCACCCCCCACCCCAGGCCCTCCATTTGGCACTTGGGGCAGTTGCACTTATTGCTCTGCCTATTTATACCACTGGTTACTCTATAAAGGTACAAATCTGCCCTGCCTTCTGCCTGACCCCAAAATAACGCAGTTAGCTACCTCTCTCTATGGGCCTTGTTACACAGTAATTTTAGGCTGCTTCTGGAACTCTTAACCCCTGGACTGGCTGCACATTAATACCTTTTAAATGGCTTAATGCACTTGTTATTTGGCTTAAAGTTACACCACTCCCAGACAGGATTATCTTCAAGCCACCTAATCTTGTTCCTGTTCCATTACCACGTGGCCACTTCCTACAGCTATTCCACCCAAGTGGAAGACCTCCAATATCCCAGAATGCAGTGGCCCCTCCTGACTCAGGGCAAGCATTGACTCCAGGGCACAGATGGGCCAGGCACAACTCACCCCTGGGGTATGTAGAGCAGAGGCAGCCCCAGAGAACCCAGCAGATGTGGTGCCTCCTGCTGCTGCTTGGACTGGCTCTGCTCCCACAGGTAGTGGCACAGGAGGTGAGCTCTAGGGGAGAAAAAAAAAGGATTGGGCCCCTCTGAGCCCAGGGAGAGCCCAGCAGGCTAGGGGCCCAACCAGCAGTGGCACAGGTCTGGTCGGGAGCCACCTGAACCCTGAGGGGCTTGATCCTCTTTTTCTTCAGACCTCACCCCTGTGCCAGACAGAGCAAGAGGATCCCTCACTACAAAAAGGATGTGGACAAAAACTATTAGAGATAGTCCAGCAGAGGATGACAAAAAATGGTGACGGGGCTGGGGGAGATGACTTATGAGGAAAGACTGGGGAACTAGGCTTATTTAATCTATAGAAGAAGAGACTGAAAGGAAACTTGATAGCAGTCTTCAACTACCTAAAGGGGAGTTCGAAAGAGGATGAATCTACGCTATTCTTAGTGGTGGCAGATGACGGAACAAGGAGCAACAGTCTCAAGTTGTAACAACAGAAGTCTAGGTTAGATATTGGGAAGAATTTTCTCACTAGGAGGGTAGTACAACACTGGAACAGGTTACCCAGAGAGGTGGTGGAAGCTCCATCCTTGGGGGTTTTCAAAATCCGGCTATAGCTTTGGCTGGGATGATATAGTTGGGGCTGGTCCTGATTTAAGCAGGGGATTGGACTAGATGACCTCCTGAGGTCCCTTTCAACCCTAACTTTCTATGATTCTATGATCCCACCCCATCTTTCCCTCCACACCTTCAGAGATCCAGGATACCTTCCCAACCACAGTGCAGCCCAGGTCTGTCAGGAAGCAGCAAACACAGGGGAATTTCCCCCACTCCCCCCCTGCCCCTCCCCCCACCTCTGTTTGCTGCTGCCCAAGAGACCTGGGGTGCCTGTGGCCAGGCAGGTGTCCCCGGCTGCCTGAACATGCGGGGGAAGAACCAGATCACTGCTCGCACCAGGCAGAGTGAGCAATTCCAGAGCTGTGGCAAGCACAAGGAGAGAGAAGGAAATCTCCTCCAACTGTGAATGGAGCCAGGGACACCCTGCCTGGGTGGAGCAATACTTGGGTCTCCTGGAGAGCAGCAAACTGAGGGGACAGGGGGGAATTCCCCTCACCCCTGCTTCCTCCCAAACATGCAGGGAGCCAGGCAGCTTGCTGCTCTCTGGGAGCGAGGAGCTGCTATGTGAGTTTCAGTGAGTCCAGAGAGACTCAAGGAAGTAGCTTCCCTAGGGCTCTGGTCTTGCTGAACCTGACAGTGGCTCCTCTGCACTGACAGTGCGGCTGTGGGGCTTGAGTCTTGGCAGCGCTGCTCTAGCGTGGAGCCACCACAGCTCACTGAGCCCAGAAATCCCCAGGAAAGGACAGCCCCATGCTGGGAGCAGGGCTGCCCAGGCTTAAGCCAGACAGCCACCCCCTCAGTGCAGTGCCACTGTGTCAGCTTCAGCAAGACCAAAGCACCCCAGGGAAGCTGCTTCCCAGGTCTCTCTGGTCTCACTGCAACTGACCCAGTGGTAGCCCACTCTCTGTCCTATGGGAGCAGCAAGTGGGCCCTGCTCCTAGTCCTGCCCTACTCACCAAGCCTCTAGTGGCAATTCACAGGTGAAGGACAGTCAGAGCAGGTTTTTTGCCTTGCTGTGTTACTGCTCTGCTAAGCCAAACAACACTAAGCCAATTAATATTTGTTTGATAACAAGGCCCTGTGGTATTAGACAGAATGAAACCACAGACATTTTTTATCTGAGACTAGGAGGCAGATGACAGATACTTATGTCACAGAGCTAAGACCCGTGAGACTTGGGGCGTGGTGTAGGGGAGGAGCAGAGCCATGCAATTCGCCCTTAAGGCTATAGGTGCTCTGTAGGGGCACAGAGAGGCCAAGAGGGAATATTTAATGTAAAAGCTGGATTGATACTAGTGGAGTCTGGGAGAGACCCGCTGATGAGCTGATTGGACTAAGGCTCACTCTAAGGCTTGTGGGCAGCCTCCCTTATTTAGTCTCAGTAATAACAAGGCATGGCAGAAAAGCAATTAAGGGAGGACTACATTAGAGACAAAGCTGGGCAAGAGCCACACAGCCACCAGGGGACATTATGGCCACCTTCTGGCCCGAACCTGCCACAAGGCTGGCAAATTCTCGGAACTCACTGGCATGTCAGAAGAGTTCCTGATAGAGCTCCATACATGTCATGACCTCCAAGCTTACCAGGTGGTTGGTGAGGGTCTGCCAAAGTCCCAGCTTTCACACAGCTCTCTGAAGCAGTAGCACTAGCCTACAGGGCTCCAGAGCTGTGTGGAAGCAGGGACTCTGGTCAGACCCTGCACTGACCAGCTGATGAGCTCAGAGGTCTTCATATATACAGAGCTCCAATAGGAGCTCTGCTGATATGCTAATGCACTCAGAGAGCTCTCTGCACTTGTGCCACACAGTCAAAGGGGGATGATGACCCCAGTCTGCTACATCCCCCCTGGACCCACCCCTAATCAAGTGGCTTTCTGAAATGTGACTTTTGCAGACTCTCAAACACCTTGCACTGCACAAACAACTGCAAACTGTTCAACTGCTATATTTGCAGCTACCATGCTTTTAGTCTACCACCAGTTTGGTTTCAGCTGCATGATGGAGCTACCTGAACTGCAATCTCAACAACTGAAAAGAGTGCAAAACAGATCAAAGAAAAGAAAATCTGCAACCAAATTGCATGGAACTCACTGTCACAGAAAATCACTTAGGCCAAGACCTTAAGATGTAGAAAGTGATTTGATATGTCTTTGAATGATGAGCAAGTCTATATTTACCATACCTGATAATTAACAATTTAAAAAAGTGGTACTGAACATGATGTTTCAGGGTTTAAACCAGCCTTTGACTATCAAAGACTAAAAAGAAACCTAACACCCAAAGCAAATGATCTGCCTGTGGTGAGTTTTTTGTATTTTCTCTGAACCCTCTGATATCACTCACTGTCAGAAACTGAATATTCAAGGGTGTGGCTCAGATTCCATGGCAATGCTTATATTCCTATATTTTCACCGTGTTCCTACAATCATTTTTCCCACAAAGCTTCCTTTCTCTTTAAAGCCCAATAAGAATTTTTCTCCTAAGCCCTTTGCATCCACCATTTTGAGCATGATATGGAATATACATTTTGTATCTAAGTGCATGAGGCTATTATCCAGAGTCACAGGTAAGATGCAAATGACTTAAGTACTGGCATCAGGCTTTCCCAGAAATGAAAGTGCATATGCACACTGCCCATATGAATTTCTGTATACAGCTATTGACTATTACTGATACAAGAAATGGTCTCTACTGTGCAGAACTGGCCAGACATTGTGCAAACTGCACACAATGCCTTCTCTGTGCATGAGAACAACATGAGGGCCATGACTTTATTTGCTTTTGTGTGACATTTAACCAACCCCAAACATGAGTAAAGTATTCACTTGATTCCATAACATGCATTTCATAGTAATAAACTATCATCGGTCTTTCATCAGTCCCATGGGATGCCCATACCCACTATGGGACAGGGAAGTCCGGGTGAGGGAGATTCCCCTGCCCCTCATCAATGCTGACCTCATGAAGGAACACTTTGAGAGGCTGGATACCTTCAAGTCAGCTGGCCCCGACAGTTTACACCCCAGGGCACTCAATGATCTGGTGAGCATCATAGCCCAGCCCCTGGCATGGATCTTCAAGAACTCCTGGTGCTCTGGTGAAGTGCCTGAAGACTAGAAGAAGGCCAATGTGTGCCTATATTCAAGAAAGGGAGGAAAGTGGATCCAGATAACTATAGGCCCATCAGCCTGACCTCTATCCCAGGGAAGGTCTTAGCAAAGTTTATTAAAGAGGCAACCCTTAATGGACTGGCTGGCACCAAGATCCTGAGGGATAGCCAGCACAGGTTTGTTGCGGGTAGGTCTTGTTTGACCAATCACATTTCCTTTTACGACCAGGTGACCTATCACCTGGACAAGGGAGAAGAGATTGATGTCATATATCTTGACTTCAAAAAAGCCTTCAATCTGGTATCCCATGATCACTTGTTGGTGAAACTGGCCAATTGTAGCCTTGAGTCCACCACAATCTGCTGGCTGGGAAATTGGCTCCATGGTCGGACCCAGAAGGTAGTAGTTGACGGAAGTCAATCATCAGGGTGGAGGCCTGTGCTGGAGCTCTGGCGGACCTGCTGGAATGCCAAAGCATCAGGTACGCCTCCTGGGTAAACTCAGTGCCCATTGTATTCTTGAGCTCTCCCAGCCTGGTGAGGGAGGTATGTGTGGTGGGGCTGGAAATCTCAGGCATCCACTACTTGATTACACCCCTGGAGACCCTGGCAGTGCAGATCGTGGCCTCCAATGTCCCCCCACACCTGCCAGACCAAGACCTCACCAAAGTGCTTGAGTTCTATGGTGTCCTCACCAGCCCCTTGCGCAGTCTGACCATGGGGAACAGGGACCCCAGGCTCAGGCACGTCCTGTCCTTTTCGAGGCAGGCATTCATGCTCCTCACAGGTGGCACCCAGACCCTGCCTCTCTCCATGATGTTCGTGGTGGATGGGAGGCCCTATGTGGTCTACTTCTCCCAGGGCAACAATTTATGCCGCCGCTGCAGCAGCAGCTCCCACCTGGCTGCCCAGTGCCCACTGGGGCAGTCAGCCGGAGCACCAGATGCTGCACCCGCACAGGGGGATGGCGCGTCCACCTCTGGTGTGGGAACTTCATCAAAGGGTGGGGTTGGGGGATCCTCCAAGCCCCCCTCCACCTCTGCTCCATCCAGGGAAATCGACCCATCTGGCATTAGCTTGCCACCCAGGGAGTGGGGCCTGGGACATCCTCCCAGGTTTCTCCTGCCCCTGTTGTGGCTGATGCCCTGCCCGGTGAAGGGGCTGGGGAGTCCTTCTGGCCCCCTTCTGCCCAGGTCCCCTCTGAGACAGCTGGTTCCCCAAGTGCTCGCGCTCCACCAAGTGGGGTGACCATGGCCCCCTCTCAGCCTCCCTCCCCCCTCCCCCTTCCTGACGGGGTTGCCCCCCCAGTGCAGGGGTTTCACCTGGTGGAGGGGCTGGGATGTCCTCCCAGTCCCTCCCTGTCCCAGTTCCACCTGGGGTGGCTAGCATCTTAGGCACTGGGGCCCCGTCAGGTGGAACAACTGAGACCTCCCCTCCACCTCCCTCCACCCCTGCCTCAGTCGAGGTGATGGACCCAGAGGTGGTGAACCCCAAGCATCCTGGCTTGTCCCCTATGAGGGAGGTGCCAACTGCTCCCAAGAAAGCCAAGAGCAAGAGGCAAAAAGGAGCTTCTAAAGGATCACCTGCTCCTTTGGGGCCTGCCTCTGACAGTACTGGGGAAAATATAGCCAGGGAAACTGAGCCCACCCTGCCTGCCCCCCAGGAAACCCTGCCACCTCAGGCCATGACTGAGGGTGTCCCAGAGACATCTGGAAACCCTTGGCCCCCATCCCAGCTTGTGGGTCTTGTGAGTGGCAAGGCAGGGAGAGAGTGCCTGCCTCCTCAGGGTCAGGCACACAAGAAAGCAGAGGGTCCTGCCACTCCCTGCCCACTTCCCTGCCCACCGAGGCCAATGAAGAAGAGATGGAGTGTCTGCCCTCTGAGCGCCACAAGCAGCTCTGGGAACGGGATGACATTTGGACCCCAAAGTGGATGGGGATCGATCTCCCAGAGATGGTCCTCGACCCAGATACTGAGGGGGGCCTGCTAGGGAGCCTGGCCATTGAGGGTACTTTCACTGGTCTCACTGATAGGTCCCCTCCCAGAGTACAGACCCAAAGGCTTGCAGTTGGCAACATCTAGCTCCTGCTGGAGAACACCCTCTGGGTGGCCCCCAGCTATGGAGGCCTCCTCAAGCTCTTAGAGCAGACCAAGGGCCAGAGGAATGTGACAGAGAGTAGCCACCAATGGTGCCCAGACCCTGAACGGTTTCTCCGTGCCACTAGTGATGCTGCAAGGCTCATGCACTGGGACCCAGGCACGCGTCAACATGCCTTCCGACTTGAGAAGCTGGTGACTCAGGTGAGGAAGGCATGGGGCCAAGGTGGGTCTGCAGAATAGGGTATGGTAAGGATAGGCGTTCCCCTGTCCCTGTGGTTTTGCCCTACTCTATCACCTCCTCTCCCACTGTACCCTGCCTATCCTTCCTCTCTATTCTCCTGCTCATGGCAGTTACCACAATTGCCTTGCTCAACACCAATGGCTGTAGGGACCTGGTGAAGCAGATGGCCATCCTGGAAGGTTTGCAGCAGAAGCAGCTGGCGATCACCTTCCTGCAGGAGAGGCATAGCAACGTGCATGTTCAGGCTGACTGGCACACTGCCTGGAGAGGCCACTTAATTTTAAGCCACGGCACCAACCTCAGCGCAGGAATGGTGACCCTCCTCTCACCACAGCTGCAGTACAACTCAGCGGTGGCACGAGAGGTCATCCCCGGCTGGCTGCTGACTGTCCACATCACCCTGGCACACCAGAGCTTGCTGCTCATCAACATGTATGTGCCCACCAAAGGGAGAGAAAGGGTAGCCTTTTAAGAGACCCTGGGCAACCTTCTGCATGACGCCAGTGAGAATGATGACCTGCTTCTTGTGGGCGGGTATTTCAACTACACCATCGATGCACTGCTAGACCGGCAGGGGCCAGAGCTACACCTGCCTTCAGCCCGCAACCTGCGGACTGTCCTGGAGGTAGCAGATCTTGTCGATGCCTGGCGGGTTCTCCACACTGATGCATGCCATATATCTGGGCAAAGATGATTGCCAGTGGAATCGCCATGGCCCACCTTGACCACCCCAGCACCATCTGCCATTACTGCACAGCAGCTGCATCATCCCATTGGGCCTCTTGGACCACGCCCTGGTCTGCTGCGAACTGAGCCTGCCTGGCAGAGCATGCATGCAGGCCCCTTATTGGTGCCTCAACATCAGGCTGCTGCAGGACACCCACTTCAGGGACTGCTTCATCCAGCTCAGGAGGAGCTGGGAGGCTGCATGAGCTGGCCACTCCTCCTGGTGGCTGTGGTGGGACATGGGGAATATCCAGATTTGGGCATTCTGCCAGCAGTATTCCCAGCTGGCGGCAAGCGAGATCTACCGCCGCACCAGGAGCTGGAGGAAGATGTGGCAGAGCTTGAGGCAGCCCTGCTCCATGCCGGCAATGACATGGCACTCCTCAAGAGCCTCCGGTCCCGCAGGAAATGCCTGTGGGAGCTAGCAGAGGGCGCAGCCCGTGGTGCGAGGGTATGTGCCTGCTGCCAGGACCTGGCAGAGGCCAATGCCCTGACCGGCTTCTTTGGTCTGGAGAGGCAGCGGGCTGCAGCAAAGACATTGGACCATTTCAAGACCCCAGAGGGACAGCTGCTCACGGACCCAGGTGAAGTGCAGGAGCATGCCGTTGCCTTCTATCAGGACTTGTTTGTGGCTGACCCCATTTGTCCGGAGGCTGCCCAACAGCTACATAAGGACCTGCCACACCTCAGTGCTTCACAGGTTGAGGCCCTGGAACATGAACTCTCCCTAGCAGAGCTTAAGGCTGCTGTGGGGGGCTTGCCTCAGGCAGGGCTCCAGGCCTTGATGGACTGCCCGTGGAATTTTACAAAGCCTTCTGGCCCTCCTTGGGCCCAGCCTCCTCCGTGTCTTCCATTAGAGCCTTGCTGATGGGACCCTGCTGACCAGCTGCTGCCGGGCAGTGCTCACCTTGCTGCCCAAGAAGGGAGACCTTGGCTGCCTTAAGAACTGGTGGCCCGTCTCCCTTCTGTGTGCCAACTATAAGATCCTGGCAAAGGTGCTGGTGAACCATCTCTACACCATCATGGCCTCCATCATCGGGCCTAAGCAGAGCTACTGCGTGCTGGGTAGGACCATCCAGAACAACCTGTTTCTGCTGTGTGCCCTGCTCATGGCTATGGAGCATTTTGGTCTGGATGTCGGCTTTGTCTCCCTGGACCAGGAGAAGGCCTTCAATCACGTCGACCACCGTATCTGCTCAGCACCCTTGAGGTTTTTAGCTTCAGACCTCTTTTCATCGTGGTGCTCCAGGTCCTGTACCACAATGCCTCCAGCCTGCTCAAGGTGAACAGCGTGCTGTGCTCCCCATTCCCAGTGCACGGTGGCATACGCCAGGGCTGCCCCCTCTTGGGCATGCTGTACCCCCTGGCCATCGAACTGCTGCTGCACACTCTGAGACATTGCCTGACTAGCTTAGCCCTGCCACTAGCACCGGGCCTGACCACTGGCCCCCTGATCCAGCCGTTGGCGTACACAGATGATGTAACAGTCTTCCTCAGCAGCCAGGAGGATGTGCAGGTCCTGGTGGATTGCTAACACACCTATGAGCTCGCTGCATCAGCCTGCATCAACTGGGGCAAGAGTGACACACTCCTGCTCAGGATGTGGGCCAGCAAACCACCTTCGGACCTGCTGGGGGGCCTCGCCTGGCACCAGGAAGGCCTCAAAGGCCTTGGAGTGTTCCTGGGGCTACCAGCCTTTGCAGCCCACAACTGGGAGGACCTGGAGGATGGAATGGAGGCCCACCTGCAGCACTGGCACCAGAGCTTGCCCCCCCCTCTCCTACTGTGGCCGGGTCCTCATCATGAACAACCTGGTGGTGATGACCCTGTGGAACCACTGCACTGTGCTGGACCCTCTGCTGGAGCTACTCGAGAGACTGCAACAGTTCCTAGTAGACTTCCTCTGGGATGGACGCCACTGGCTCCCATGAGCTGCCCTCTACCTGCCCACCACCAAGGGGGGCCAGGGCCTGATCAACCTGGCCAGCAGTGTGGCCGCCTACTGCCTGCAGGCCCTCCAGTGACTCCTGTATGCCGAATGCCACCTTCCATGGCAGCAGCTGGCATGCTGGCTCCTGCACCTAATGGGGTGCCTTGGCTTTAACCAGGAGCTGTTTATGTTGGACCTCACCTTCCTGAACAGAGCGGTCCTTCCCTTGTTCTACTGCAGCATGGTGCGGGCCTGGCAGGCTGCCTTCCATTTCTGTCCCCAAGCCAGGCACCTGCATTTCCCGCAACTTCTTCAGGAGCCCTTGGTCCACAACTCGGCCCTGCAGCATGTCGTACCAAGTCTGGCCTCTGCCAGCCTCATGGCTGCTCTCATTGAGGCACACACCACCCACCTGGGGCACCTCCAAGACCCTGCTCAGACAGGCTAGCTGTCAGCCAAAGCCCTGGCTGCCTGGCTGGCACTGTGCTCCGCCCACACTGCAGGCCGGCTTCTGCAGGCTGTTAGGGCTGATGGAAGCAGCGACCACCCTATAAGGCTACCTCCAGGCTCACCAGGCCCTCCCCACTACGGACGCCACAGGTGGCGCCTTCCCACCACTGCTGGTCATCCCAGCTGTGGCCAGTGAGCTGGCTGACCAGCCCAACACACTGCTTAGGCTCCTTGTGCCCCCCAGCAGCAATATGGGCTGCCCTTTGGCACACTGCTCTGGAAGGGACTCTACATGTGGGTGGTGCGCACCTGGCATGCCCAGGTGCTGGTCAGCTGCCCTGACAACATGTGGTACCAGCACCTGGCATGGCCCAGGACCCCAGTGTGGTGCACACTGTACAAGCTGCCCACCACCAAGAAGACCAGTGACCTCCACTGGAGATTGGTGCACAGCATCCTGCCCACTGGCACCTTTGTGTGCCACCTGGACCCAGTGGCCTCGGCAGCCTTCCCCTTCTGCCCAGGGGTGCTGGACAAGGATATTTTCCATGCCTTCCTCGACTGCCCCCAGCTGCAGCCACTGTTTGCCACCCTCGGGGCACTGCTTTGGGCACTGGGCTGGGACTTCTCAGAGAACACCTACATCTACTCCTTCCCAAACCAGACGGCCAAGCAGGCCGCAGTCAGCCTGCCCAACTTCCTAATGGTCCAGGCCAAGATGGGCACCCTGAAGAGCCAGAGAAACCAGCTCCCCGGGACCGGGATGGATGATGCCTTGCAGCTCTTCTGCCTGTTGGTGCGGACCCCCCTCTCGCTTGAGTTTGAGCATGCAGTCCTCCGGCAGTCGGTATCCACCTTTGAGGAATGCTGGGCCATTGAGGGGGCACCGTGCCGAGTCGAGGTGGAATGCCTGCTCCTTGCCCTGTGATGCCACCAGCTGCTTAGGGTGCAGAGACACATCCAGTGAGCTGAGACCTCAGGCTTTGTCCATTATGTCCTGAGGCCCCCCCCCCCGGCTTCCCCACTGGCAAGAACTGTATATATGTACATACTTCTTTTGTTCTTTCTGTTTTTTGGGTTTTTTGTCTAGAATGTGCAGGCAGGCTTTGCAGGCCATGAGCCCAGGCCTTGTCCTTGAAGCCCAGACCTTTGGGCCAACCTGTACATAATTTCTACTGCCCCCCATTTGTGACCCTCCCTGGAATAAATGTTTCTTAAAAGTCAAGTCTTTGTGATAACTGTATATACATTTATTTACATTAACTTAAGTCCCCTGACTGTCCTGGCCTGGTTCCATAGAGACAGAGGGAAACTGAATGGTCTGCAGTTCCTCCACAGCACACCTGCCAGCTAACAATCCCCTTCAACTGGAGAAGGGGAGTATATACCCGAGTTACCTGGGCTACAAAACATAATAATCAGAACTAGTTAAGCCTCAAAGTAAAGCTTTAACAAAAATGGGGAAAGGTTATAAACAAACAAAAAATTAGAAGGAAAAGCCAACTAGGACTAAGGTTTTTAGAATAGGCTTGGCCCATTCACATAGGACCAAGTAGTGCACATCACAGTGCCTGAGAAATTATCAAAAAGAAAGCCTAGGCACTTAAGAAAATACTTAAAGCAAACCAATCCATCTGGCTCCAAACTAGAATAACATATAATGTGCATGATACCACTCTTAAGTGCTGTGGAGTATAGCTACTGAGCAGGAAAAACGTATATTCTTGGGCTTGATTCCCCTATGAAATACGAAGAAGTAAATCTGAAGCAAGTCCATGGAAGTCAGTGGAGTTACATTAATGTAAGAGGTAGAAGATTCAGGCCCAAAATTTCTAGAGTGAGCCTGTGAATTGAGCCACACCCTGTATCTTCACCTGTAAGACTGGTTTTACCATGAGATGATCTGTGAGCAACATGTCAGTGGCCAAGTTTCCACTCCTGCCCCTGAAATAATTGTACTGGCATAACAGATACCTTTAAGCTTTGGAAATCTTACAAATTTTCTTGTACAACCACACATGCACACACATACATCCACACAGGAACAGACTCCAGAATTCTTGGATCAGTTATTTTCCCGTTTACTAGAAGCCTTCAGTTACCTAACTAAACCACTGGTGTATTGTGATTTTGATTAGTTAATCCTGGGAGGTGTACTGATGAGCAACATGATATATGCCTGAGTAGATAGAAATTGACAGCAAAAAAAGTTCAGTTAAGGTGTCTGTTATGACATTCAGCTTTGCTAGAGGTCCATACAGGTTTCCCTCGTTTTATGTAGGTTCTGTATGTGAGAATTTGCTCTTATGCAATGACCCTTTTTATACCAAAAATCCGTTGCATGCAAGGTAAATTTAGTCATATGCAATCAGTGTGATGCAAGTCCACAGTCAGCTGCTTTGTGCGGTGCATTGTGGGACTGACGCATGGATCTGTGCTCCTCGCTTGTTGTCTGTGACACGTTTCTGTAGTTGCTATCCCTATTATGGCTTCTAAGCGTCCCACTAGCTTATCTCCTACCCTTCTCTGCTGTTGGCAAGTATCAAAATTGTCTTGTAAAAGTGGTAGAAATGGGTCTGAGGGTCGGTACAGTCAATGTCTTGGAGCATATTGCTATTTGTTACATTGTAAAGTGGGTTCCCTTTATGCGAATTCGAGTTATGCGCCATTTTCCAGGAATGCATGTACAGCAGAAAGGGAAGAAAACCTGTAATGATTTGATTTTGCATGAACTACCATACAGGAAAATCATGCTGAAGTCTTTGATGGTTATACCTATTGTGGCTTTTACAGAATCCCAGCCAAGAGCTAGGGTATGTCTCCTTCCAGGAGACTGTGTATGTGACCAACTCAAAGCATTGTGGCAAAATTATCAAAGGCGCCTACTTGACTTTGGAGACTGTGCTGCATTTTGAAAAGTGATTTAGGTGCTTCCAGCATTAAGCAACATGTACTTTTCAAAGCATAAACTGCATGGATACTTTCTGCAAATGTTACTTCTTATGTTTTTCATAGAAAAAGGGAAAATTACAAATATAAACTATAAAGAGGCTCTAGCACAGTTAACACAGCTCCAAGTATAAATGACAGGACATGCTCTAATACACATATAAAATATTTTGGCTCCAAAAACCAAAATTAGGACTTCAGCATAAATAAATTATCTGGTGTTGTTTATGTACTTTTCTATAAAACAGCCCCCTTGCAAGGGATATAAATGCTAGTTAAGGAAAACTACAAAAACACAAGCTCCTGATTTTGTACATTCCTAATAGGCACGTAGAAATTCAGGAGCTTGTGTTTTTTGTAGCCTATAGGCAAGGACATGTGCATGCAACATTGTGTCTCTGCTCGGCCTCCTTGTAATTGTGAGTGGACATAGTGCTCAAGTATATATGAATCCTGCTCGGAAGTGCTCATTTCATTGCACTGGCTCCTTACATACATAGAGTTGAGAGCCAGAGCAGAGGGATGGCACGATGTGCATGTACATACCCCAAAGCCAAAACACAGCTGGGAAGTTTAATTTTAGATCTTCCAGCCATTACAAAGTCCCTTAAAAATGTTAAAGTATGTGTGTGCCTTCCACAATGCCAAGCATGCAAAGAGCCTTTGTTAACACAGGGGAGCAGGAAAGATGCACTCTTTCCTTTTTACAGGTTTTAAAAAATGACCCTAAATGTGAGGATGCACAGAAATGGGAAACAAAGTCATTATCTCAAGCAATGCAGCATTCAAAGCAGACAGATCATGAGGTAATATTATGTTTAAGCTCTCTAGAAAAACAGGACTCAGAATCAGTAACATGACTGATTTCCAGACAGCCCTTTGTCAGATCGTCTCAAGGCACCTTTCAAGCATTAACAAATATTCAGTAACAAGAAGAAAGTACTAGTTTTGCTTTCTTTATGGGGAACTGAGACATGGAGCAGTTACATGACTTGCCCAAGGTCAGACCATAGGTCTGTGGCAGAGATTGGGATAAAAGCTGACAATTAATTTTGGGATTTAACCTTCAGGATAATATGTACTTTCACTATTCATTTTGATGTGCCCATTTTTATTTGTGTTGTCATTCAGTTGAACACTAGCTGGCTTGGCACCTTAGCAAAGGCCTAGCTCTAACACAGCTTGTAATTCTTGGCCCCAAATCTGCAAAGAGAACCATGTTGAAGAATTTCTTAGGCCACATGAAGCCACACTGACCTCACTAGGGCACCACAGTGGCAGAGGAGACCACCTGCAGTGCTCTGTGTGATGTACTGGATTATCAATGTATGAGTGGATTAAAACAGGGGTGTCAAACTCACCTTGTGCCCTGAGCCATATCTAGACCACAGGGTCCTCATGGTCCAGATCTGGCCCAGGGCATGAGTTAGTGATGGCAGTGGCTACCTCAGTGGCAACGAGGCAAATGACCACAGCCCAGGCAAGTGCTTGCCATGGCTTAGGTATATAAAGGACCATAGTCAAGGAGACCACAGGGTGACTGAAGGCTGTTTCACAGCCTTGACTTTACCCCTGTTCCCAGTGGCCAAGATCCTGAATTTTGTGCCAAGCCCCCTATACAGCTAGTCATGCCCCCAAGTCCCTGGTCCACCTGTAGCCTAACCATTGGGTTGGAGTGGCTCTATGGTATAGGTCCAGCATGAGGGCTGTAAGTTTGATACCCCTGCATTAGACAAAAGGAGAAATTTCTGGAACAGTTGGGCTTCCGAAGTGTTTGGGCAGAGACAGAAAGAGACTTACCTTAACATGAAAGAAGTGGGAGTGGATAAAGGATACAGAGGCAGCAGTCAGGGGAGAAGCTTGGGTGGAGCACGAGGTGCTAAAGAGAGTGTAGGAGGAGATGAGGGAAGAGATATAAGCACAGTTACAGCTATTGCAAGCTTTGAAAGTAAGGAGAGGCTTACACATTCTGAGAATTATGCAAATATGGTACAGCCACACAGGCATTCAGGAAGGAAAGTCATGAGTATCTAAGGTCTGCCTAGTTTCACTGATTTATCTCAAGGTGCAATTTGGAACAGATTGAGTTAAAGTAGCTTATATCAGTTCATTTGCAAGCACAAGCTAAATGGATGCAACAGTTTGAGAATATGTGTGTGTCCACACAGAACAGTTTAACTAGATGGGTTGGGTTTTTTTAATGTTTAAGTAAACTGATGCAACTTGAATGTAGACAAGGCCTGAGGTGGGGTGGGAAAACAGCGCTTGTATTATTTCACAAATAGTACCTAAACAAGTGATTATAGACTTTTGAAATGAATATGCATGAAAGGGAAGAATTAGGGCTTGGTGAAACAAGTACCAGTCTGTATGTGACCCGGTTAAATCATGCAGTCTTAACTGTCTCCTAATGCAATTTATTTAAAGCCTTGTCCTTGGTGTTTGTTGGCATTTCAGAATTTTCATTACAGAAAACAAAATAGAATAAAAGAAATTCCATGATTGGCTGCTGACCACTCAAATTACCTACCCGCGTGACCTTAGGGACCTGCAGGAAAAAATCCCTCACCTTCAAGGTGTGGCGGCTGTGCAGCTATTACAGCACCCTACAAGATATTCAGGTAATGAGGCAAGACTCTGCAGAGGAAAGTAGTACAGACCAAAGGCAGAGAAGGAGCCTTTAAAGGGAAGCCAGAGACTGAGTTAAGGGGAGTGTATTGTGGGAGTGGGAACAATGGAGAGAATAACATATGAAGAGATAAGATAGTATAAGGAACAGGATATTCAGAAGAGAAAATGGCATGATGTAAAAAAAAGAGAACTGCCTGGACCAGCTAGGTAAGACCCAGGTATGTAACCATGCCATACTATTTCCAGCAGCAGGTGTACCCTTTTCTCTTCCCTTTAGTTTGCCAGTTTTGGTCATTGCATCTTGCCTCCTCCACGCTGGGGCAGGGACCTGCTTAAGTGCTCATACAGTGCCTAGGAAACAGAGCCAATTCAAATGATATATTAATAAACTGCAGGGTAGAAATATAATCTTCAAAACCAGAAGACAGTGTTAAAATGAACACAAATCCCTTAACAGAAGAGGAGAAGCTGAAAGGACAATGACAATCTAATGTGCAAGGGGTAAAGAAGGCTGATATTTATTCTAATTCAAGAACTAAGACTGCACATTGATGAGGTTCAAGGTAGCCAGCTCCCACACAGTTCAGCATTGAAGTTTATTCAGGAGTGTGAAGACTGGCTCTACACTATCACTTGAACATAAATGCTGCTTTTGCCTCACTCTCTAAGAAGGACCAAGTTGGTTTTATTTATTTATATTGTCCTTTCACAAGAGAAAGAGGTATTAGGAAGACACATTCCTGCTCTATGACTGGGCTCATGTTTCTAAGCATGTAATTCAGTCCAAAAGGTCACACGGCCAAGCTCATTGGCAAAGGATGAGTGACAGCCTACCCTGCAGGCTGACAACCCCCCAAGATGAAACATGAATAACTCAAGCTGTGATAGTGAGGTACAGTCCCCAAATATATCATGAAGGACAAGGGCACTTTTCACATTGAACCCTACCTTACCTTCTCAAATCAGATGATACCTATAGATGTATTATCATTAAAAAAGTAGAAGAATCAGCTGAACTCATGTCATATATATTTGCAGGAGGTCAGTCTTTTCTTGCTTTCTGATCATTCCTTGCCCCTTTTTAATGTCCTTTCTTTGCAGCCAGCATGCATAGCTTAACTTGAGAAAAAATAGACCGTTCCCCAGAGAAGCATTGTGGCCCAATGGCAAACTCATAGATCTGAGTGCCAGAAACTGCTGGGCTTTGTCCAATACTCTGCTATTGACATTGCATGACTTTGCGTGAGCCAAACTACTGTGTCTCTTCCCCCCCACCCCATAAAATGGGATAAATCTTATGCATCTTAGAGGAATGCCAAGAGATGTAACATATTTGTGCAGCACTTTGAAAATATACAGCTGAAAACTGGACATAAATGTTAAGGATTGCTATTGCTCACATGACCAGAAAGATGAAAGGACACTGAGTGAGACATTTCTTGGAGAAGCATTCTCTCACTAGTGAGCACTTCTAATTGTTACCAAGGAAAAAAAAAGATGATGGCAGAAAGAACTTTGTAATTTTTTCCTCTTGTCTAGTAAATAAAATGCTTAGTACCCTAGGCAAACCTTACAAACATTTTGCTGCAAGCTGACGTGCATTATTCTTTGTACGTAGCTCTGCACTTTACAGTGTTCTTTACTCATTAACATTTTCTTACCTCCACACCTGTTCAATATTACATGTTCAATTTTGAAATACTGTCTTTTTTGTCCCCTTTTTCACCATCTGTTGGCACAATCCAGTGTGTGTCTGGGTAAGGTCCAGCTGGCACACACAGAAGGTGAATACATTCAGATCCTCTGAAATTGCTGATTCAGGGAGGGAGATACTCAAAAGGCCTGCTTCTGTACACTGATAGCACCACAGCTGAGAAGCCTATCATTGCAATCAGCGATAGTGCCAAACCTTATCAATGCACAGACATCCTTCACCCCACCCTGCCCTCCCCTCACCCCAGACTTGTATGTTGTAATCACATAAACAATGGGAAATGCAGAATACCGATCACAAAGACAACAGCTGCACTCCAGGGTCAGGCTTTGAATACTCGCCTAACAATGGTAATGTGTAACCCCATCTCAGCTCCCAGCTCTGAATAATGTATTTATAGATGCAATATCTCTTTCAGTGGCCTATTTAAGAATGTCTTTTCATAAATGCATGGAAATTGAAATTATTCTTCACTCTCCAAAAAGGTTAAGGTAAACCTTCTTTACAAATATATTTTATCATGTAGAGGGTGAGGGGGAGTGAAGCAACTGAAATAAAAGAAAGCAAATTGTAGACTCTTTTCTAAACTTGGTTTTGTTAAAAAATTTAATGCATGCCATTACTAGAGGGTTTGTAATAAAGTACTTGGTTCATATCAAAAATAGGTAAAACAAAAATATCTAAATAACAAAATGCCTTGAAAGTGATTCATGCTGCCATTCCTTTTGAGAGATGTATAGGTTGCCTATTTTCTAATAAAATTAATTTCGTCATATATGCTATAATCTGAGCATCCATTGTGCATGGACTTTTCTAACATCCAGGAGACCATGAGCCATATTATACATGAAAACATGATTAGTTGAGTTCAGTTTTAGGTTTTTAAAATACTATTAGTTGTTGCCCATTTATTGTCTAAACATGCGATTTCACGCAAAAGCAGAGGGAAAAAGGTCAACTAAGCTCACAAAAGATTAGGAAAGCTATCTCGTTGCAATTCTTTCCCATTCATATTATTATTTACTGATGATAATTATTTCAGTTTTTTCTCCGTAACCTTGTCCAGCACTATTTACATTGATTTGTCTTTAGGTTTTCCCTAATTTACATTAGCTACTAAGATATTGTTCCCAACAAGCTCTGAGTTTTAAAATCATATACTCTGCATGTGGTTGAATGAGAGTTGATTCATTCTCTGGTAATCAACTGAAGAATTAAATGCATTTAGAAGTTCTATTATACATACACAAACACACATATAAATGTGCACGTGTATGTGTACACTTGTGTGTGTAATATGTATATGTATAAATAAAATGTGGCAAAACAGTCTCTAAATAGAAAAGAGCTCCATGATACTCACAGAAGCAACGAGTAAAAATATCCTTTGGGCTTCAACTATTTCTCTTTTGAAACAAGTAACGAAAGCTATTGGTGATGTGAAATGCATTTTTGCATATTTGCTAAATTAAAACATATCATATTTTCATACTAGTATAAGTATTGTAAGTATATGGCATTATTAACTGTTATCTGTACAGTGTGCTGGAAAAAAATGGGTGGCCTCTTTGTATTCTCACCCCTTCCATCCACTACAATCCACAGGAAAAGTCTCATGACTGGCAGCTGGTTGACTGCCCTATTATCTGAGTCTGCGTCCAGTCTGGCTAATTACAGTCACTGATTACTAAATACTGAGCAGCACTGTCACCTGCCTTAGCCTGACAGGATTATACCATCTGTGCCACATGGCCAGGGTATGGAGAGCTGGTGAAAGGTCACAAAGAGGGGCAAATAGCCCTTAATGGGAGGTAAATGTATGTTTACAGACGTGACAGCTGACTGTCATTAGAGTGTATATATGGTAACAGCTGAAGACACTCTCCAGGGAAAAAAGTAGTATAGGAGGTGTGACTTAATCTGACATTCTTTACCCCCAAACTTGATATCATGCACTAGACAGATATTGAAGGAAAGAGAAAACATGCATTTATCAGGAACACATCCTTTAACACTGGGTTGAAATCAAATGATGGAAGACATACTATAGAAAACAACTCTATGTAGACAAAGAATGGACTAGGCAACAGAGATGTATATATTGTATTGTCAGTGTATGACTTTTAAGGCCAGGAAAGTACATGGTATGATAGCGAATATTTACAGTCACTTGAAAATTTTGCATCTCCTGTCTTAATCTACCAGGAGGATTTTTCATTTTTTTACAAAAGATTACTAGTATATAGTGTTTGTGATTTATTTATTACACAAACATGTTTATGGCACACATACACACACACACATGCATGGGTGTGAATCTCTACACATTCGAGTTATGCATATACAAGTTTTGAAACTGAATTTTTCGAGTATGGAATATACATGTCAATATTGTATGCTATGCATTTGTTATTCACAGAAAAATAATCAAGCCACCTCCTTTTGTGGTCTGCAAACTTTCACCAAAGATTTTAATGACCTGTACCCAGCCAATGGCAAGAACATATACATCCTCCTCATTCTTCATCACCTACCAGACACCTTCAGCACAGGCAGCCATATTCTTCACCTTGAAATCCTTGAATTCCGTTGTCTGGGACCTCACCTGATTGCTGTGACTTTTCAAAGTTAATGGCCAGAGGCTCTGCAATCACATCAGCCAACTTCCTTAGCATCCTTGGGTGCACTGCATCCAGCCCCATGGACTTGTGCACATCCAGCTTTTCTAAAGAGTCTTTAACCTGTTATTTCACCACGGTTGGCTGATCACCTTCTCCCCAAACTGTTGCCAGATGCAGTAGTCTGGGATCTGAACCTCTTCTTCTTGTTGCTAGAACAGGTTTGGATTACACTCTGACTCTTGAGGGGTGGGTCTGCGGCGGTGGCAGCTGGAAGCTGGAAGGAGCTGCCATCACCACCTGAGTTGCTTAGAAAGGCACATGGTGGGCCAGGGGCTCATCTCGTATGGGGGTCTCAGCCACTCCGAGTCCCTCCCCCCCACTGTATTTTGAACCCTGCTTGTAGAAACGCTTCTTATTACCCTTCACATTCCTTGCTAGCTGCAACTCCAGCTGTGCCTTGGCCTTCCTGATTTCATCCCTGCATGCCTGAGCAATACTCTTATACTCCTCCCTAGTCATTTGGCCAAGCTTCCATTTCTTTTAAGCTTCCTTTTTTTTGTTTTAGCTCACTGAAGAACTCCCTTCTAAGCCAAGCTTGGCGTCTGCTATACTTGCTGATCTTCCTGAGCATCAGGATGGTTTGTTCCTGCACCCTCGGTCAGGTTTCTTTAAAACACAACCGCTTTCCTGGACTCCTTTCCCCCTCAGACAGGTTTCTCAGGGGATCCTGACCATCAGTTCCCTGAATGAGTCAAAGTTGGCTTTTCAGAAGTCCAGGGTCCTAACTCTGCTATTCTTTTCTTCCTTTCCTTTGTCCTCCTCGTTCTTGCACTCAGAGCCCTGTAGTCACTTTTGATCTGCTCAGGGTCGCCCCCGGCAGTATCATTGGTGCCCGCATGGATAAGCAGCATGGGGTAGTCAGAGGCCCAGATAAGTCTCAGTAATCCTATTGTAACATCTCAGATCCAGGCTCTGGGCAAGCAGCAGACTTCCCAAGACAACAGATCAGGTCAGCACACGGATGCCTCCATCCCCCATAGAAAGAAGTCTCCAATCATCATTACTTATAACTTCCTCTTGGTGGCAGTGGTCTCGATCCTCCCAGTCTTCAGGAGGCCTGGCATGACCTGTTCTGTCAGTGGAACATGCTTCTCCTCCTCTGTTGCTAGGGCTCCATATCTATTCTCCAGGAAGGCTACTGCAGGTGGGGATGAAGACTACAGCTTGTTGCCAGAGGTCACAAGCTTCCAACTTCCACCTTCCTGGGAGTCCAAGTCCTTTTCCTTCTCTAGCACTGACTCTGGCAGTCCTTCCGCCACAGTCCTAGAGGTTTCCTCCAGCATTGAATTGATTAAGTCATCGTGGCAGAGGATACTTTGGAGCCTTGCTGCCTCCTCCTGTAGCTCTCTCACCTGCATCCTGAGGGACACCACTGGGGGTACCACTCACCTCACAAGCACTCCCCCACCTGGCTGTCACTGGAAGGAAACTGCAAGCCACAGTCTCCACAGCATCAAACCAAGACCTGAGTGGAAGCCTCTGCAGGGAGCAGTCCTACTTAGATAGACATCTCACAGGTGCAAACAGAGGAAGAGCTGGCAGTGGCAATAGCAGTGGCTCAGGCATTGCAACATCCTCTAGCCATTTCTCTAGGCCTGTTGCCTCTCTCTTCTTGCCCCTTTCCAAGCAGACCTTCCCTAGCAAAATCCCCTGTAAGCCGGCCTGTTTGCTACTCTTTCATCCTGGAAATTTCCCTTTTTCCTGTTTCCTCTCACCAAGCTTACAGTGAAGAAAGGCAAGAGAAAATTTTCCAGACTGAAAGTCCCTAGCGAACACCCCTTGGCTCTAGACTCTAGTCAAGCAAGGTTAAGTATTGGTCTAACTCAGAGGTGAGCAAAATAGAGGCCATGGGCCCAATCTGGCCAGCCAACTGATTGTATGTGGCCCACAGATCAATGGCTGCAGAGCATAGGATTCGGCCCATAGGGATCCAGTGGTTACAGCTGCTACATTGTGCTGGGTGGACGGGTACGTCCCAGTCTCATCCATAGCTTACACCAGCTCCCATTTCATGCACCAGAAGCAGCACTGGGTCCTGAATTTGCCTGGTGCCCAGCAATGGACACGGCTGCTCATCATGGTCAGGGCCACCTCTCTGTGTCCATCTCCCCCGTCTCCTCTCCCCCCAACCATACCGCACCTGCAGCATGGCCCCACAGCTTACACCAGCTCCTGACCCATGCATCAGAAGCAGCACTGGGTGGGCACTGGGATCAGCTGTGGCCACAGGTGGCAGCTTCCCCCTGGGGATCGGGGCATTTGCTTGAGCCCCTCCATGGCATAGAAGGGTGGACTGGAGGCTGAAGCTGTTGCCCACACTAGCTCCCCTCCCCTATCTCTCCCCCCAGTCCCATCCTACATAAGGAAGTTTGCTTAGCTGTTGTAAGTGGTGAGCGGGGTGCTGATCCAGCCCACAACAGCTCCCTAAAACTCCCTATGTGGCACTCAGGCACAAATAATTCCCCACCCTGGTCTAACTCCTGAGTTTTAATTGGTTACACTGAATATACATAGGTTAGGTGGTCTTAATTAAGGAAAGAGTATACTACCTTAAAGGCTCCCCTTCAAAGAGGAGCGGCAAACTGACCTGTGAACTAACTTGTGAACTGCTTGCAAATTGCTGTCTGCAGTCCCTGTTCAGTTGCTCCCTGGTTCTTTGGAGAATAGCCTTTTATATCCTGCCGGGCCTGGCTCCACCCTCTTGTCCAACACAGGCAGCACTCCCAGCCGCTCAGAGTACATGCCCAAAACACACCCAGCCCACCAAATAAATACTCAGCAAGCCAAACACACAGGCAGCCCTGGCTCACCTACCTTCCCAGAGCAGGATCTGGTGCTTGGCTCCTCTTCCCCTTTCAGCCTCTTGCTCCCAGAACACTGTCTGCAAACTTCCCTGTTTGATCCCTCCCATCTGTGTTTCCATCCATTTTTTCTTGTCTCAGAATGTAAGCTCTTTAGGTCATAGACTCTCTTCTTCATATTTTTCTCACTTAGTGGTATTCAGGACCGTAAGTGGGAGAAGGAAAACAGGCCTGAGGGGAAGTTCCAGACAAATCATGGTTTAACTACAAGTCCTCAACAGTGGATCAGGCAGAAGAAGATGTCAGGATATCAACTTCTGTAAAGACAGAAGGAGGCTGCAGCAAGATGGAGGTCTTCTGTCATCTAGGGCTATCCCTTGCCACTTGGCCCACATCTCCACCTTATCCAGATGGTGTAGTTGCCATTTCCATGCACTAGCCTCCTCATGTTAAAGTCACATGTGTCCCTCCCCCTACTGTTGCTCAAATTTGCCTGTTCTTTTTTCATACCTCATACTCAATCAGCCCATGGCCCTCTTACCTCCATTCTCAACTAGTTTTTCTTGTGCTCCCTCATCCTCCAACACACTTTAATTTTTACATAATATAGATTTAAAAAAAAAACAACCCACAGTGTTTATAATAAAGGAGTATGCAATGATCACATAAGAAAGGAGGGAGTGACTGTCCACAGGAACAGAAAGCTGTGTTTATATCAGCCATGATAAAAGTTTAACCATGGAACAGAGAGTTGCCATCTTGGCAACATGCTATATGAATCAGAACATAACAAAAACAGTTACTGATAAACATTCAAGCAGATTTGTAGGGTAATTAGTTAAGTAATTTATGTTTGTTTAATTAGATCCAGTAATGGTGGTTAAATAGAAAATAAACTTTATATTTATGAAAATATTACATGTTTTACCTCTTAAGCTATATCCCCATATGAGCATATGTCAGAACAGCAGAGACTTCCTATGCCTGAAGAAGAGTGATTGCACCTGAAAGCTTGCAAACAACCTTTTCCCAACTACTCAGTTGGTCTAATAAAATATATCACATCTCCCCAAAGAATCTTGCCTGCCTATATCCCCATATGAGACCCTGGTTGATGAAATTTCCAAAGAAGCCAAACTTGAAAAATCTGCAGCAATGAAGATATCGAACAGGTCCTGAAGTTGTGCTTTGAAAATTCACATCTTTAGATACAATTGTATAGACTATTTGAGGCCCCTTGTTCAATTCCAGCATGCTAGTCCTCTGTGTATTCTCACGAATAGCTCCATCCAAGTCAGTGAAGATAATCATAGGTTAGCCTGGTGAGATATTGCGAAATCAGCCTAAAATCTTGTCTACTTTAGGAAAATGATCCAGAGCTGACAATGGGCATCCTTCGTAGTAAATGCAGCTGAATGAGTAACAAATCTAGCTGCTGGCATAGATCAGGACAAACAGTACTTGGCACTGCTTAGAAACCATTCTGTGCTACATACCTACCCAAAATGAATGGTGCTGATGAACATGTCATGACTTGATTGACTCTTTCAGTTAAACAGGATTCAGGTACAGCCTTGCTGGCAACAGATAAGGTTTTCAGTACTTCTGTTTTAACACTATTTAAAAACAGGGAAGAAAAATGTAAGAAAAAAATCAGTCCTAGAGGTTTGTTTCAGTTTAAAAAATGTCTTCTGAAACTCTGAGATCCATGTTCTGGCTGGCGTGCTCTGTAGAAACTGTTATAACCAGCATCAATAGGCAAGGGTAGATACTTTTAAATTGTAAGGCTAGGGGCAGACATTACACAGAAACCAGTTTAAGTGCTCTGGAACTGATTTAAACCTGTAACAACAGAAGCTCATTGCACATAAACCAATCTGAAAATGGCTGAAACTGGTTTGAGATAAACCTGGTTGAATCTAGTATCAGACTTAACTGATTTGGGTCAAACCAGTTTATGCAATGTCTGTCCCAGACCTCTTACTGGTTTAAGATAAACCGGATGCCCCTAGCATCCCAACATGCTCTCGGGCTAGGTGGGGCTCTCTGCTCCCCCACTCCCCTCTGCTCCCTGACCAGAGCTTGGACAGAGACCTGCAGGTACAGAGCATCTACCTGGCTTCTCCCTGCTAAGCAGGGATTATTTCCCCCTCCTCTCTGCCTTAATGCAGACACCTCAGCATTAGCTAGCAGACTACATACTGGCTATGGTCTGTGCTGTGGAAGATGACAGAGGCAGAAAGGCTTTCTGGAGCTAATCAACAGGTAACTTAATGTCCTTCCTTGGGAGAGCTGTTTAAGAAGAGTTCCACTAGTTAATGGAGAAAGGCTTTTTTTTTAATGGCTTGATAAACACCAAGTTAAGGGTAATAAACATTCCCTGCTGAGCTGCATGGTGGGGTAGGGGCTAGGCCATTCTATCCGGCCCATGGGGCCACTAAAAAATTTAGAAAATTAATATTCATCTTTCCTGGGCTGCCTGTCATGCGGCCCTCGATGGCTTGCTGAAACTCAGTAAGCGGCCCTCTGCCCAAAATAATTGCCCACCCCTGGAACAGAATCTCCTTATTATGAGCTTTCCTGTTGCACAGACTGAAAGTACATTCTTCCCCTCAGAACTCTGCGCTATCATGAGAAAGGTACAATGCAAGCTGAAGACAATGAGCAGTATATTTCAAAGTCGGGAAAAGGGTTCAAACAAAGGAAGGCTTCTCTGCACTGTATGGCTTCATTACTCAAGTCTGAGAAGAGGTTTAATCCCTGATCAACATAGCAATGTCAAGAAAAGTCCTTTTAAGTTTTGCTGGTCTGACTTATTTTGCTCAGTATGGTGGGGAGGAGACTGGAATAAAGTTTAGCAGGAAAATAACAGTATTAGCAATTGAAGTTGCACTTGCACAAAGAAGCACTTCACTGGCATATAGCACGCTGGCACAGTTATACCAACAAAGTGTTGTCCCTACAGACTTGGGTTAACAGTGCTTTGCTAGTAAAATTATACTAGTATACTATGCAAGAAAAGCCATCCTAAATAGGCTTATTGTAGCTTATTGTAGTAGCACTTAATTTGAGCTGGTATAGCTTAGTCCAGCTCTCCCCTTGAAACAAAATATGTTATGCTGGCAAACTATAATTTTACTGAGGTAATTTTGTCTATGGCAGAGACTTCTGCTGGCACGTGCAAGTCAAAGGCCATAGTTGTGACCAAAAGAGCTATGCTGGCAAAACGTTGTAATATCAGCCTGGCCCAAGTGATTCAAGTGAGCATGTTCCACATTGTATGGAAGTGTTCTAAGGCTTGATTTATATTAGGAAAGTTTTGTTGTTATAGCTATTCAGATATAATTACAGTGGCAAGTCCTTGCAGAGTATATGCTCATGTACAGGCTCACAAACTTCTCAATAGAGGCCTGTATCAAAATGGGACTGAGCAAGATGCAAGGGTATTACAAGAAAGTGATAGGAGATGTCACTAGGGATCATATGGAACAAGATGGACAGCACAAACTGTTCAGGAGTAGGAACCCTGAAGCGAGTAATAACGAAGACGATGACAATGACAGCAGCAGAGCTAACAGTAAAGAAGATGATGACAACAGCAACAACTGAAAGGACTGGGAAATAAACAGGGGTAGGAGAGGAGGGAAGATGGGTTAGGGGTGAGGTCGCATCCTTGTGATTGTCAAAGGTGATGGTGACGGACATGTAGGTATGCAGACCCATGGGGGTATGGTGGGCATATTGTGATGTGAATGCAGAGATGTGCTTTAGACTGTGAAGTGAGCCACAGCAGCCACAGGACAGGTTGGTAGAGGTATTGAGCTGTGTGTATATATATACACATATATATTTATATATATATTTTTTTATTATTTTTTTTTAAGAATAGATAGCAACAAAGTGCTTTCCTGATGTAGTTTGTACCTGTTCCCCAAATCAAGTAAGACATACTGACAAGAACATTTATTATCAATGACTTCATATCTACTGTAGAGGTTTTACCCATGTAAAAATCACAACCCTAACCAATATTACAACATCGGGGAAAAGTTTAAGTCTAAACCTGGCCTATTCATTGGAGAGATAAGAAAATAATTTGAAAAAAAAAAAAATGAACAGCCACCACCTATGCAGCTGATGTAAACAGCATTTACAATTCAGTGAGAACAAATGTTTTCTCATAAAAACCTTCACAGGTCTTTCTTTTTACACTTGTTTCTTATATATGTATATTTCCTGAAACTATAGGGGGAAGAGAAATTCAATTTAGCAAAAGCTTTTCAAATTGCTTTGTTTTAAGTGGAAAGGAAAATCCCACAAAATCTTAGATTCTCAAGAAAAAAAACCTGAAAAAGATAAATTTTCATTTAAAGAATGTTGTATTAAATCAAAACACCTAATTTTGAGTTAAATTTAAATAAAATAGTAAAATCCTCAAATTTTTTTTTTTAAATTTGAATATATGTACAAAAAGAAGAGTAAAATATTTAGTTCCAACAATGCTGAAGCAGAATATTAGGTATTTTCAATACTTCTGTTCTCTTTATTTTCCAAAATAAAATTTCAGTGAAACTGCTCCAATGTTATGAAGTATTTTCTTCTGAAGTCGTTGTGTTTTCCAATAGAAAACTGTTCTGTCAAAACTCCACTATCTTCATGCTTCAGAACCATCATTACATGTTTCAGTTGCTCTCAGAGGCATAACAACACATCTGGGCACTTGGGGCAGCAGCAACTTCTGCCTCCTACCATTGTGAACATGTGGTTCCAGTGGCAGCACTTTTTTTCTGACCCCCCAAAATTGAGCACGGGGGTTGCCCCACCCTACTGAATGCTCTGTACATTTGAGTAGAGTCTTTTTATATAGCTACACTTATTTTCAAAGAAACATCCTGGATTTCTATGCTAACACAGAAGAAATCATAAATATATTTTTGAAGAAAGAATATGGAGCATTAAATCCTATTTTTCAATATGCAGAGGCTGTATACCTGTCCTGAGAGCCATGAATGTTTATTATTAGCATCAGTTTTAGTTTGAAGTCAGAACTAAAAGCAAAAGTAAACTCTGAAGGCAATGTTGCCTTCCCCTCCATTAAATCCAGTGTATTTTTTCATTTAACACCTCCGTGAAGTTTGATTCCTTTTTTGGCAGCATACTGCATTATATTATACAATCATAGAAAATTAGGGTTGGAAAGGGACCTCAAGAGGTCATCTAATCCAACCCTCTGCTCAAAGCAGGACATCCCTAACTAGATCATCCCAGCCAAGACTTTGTCTAGCCAAATTTTGAAAACCTCTAGTGATGGAGATTCTACAACCTTGCTAAGTAGCCTGTTCCAGTGCTTTTCCACCCTCCTAGTGAGAAAGATTTTCCTAATATCTAACCTAAACTTCCCTTACCGTGTCACTGAACATCTGGCCTATATTTCTTCAATAATGTTTATGCAAAAATGTACACTTACGTTGACTTAAGAAGTGTGTAGAATGTTAACATAGAATGATAATTAAAAGAGCGTGTATGTGCAATCACTCTAATTGTAAGCACAGATGACTAATTGAGTGTGGCCATCTTAATGTACAGTTACTGTGACTAAATGGGCAACATCTGTAATCTTCTGAAAGCTTAGGTCAGGAACTGCATTCTTGGTATGACAGGTGATTTAATTAATTGATATGAAGGATTTTAGTTTGAGTACCCATTTAAATTCAGACTTTCTACAGCCCTTATACCCTATGAAATAATATATCAAATTCCAGTTCAGAGTTAATAAGTCCTTCTTTTTCTTCTCCCAGATTTAGGTGTGAAATACTTTGACCAAGCAATGTAGAGAAGGTCACACAAACCTGCCTAAGTCTTTTAGAATCACAGGTTTCAATTTTTAAACATGTATATCAAACTCTTGAGCTTGGGGAGTTTATTCCTCTTCATTTTCTCAAGATTAATCGGTCATCAGCCAGGTTTATATTATCCAGAGGTCTATACCACTACATTCATGTCAGTGGTTAACTTTCAATGCAACATGTAACAACTTAGATGTTAATACTAATAAGTTCACTGCTGATCAGTTTTACATAACATCCAAGCTAATGCCCCTGTAGTACAGACAGAATGAAAATATGACTCAAGTGCAACCTAATGGCTCAAAAACTAGAAGGCAAATAGAAAGAGGTACACTTTTTTTTTTAATTCATAGATTTCATTAAGCTAGTCTCCTGAATTTTGAGATCTTTGCTCAGAATTTGTGACCTCTGGGATTGACAACACAGTGGGTGCATTTACATTAAGAAATTAAAGTGATGCAATACACTCTGGAGCAGGTCAAGGTGGAATCCACTGTTCCCGGGTGCAGTGTCTACACATGTGCCTGGGATCGCCGCAGTCTGAGCTGGGGTGGAGCAGCCCCGGGCTGGCAGCAGGCTCACGGGGTTAGCCCCGGGCTCCAGGTGGCGGTGCTGAGCAGTGGAGGGGCTGGCTGGGGTACAACAGTGCTAAAGTGCAGAGCCGTGCAGCAGGCAGCCCCTGCACTTTAACTCCCATCACCATCTTCACATGAATTTTGGCACACTTAATTACTCTGCCATTAGATAGTACTGTCCCTGACAATGATGTTTTACTGCAGAGTTAATTAGTCAACTTTGCAGTAAAGTGCATGTGCAGATGCACCCACGGGGGGCATCTACACAAGATGCTTTTCTGCACAGTAGCGTAATTTACTGCACAGTAAACGTATGTGTCTACATGTGTACTTGCTTAATGCAGAGAAAACCTCACCACTAGCGAGTAAATTTGCTACCTGCAAATGCAAGTAGGAAATTTACTCATGAATAACAGTGCAGTAATGCACGTCTAAATGCCAGCTGGGAGCACACTCCCAGTCAGCTCTGGCTCTAGAGCACTCCCAGCTGGGAGCACACTCCCAGTAAGCTCAGCCTCAGGGCTTCAAGGCTAGGAGCCTCTCCTGTCCCAGGGCTGGGTTGGCTCTATGGCAGACCCAGTCACAGGTCCTTTAAAAGCCTGCAGGTACTTTGAGCCCCAGGGCTCAACATCAGGGAGCTGGGGGGACTTTTGGCCTCTGCTGTGCACAGGCTGTAGGCTTCCTGTGCCGGCCTGCCTGCTCCCCGGTGACACTGCCTGGAACTGTAGTGCTGTGTGGCTGCCAGGTCTATACCATCCAGCCCTGCATGCTGCTACAGGCTCTTGTTAGCCCCCAGACCCAGCTGCAGCCAGCTCCTGGCCACCTGGGCCAGTGACAGCTGCCCACAGCCAACCCCCAGCAGCCCGCTCCTCCACCAGCCAGAATACCCTGCCCCAGCCCCTGCCCTGGGTACCCCACCACCAAGCTCCCCCACCTAGGCCCAGCACCACTGCTCACCCCGGACCCCAACGCAGGTACACAGCAGAAGCTGCCTGCAGAGAGGTCAGGACTGCACACTGGCTCTGTTGGCCCTGGCCACTGGTTGCCAGAAGGGGAGATGCCCATGTCAGGACACCAGCAGCTGCTCTTGCCCCGGGTAAGCCCCTCACCCACTGCACTCATGATGGCATGAGCACCTGCAGGGGAACAGCCAGAGGCTGGGGTGCTGGCCACCTGTGCACAACTCCACCCCCTATACTCCTCCACCCCACAGCCACCCACCTCAGGAGGGTACACACACAAACTACACTGTGAATAGTCTGCATGGGGAAGAGGGTGTTTTGTTTTAGCTGGGTTGGCTGGGTGGTAAGGGGTTCTGGTGCTGGGGAGGGAGAGAGGACAGGCTTTGTTGTTGGGTAGGGAGCCGAAAGGAGGGTTTGTTTGTTGTGAGGACAATAATGTGTTTTTCTGAGAATGCCACTGCCAGGGCTGCATTTGCCCTTCTGGGCCTCCAGCCCCGCCATCTCTGGGCTTTGTCCAGCCAGGACTGGTGGCTGCATGGTGTCCAGCACACCTGGAATGACAAGCAGTGGCTGGAGGTGTTCAGGACGACCTGGGCCACCTTGCTGGGCATCCTGGAACAGTTCTGCTCCCACCTAGAGTGGCAGGACAACAACATGTGGCCAACCCTTCCCATGGAAACCTGGCTGGCCGTTGTCCTGCTCAAGATGGCCATGCCTACCAGCCTCTGCTACATGGGCCACCTCTGCAGGGGAGACTATCGTGGAGGTGTGTGGTGCTCCCTAGGATGTTCTGGGGCACACCGTGCTCCATGTGCACAACCTCCTGGAGGCGGTGGTGGGGTTCCCGGTCCTGGTAATCCCCCAGTGCATTGGGGCCCTGGATGAGACCTACATTTCCCCATGGTGACCACCCCTACTACAGCTAGCGGGGATTTCACTCCATTGTGCTCCAGGCCATCATCAACCACCATAGCACCTTCACCAATGTGAGTGCCAGCTGAGCGGGCAGTGCCCATGACACCCGCATGTTTCAAAACTCTGCACTGTCAGCCCTGGTGCAGAGTAAGCACTTCATGCCGAGGGTGCCAGACCTCCAGCTGGGCACTGTGATGGTCCCACCCCTCCTCACTGCGGATCTGGCCTACCTGCTCCTCCCCTGGCTCATGCAAGCCTACACTGGCCAACAAGACCCCCATCAGACCCACTTCAATCAGTGCCTGGGTTGGGCCCACACCCTGCTGTAGTGTACCTTCAACTGCCTGAAAGGATGCTGGCGCACCCTCACTACCCACCTTGAGTTCACCAAGGACAACATTCCCCTGCATACTACGTTACATCTGAGGCCCACAGGGAGTTCTTCCATGAGGCCTGGGCAGAGGCAGCTCAATGGTCAGAGGATGCATGATTGCAGGAGCACCAGCTGTGATAGCAGTTACGGCAGTGGACCTCAACCCATCAAGGCCCTGGGCAAGCTGCACACCCACCACAGGGGGCCAGGGCACTGGGTGTGAGAGGCACTGGCCACCTGCCTCCTCCTGCACTCCCCGCTGTAGCCCATCTGCCCATGGACTCCTGCTCCACTGCCCACCCCTAGCAGCATGGCCACTGCAGGCACTGTAGCCTGTAAGATGGGGTCCAGGCTGGAGCTGTACAGCAGCCCTGGGACATTGCAGTGGGGCCAGTCAGGCAGTTGCTGTGCATGGGGGAGCCAGCAGGGCCAGCACGGCAACCAGCAGGAGCCCAGGGTGCTGGGCGTTACTGCCAGGGGCTGGGGTGGAGTAGCCATGTGTAGGGAGGCAGAAGCTGCACCACGAGAGCTGCCATGTGCTGCCTCGATACTCT
Source organism: Crocodylus porosus (assembly GCF_001723895.1). NCBI lineage: Eukaryota > Metazoa > Chordata > Crocodylia > Crocodylidae > Crocodylus > Crocodylus porosus. The sequence goes on from NW_017728948.1 coordinate 27,324,455, forward strand.
GCACACTGCTTCTGGCCAGATGTGCAGCTGGTCAGGGAGCAGGAAGCAGGACTGCCTTTTAAAGATGGCCTCCAGCCTCAGAAAACTTTGGTTGGAGCCTCCAGTTCCCCCTGGTGAGAGCAAGGGCCCATTGCAGGGCCCGAGGAAGTGGGAGCAGTTTGCTGCTAGGAGCAGTGAATCTTCTCTCATGTCCCTGCACATGTAGACACCTGCCTAGGAGCATTTACTCATGAGTAGTTGACTTGTAAGTAAACTGGTCCCGCATCAAGTGCAAATGTAGACACACCCAGTGTGGAATAGGTTGGGCCTTTGAATACATTTGTGATTTATGTTATCCGGCATGACAGTGAATTACATTTTACAGGAATAAGAGATTAGAGCTAGCTGGATATATTTTTTTCCACATTTTTTAAAAGAATGAACTAAATGAGACTTTTCAGTCTTGGCTCACCTTCATTGGCCCAGAGGCAACTACATGGGGCAAGTAACATGCTGCAGGCAACATCATACTTTGCTTTCCCCATCAATCTTGGCTTCACCTTTTTAATTTCCTGTGGCTATGAGTCACATATTGGTAATGACTATCATAGAGAAAAGGTATGATAGACAATAGCCAAATGTTCAGGCTTTACCTGGGAAACCCAGATCCAAGTCCTTACTCCATCATTCTCCCCACATCCTAAACGAATGCTCTACTCACAAGGTAGTTGGCTGTAATGAGATTGTTCTTTCTCAATCTTTTATGGAAGTTGTGCTAGTTTGTATGAGTAATTATTTTGTATTTTGTATTAAACCTGGAACTTCTACATGTCTAGTAACTGCCTTAACCAGGCCATATTCTTATGCTAACCTGAGGAGCTGACTTTCTAAATTAGAGAAATACACTGATTATCAGAACGGAAGCAGTTTGCATTTATTTTGATAGTTATTCATTTGTTTATGTTGTGTATGTGACTCTTTAATTCTCTTTTGTTCAAGAATGTGCTCAGACATGAGAATAGGAGAAGACAGAACTAGAAGTAAAGGTTAGTATTATTTATAGCTTTAGTTAAAACTACTGAATATTCAATAATACATCAAATTACCAGTTTCAGAGGCAAATTTTGCTGTCATATAAGCATGCATAACTACCACTGGCAGCAAAAGGATGCATGTATACTCGAGAAAATAGCCCTTCATTTTCTGTTTTAACTTTTAAATTCCTTTGAAGCTCCTAGTTTATTACAGTCACTTCCAAAAGATAAATAATTTAAAGTCAGCCTGAGAAATGACTGTGCTTCTGCTCTACATTACCAGAAGCTGTAAGCATTATGTAGCAGATATATGCACAAACATTTAGACACCTACCCTGTTCTCAAAACCTGATATTTTCATATTTCCTCTGAGGATTGTCTGATCCACTTTTAAATCATTAAAAAGGAAAACATTTTTTTAAAAGTGTGAACTAATTTATGTGGCATAAGATAACCATAATACATCCTATTCCTACCTGACACCTACATAAAATGTCACATAAGAGAAATAGGATTTGTTTCCAGCAGTAAAAAAGAAAATTCACAACTTTACTGTTTTAAACTTTTATTTCTACTTGGTACAATAAGTAGATTATCTCTTACAACACTGTTTTTCTAATTTTCACTTTCCCCTTTAATATCTCTCAGTTAATTATGAGGTTTGAAACTGACAACACACACAGCATTTATTATTATTCTTCCCTTAAATTTTTTGTGGTTTTGCAACTTTAATAGATTATCAATGGAATGGAGTGGAAAAGGATACTGATATCTTAAGGGAAGCAATTACTGGTTTGGTCCTGAAACTAGAGCAGTGGCTCTCAACCATTTTAGATGCCAGGCACGCGTCATTAGATTCAAAGTACCCCTCATTTAACTCAAGGCACCACTCAAAATGACCACCTTTGGCTTTCACTCATGTTTTGACTATAGAAAAATAATAGAGCAATTATTTTGTTGTGAAGAACTCAGAAACACTGCAACAAGTCAAAATGTATTTGACACTATGGATGCTTATTGGAAATCACTGGGTTTATCATGTGAATTGTGTAGGTGTTTGCACACCTAACAATGCTAATAGCAGGGCATCCCACAACATCCTTAAATGGAGCTCACAGAACCCCAAGATGCCATAGCACCCTAGTTAGAAACACTGATCTACAGGCAGCCTGATGCCAGACTTCCCATTTAAAAACACTGAGGTAGGTACTGCTCATCCTCTTTGTGCATTATAGGACAGAATTTGCATAGCAAAGAACCTGTTGTCTAATAAGCCAGGGTGGATGCTCTGAAAGAAAAGCATTGTGAGACACATTACTAGCTGCCCTTGCACAAGATACTGTTCCAGGGTGGATTCTGTCCTAAACTGATTAACTCCTTCTTTGTATGGAGTATCCCATAAGCCCAAAACAGGAGGGCAACTGCTGTTTTGTTATGAGTGGAGAGGTCTCAGTTAAATCATTTCTGAGACCGAGCTTACCAGTAGTATTTGTGACAAATCATCCAGAAACTGGCTTTCACCTTATTTCATAACGTGTTTGATAGTTTGGAGTTTTTTAATCAGTTTAGCAGGTAAAAAAAGATATTGACCGACTGATTTGTCCCAGCCAACTAACTTGCTTTTATATCTTTTCTGGTTTTTCCTGCTGGTTATGTTCCTTTCTTGGTTTAATTAGACCTTAACAACATTTGGGACAAACATATACATCATTTACAAGAGTGTTTTGTTTTGTTTTGTTTGTTTTTTGTCAAGTCCTTGCTTCTTCCTCAAAGTAATTATTGTTTTGGTCCTTCACTGAACTGAGACAGTCCTACAAATAATGTTATGCTAGAGCAGTTCTAATTGTACATGAATTCAGCAGAGCTTAAAGGTATCAATTTGGCATCAAGGTTTGATCAGGCTCTGGGGAGCTTTCCTGTGTCTTGTCATTTTAGGCAGATCAGAAGTGTCACTAAAGTAGCCTCTTATGTATTCAAATTTTTGTGCTTCCTGACCTTCCCAAAGCCACAAAGTGTGCAGGATATTGAACTGAAACTAAGAACTTAGGTTGTTATAAACTCCAAATGCTCAGTTTTACTTTGAGTCTTCACAAAGGATTCCGTTTATGCAAATCATTTTGCCATGTGTAAATTAAAGATAGGCACTGTATAAAGGTAGGGCATGATATTGTCTTTGATTCTGTGCCCTCTACTGCAGATGCAGTACTTTACAGAGATCCTGGCATAATCCCTCACACAAGAACATGGCATCCTATATAAAGCTCTATTATAGTTTTATCAGGCTGTGCCAACAGGAACAGCACTGCTTGCTGGTACAAAGGTATGAGACTAAGGTCACTGAGAATATGTCTGTGTGGCATGAACTTTGTCTATTCATTACATAGAAAAAGCCCATATAAAATAATTGACATATTCAATAGTGGCTGCAAAGGCAACAATTTGTTGTATTCTATATCCCAAGTGATATAGGTGCCAGGCTGTATAAACTTCAGCTCACAAAACAAGCTAGGAGACTCTTCCTGTACTGTCAGAATAAATTGAGTTTACTAGAAGAGGTAAAATTTGCATTGCTGTGAAGTAAATGTTTATGAGATTACTTGTTCAGTTGGAATGCCTTGCCATGTGGCTGTTGGAGTGTTTCATGAGGAAATTCCTCATGTGGCTGCTGGGAGACTTATGTAGGATAGGAAACAAGTAGTAAATTATTTTGATGGAGGTACCAGATTCTTAAGTGTGTCTTAGATTCTTCTGTGTACAACTGTATAAGGTAGACTGAAAAAAACTGTACTGCTTTCTGTTATGTATTGAATTGTATGAGTTAGGAATGAAATAAAATTGCCCTTGACTTTTAGGAGGAGCTACATACATAACATGTGGCAGAGAATGAGTCATACAGCCTAATGCCCAAATGTTGACGTGAGGAGCATGGTATAAGAACTTGCATAGAGTAAGGCCATAGCATAGCACATATTTACTTGATTTGTTTGTCAGATTTCTTGTAGAATTTCCAGTCCCCTGAGTACTGAAATATGTAGTTTCTGTTGTTGTACTTAGGGATACAGCTGATTCAGATGTGTGATGTTCTATTAAAAAACTACCACTTAACACATAGCCACATGCCTAGAAGTAGGTTTTAAAACATGCGCAATGTGCATGCCACAGAAGATTAGATCTACCCCATATATTTTGTTGATTATATTGTGTTAGTCATTGGTAAGAGCTGAGCTATGTGCAACCTAAATTTGCCTCTCAGGTTCTCCACCCCTTGGTCAAAAGACCAGCCTGTCTCCTGTGAGCCTAATATGCAGCCACTACATACAGACTTCTGGAAGATGGGCACTCCAGATAACTGGATATATATTCAGATAAATAAAACTAATTTAAGGCCTTTTCATGAAAAATAGTATAAATCAAACCCACTGTCACATAGCTGTTTTGGCTGGACTTGGCTTCTATTAAGGTTTGATTTTTTTTTTCTTCTCAATGCACCTACTATCCAAAAATAATTTTTGCTTACACATGTTAAATTGAACATGGCAGCAGTGTCATAATTTATTTCTCTGTTGATTTTAGTCATTGCAAAAATAAGCAGGCCCAGACGAAGGTTTTAAAGCATGCAGTTTGGCCCATCTCTAGTTATTACACTGAAATTGCATTAAGGAATCAGATAACAGCATAGGACTAAACTAAATCCATTGCTTCACTCAAGGAACAGTTGTGCAATATTATGCTAAGTATTAAGAAAAAAAGTTACACTGGAAAATAAATTATGCAATTAAATGTGCAGAGATTTAGCCTTTAAAAATATTTCAATACAACATATAGAAAATATACTTCCTCAATTCTTTTGCTCTCTATTGACAGTATCTTTCAAATAGCAGAAAGGTAATGTGCTAAGGAACTGTAAAGGTAAGCTGCTTTTCATGAATTATACATTTCTTGTATCTTTACAATTCAGCAAAAAGTAGAGGGCTCAGTGGAGTCAGATGGAGAGCAGATGATAGATAGGACCTAGTTCAGAGATTTTTGCTTCTAGATTGTCAGTTCAAATCCAATTCAGGTAACCAGCAGTAAATAGTTACTATTTAATGGATGATCAATGATCCATGGGAAATGAGTTGGGGAGAAATCTATCTAGTTTCCAATGAGCATTGGAACCTCTGTTGAGAGCTTTGATAAAGAGGCCAAGGAAGGTAAGCATAGAGATGGAGGTACCCTTGACAACATAAATGCTGCCCCATCCAAGCCAGGACTGAAGTCCATAGACAAGGAAGAACGGAGAATCTCATGCTGCCCTTGCCCATAGGAACCCATTTTATGAACAAATATAGCACTTCAGTCCCCAGAGCTTTATTTCAATACTTGTTATGTATGATAATAAATCACACCAAAACAAAAAGATTCTACCATTAAATTAAATAACATAGTGGGAAAATTTGCTCTCAGTTATGAGTATACAACTGCCAAGTCAAGATAATAGAAAATGTGCACACTACTCATAAACAGAATTTGACCTAATGTTTGCAAAACTGTTTAAAACAAGTCTAGACTTGAAGTGGTTTGGTTTTATGTCTGCTAATTGGCAGCAGATTATGACAGTATTCAGGAAATACATGCTACACTGAGGTAAAATGTGTTTCTTTAATCTTCCTTACCTCTGATACTTTTATTTTGTAATGAAGAAAGGATAGAGAATTTTTTTCATGCAAATTTGTATTTCAAACCACACTAAGATTTAGTACCAGTTAAATTAAACTATTATAGATCTTATCCTAATTCAACAGACCAATAGAAATAGCTTTGTTAAACCATTATATCTGATGTGAACACATATCTTAAACTGATGAGGATAATTCTGAAAGAGCGAGCCTTGCTTTTCTTTTACAGGTGCTACAGCTGAGGCATTACCCGGTAATACATAATTAGACCTCAGTTTCTTTGAGGTTTCACAACATTTTTTGGTAGTAATGTTCTCACCAGGACCATAATAGTTATCGATAGATGAGGTATTTGACATAACATTAGGATAATATTTCTTTTATCTCCATTAATACATACTGCAAATCAAGACCTAAAGCATGTTGAGAGCCAGCCTCAAATGAAGCATCCATTCTTACAGCATTGAGTGTTTGCTTTCTGACTTGGCTTCTTTACATGTTGATAAAGCATTAAGAATGTGAAATAAATAGATAAGAATAAACATACAAACTATGTATGACACAGAGAAAATATGTTTCTAAGCCCTCCCTGACCATATACTTTTCTTCAAATAAGCCCCTGTACCACCTCATCCTTTCCCTCTAAGGGCCTGGGGGTGGTTGAGAAAAGCATACAGGAAAGCAGTTCAAGTGGAAGTGCAAATGTAAGCGTATCTAAAAATGTCAAGTCATCAGTGTACAAATCAGCTAAATGCAATCAAATGTATTATCTGTGTTTGGACATGTGGATGTTTCCTTTGTGTGTAGTTGGGTTTTTTTAAAAAGAAAATGAGTTTTCAGGTCCTGTTTGTAATAGAAAAGCTACCTCGATTGAACTGATTTAGCTTTGAACAGGGGTCTACTCTTGTCAGAACCAAATACGTCCAATAGCAACGAATCTATTTCTGAAAATGAGGAGGAATTTAACATTTCACTGTTCACACAGGAGACTGCATATTTTATGTTTATAAAGTTAGAGAAATACCATGACCCAAGTATGGATGCAGTTATGTTATATCAGTATTAAGACAGAGATACTAATACAGCTATTCTTGTGCAAGATTGAAAATAACTGTACTGGTATGAGGCACCTTTATTCTAATATTAACCTACATTAAGCATAGCATCAGTGTAACTATTTCAGTAAAAACAAATTAACCCCGTAAATAACATACCATTAAAAACTGCGTTTAGACTGGGCCAAATAATAGTGTAACAAAGAGCAGCAATTTTCCTGAGATTTAGATGGCATGTCAACTAGCATTCCCAGCCAAAGGCTGTCAACCTTATGAACCTGAACAAAAGTGAAAGAGAAATGGAAAGATGCCTTGCTAGAAGGTAGCAGAGAGAAGTATTCTTCTATTTTTTCTATAGGAAAACCACATGTTAAGTGCAGGAGAGAAGGGGTGTGTCCACACATGCAAGCACAAGTGCTTGCAGCAGCTTAAATAGAAGCGATGCAAATTTAAGCTGAGGTTTTTTCCTTCAGCGCGCATGCTTGGACATGCACTTTGGTGTGGGGCAAACTGTGCCACCTGGGGCAAAATAACCCTGCCTGGCTTCTCTCAGATCTTCAACCAGGGGGAGCTAGAGCCTGGGGCCAGCACCTGTGCTGTCCCCAGCAGTATAAAAAGCTGCCCTGTCCTGGCCCCAGCAGTATAAAAATCACCCTGGCAAGTAGTTCAGAGCTACTAGCTCTCAAGAGCTTCTGGGGCCCAGCCAATTGGTACCTGTGCCAGCTGGACTGCTGAAGCAGCCCTGAGAGTTCCCTGCACCCTGGGGCAGGCTGGCAGTGGGGGCTGCTGCCTGGCTGTGACCTGCTGTGCACCTGCCAGACCTGGATGGGGACTGCACAGCCAGTAGAGGCATCTGCCCCTCTGGGCCAGCTGCCAGTGGGCTGTGGTTGCAGCGTTGGCCTCTGTATGGCACTACTGCCATGTGTGCCCCCTACCTGGCCATCTGGGCAACTATCACCTGGAAGATGTTTGGGTGAGGTGGCTTGCTTTGAACTAGCAGGAATTGTAGTGTTTCCTATTAGAAAACTGAAAAATCCCTGATAAAAAAAATCCCAAAGTCCCTCTCTAAAACACCCCAAAATCCATGTTCCTCCACAAGAAAAAAAAAAGACCACTATAAAGAGAGAGAGACAGTGAGATAGAGACAGTGATCAGTTGGACAATGTTTTATTGATATATCTTACAGTGTTAAAACAAGTCTCTTATCATAATAATAAATGGAACACTAAGTACATGTTTCTTGAATTCATACTTTACTGACCTCCCCCATAGGTGCGATGGCCCCCACACCGGGGTTCAGCCCCCCAACAGGGGCTCAGCCCCCACACAAGGGTTTTGGCCCCCCAAAAGGGGATTCTGCCCCCATACAAGGGGTACAGCCCCCCAACAGGGGACTCGTCCCCCCCAGCAGGGGGTTTGGCTCCCACACAAGGGGTACAGCCCTCCAACAGGAGCCAAATGGCCCCCACAGGTGCTACCA
>NW_017728948.1:27333330-27351300 GCF_001723895.1 Crocodylus porosus
CAGGGGTCGGGGGCCTCAGGGGGGCTGGCAGGGATAGGAGCTGGTCGGGGGGATGGAGGAGTGGGTGGGGCCATAGGGGGTCCCCCCTATGGTCCCCTCCTCCAGCCCCCCAACCCCTTACTCACCAGCACTGGAGCCCTGGTGCTGAAACATGTGGCCTGGCTGGCCGCGTGTTTCAGCACCAGGGGAAGGGGCCAACCATAGAGATGCTCTGGCAGCCAAAGTGTCTCTGTGGAGGACCCAACCTCCGGTTGCCTGCTCTGCTTTTTTAAACTTTGATTTTTTTTTTAGAGCCCTGGATATCCAGGGATCTAATTTTCTCCCTGTGCTGCAAACTTGCAGTGTGGGGAACATTTTTTCATTCCTGCACATGCCTGTTGCCCCACTTCAAAGGGGTTTGAGGTGGAGCAAGAGGCACGTGCCCACTCGTGTGGATGCCCCCAAGGAGAACAAATAAGCTAAGGACAGACATTGTACATAAACCAGTTTAAATTATCATAAACTGATTTAAACCTGTAACCGAACAGACATTCAGTGAACATAAACCAATTTGAAAATGGCTGAAGCCAGTTTGAGACAAACCTGGTTGAATGTAGTATCAGACTTAACTGATTTGGCTCAAACTGGTTTATGCAATGTCTGTCCTAGACCCCTTCCTGGTTTAACTTAAAACAGAGTCCCCCAGCATCCCAGATGCTTTGCAGCCCTGGGTGGCACTCTCTGCTCTGCCATGCCCCTCTGCCTGGCTGCCCCTTGTCCCAACCCCCACTCACAACTCCCTGCTCAAGCAGGGATTCCCCCCCTCCCCTCTCCCAAAGTATGGACTGTAGCCAGCATGTGGTATGCTAGCTAATGATGGACCTGTGGGTTTTTGGAGTTAATCAACAGGTAGCTGGTAATGTCCCACTATTCCTTCCTTGGAAAAAGTTGTTTAAGATGAGCTTGAACTAATGAGAGAGGCTTTTTTTTTCTTAAGTTAGGGGTGAGAAACACTGCGTTATCAACTCCCTGCTGAGCTGGTCAGAAAAGTGGGGGAACCCCTCCCTAATCAGGGCATCCTGTCAAGGCCTGGCCACACCTCCACCTCAGCTCAGCACTGTGGAAGTGAACAGAGGGCTGCTGTAGCCCTCCCTGGCTTCTAGCTTGAGCCACTGCAGGCATGTGCCTGCATTTCTTCAGTCCAGAGGGGATGCCTGTGCAGTTACAAAACAGTTCAGTCTAGCCAGGTTAGACTAACCTGCAAAGATTGAATCAATTCAGGCACAAGCTTTTTGAATGTTTGCTGCTAGGCATAGACTCTGTGCTTGTCTACAGCACATCAGCAGTGGGTCCCCAGGGGGTAGGAGGGGAGAGACAGGAGGGACAAGGACTGACCAAATCCCTTCCATTCAAATCCTCTGATGTACTCCAGAACCAGAATTTCACCAGTATGGACTGCTCCAGACTCATCCTCAATACCTGTCAGACCCACTGGAGACAAAGGGCCCCATCTAAACTCCAAGGTATATTAATCATTTGCTTTCACAGACTGCATCATTGATCTATGAACTTCTCTCCAGCCAAGCTAGAAGAAAAGGCCAGTTAGAGCAGGATATGAAACAAATAAGTCTCTTCAAGAATTATCTGCTGGCACCTAAATTCTTTGCTTTCATTACCAGGGTAGAGAGTTTCCTGCAATCCATCTGGCTTGGAAAATATTGTGGAATTTAGAAATTACCTTGACATGTCATTATAATAGTGTAGCAATCAATATTTGGACTTGTTTATCCTCTTTGTCCCTTTTCTCTTATTGTATATGCTACACAAGAGTGGCTTAAACTAATTTACAACACAGATTCCTCAGGGCTCCTTTTTGTAAAAGCTATTTTAATTCACATATTCTGTTAATTAATGGAAGTCTGTGAGTGAACTTGATTCTGATAAAAAAAATGACTTGTCAATTTTGCTTAACTAAATCTCTAATTTTAGAAAAATACTCATTTTACTTACTCTGAAATAACAGTTTTCAGCAACTAACTTGGCAACACCAATATGAAGAAGAAAGAAGGATGATCCTGCTGCTGCCCGGGAGTGGGTAGGAGCCGGCGGGAGAAAGAAAATCTTGCTGAGAATGGCGCTTCCAGAGTCACTGCTCTGCAAAACTAGAGTGGCCACAGAGGGGGCAGAAATGTGAGAACCCCAGATGGAAAAAAGACTGACGTGGCACGGAGCGGGGAGAAGACAGAAGAACATGACAGCCGGAGAGATAGAGAGCTGGCAAGTGGTGCAGTGAGCAATTAAGAAGAGTTACAATGTTCAGAGACTGAATACAGTTGAGGACTCATTGAGGGAAGAGAGTGAAAAGACTGAAAAAGTTCTGGAGGAAAGCAAGAACTCCACAGAAACAAGTAAAGCTTTTCTTTTAATTTGTTTTTAAACAGGAATGAAAGTGAAGTAAAATTTATTAAACTTTACAGAAAGAAAAAAGATTTGAGTTGCAGAGGCAGATAGCTGGAAACTATTTTTTTTGTCTTGTTTTGTTGCTAACCTTAATTTTGATAGATATGGGACTTTGTATTTGTCTGAGTTGTGAGATTGTCTGAAAGAAACAAGAGAAGAATTCAAACTACAAAAAAAGAAAAAAATAATAAATTGTGTTCTGTAATAAAAATAATAAATGACACAATAGAAAATACTGTATCGCTGTGAGTTTTTGGAATGAGAATGGTGAAATTTACCTAAATTTAGAAGATGATTTCCAGAGTTCAGTGCTGAAAGATAAACCAACATTATCTGGTGATATATATAGTGGTGTTAAAATTACACCCCTCCTGAAACATAATTTTCCATCAAGATGTGGCAGGCAAGAATCAGTCGGGATCACCACAAAAATCAACCAGTTATAAGAAACTTATTTGTAATTGGAAATTAATCTGGAAATTTACTGGAAATCTATACCTTTATAAAAATACGATTAGACTCCAAACTTCACAACCAGTTTAGCTACATATGGTTATGGCAGAGCACCTTAGGCCAGCTACCACCTTAGGCGAGTGGGGGCACCTAAACCCCAGCCCCCACCTTCGGGTGGATCATTTAACATCAGAGGCAGTTGGAGCCAGGCACGGTTGTGGCCACCTGAGCCCATGTAGGGTTCAAGACCCCAGATAGTGGAGAGTGGGGCCAGGCATGGCTGCAGCCACCTGAGCCCATGGGGAAGTGTAAGACCCCGAGGAGTGAAAGTGGAGGGACCAGACACACTGGTGAGTGGCACCTGAGCCTTCAGGGGGTGTGTTTGACCCCAGGCCCCAGCATAGAGGGCGGAGTACGGGCCTCAGGGGATGCAGAGCAGTGTGCAGTGGGGCACCTAATAGCCTGCACTAGAGTGGCAGTTAGGAGGCCCAGAGAGCCAAGCAAAGGGGTTGAAGCCTAGTGAAAAGGCAAGAAGCCCAGAGCCTAGGAGCCCCAACTGTTCGTGTGTGGGGCAAGGAACACAGTGAGAGGGGTTTGGAGCTCAATGAGAGAGGCCGGAGTTAGGGGCCAGGATATGGTTACAACAGGTGAATGCCGATACAGCTGAGTAATGAGGCCCTGAGAACAGGGGGCCTGAGATGAGGCCCTGTGAGGAAAGGGCATGAAGTGGGACTCAGTGAACATGGGGCTTGAGGGGGCCAGGTTAGGTCCAGGTAAGCCTTCAGGCACCTGAGGCCACAGGTGGGCCAGAGGCTGATTGGGTGGGGTGGCTGAGTAAGTGCCACAGGTAGACAACAGGGCAAGCCAGGAGCCCCTAATTCAGAGCGACTGGGTGAGCGACCTGGTGAGGGACTAGAGGCAGAGTCACTGCAGTGTTCTGCTAACCACCCAGCGCTCACTCGGATGAGGGTTGCAGGAGTGGCCCAAGAGGCCGCACGCTGGCTGGCCAGAGAGTGCAGGGAAACAAGCCCCAGGACCCTCCAAGTGAGGGCAGGGTGTGGTCCTGGGAAAAGGAGGGGCGGTATAAGAGTGGCCCTGCAAGGGGGCAGTATGAGAGAGACCACGTGAGAGGTGGTGGAGTGAGAGAGGCCTCAGTGAGAGAGAGGTGGTATGAGCGTAGCCCATGATGGGGCAGAAAGCAAGAGGCCTAACACTGGGATGGGTTGAGCCCAGCCCCTGGCCAGAGCAGAGCTCAGCTGTTAGGAACATCTGCGAGGCTTGGGGTACAGTATAGGTGGCTGGAGCTACATACATAAGCCCAGGAGAACAGGGCATACGAACAGGGCCTCCTGCCTAATTAAGACCTTAATTTTTAAACAACAAGGGGTGGCAGATGAGAAAGGCAGGCGGCGTGCCCAGAGGCAGGTGGGAGACTAGCACTGTGACTAGTCAAGGAGTTCCCACGTTGCCACAGTGCTTAAAACAGCGTTTTACAGAAACCAGCAAAATGATGAGTATAGCGGAGCCCTTACTTAGATATGTCTCAACACTGTGTTCCTTCAATTCTTTCTTCTTCCAAGAGTAGACCTTTGCTATCAAAAATTCTACAATTCTGGAAAAAGTATGGAACATCACCTCATAATGCTTTTCCTTAACTGCAGTATAGTAGACTATGTTTATAATCTGTCTAGATATAAGTATTTTAAAGAACTCTGACTTCAAATATGTCAGTAAAGCATCTAACACACTACTGCCCTTTAGGGTCGGATTTTCAAAAACAGTGCTAAGGTCCACAGAGTGTTGGCTTCAGTGGAAGTAAAGTTAAGCCAACAATAATGGATTTTTTGAAAATCACACCTTATATATTCAAAATGGGCATTTAAGATATTAACATGGTTCTCATGACCAAATTATACATGTTCTAGTACCATTATAACTGAAGTTATTCCTCCACAATGAAAACGTATCTCCTAGAGGTATAATACAAGATTCCCCGCATTCCACTCATATATCTTAGTCAGAATTTACAAATGCTTACCATGTCATAATATGCTGTGTTTTGCTGAAAATTCAGGCTGCCTGTTCCACTGCAGTGTTGGGTCTTTCCAGGTCTTTCTCCTGCCTCCAAGAAGCAGAAAGAGGATTCTGAGGATGACAGCCAAGTAGCTCAAGAGCTACTTGCTCTTCTGAAGAGGACTCAAGGAGCAAGAAGCAAGTGTTGCTGCACATTTCACAGAACTTGAGTGGAGAATAGGGAGTAGGGTACTTATGAGCTACTGCACTCTTCCCAAGCTCACTAGATTCCTCCTCCATTCTGGTGAAAAATTACAAACCTCAGATGTCCATGCCCACTTCCTCAGTACATCCACCAGCATATGAACAGTTTGGCCCTTAGAGGCCTCCTTCCTGTCTTTTTAAGGGAGGGGAAGAGGGTAAGAGCAGGGAGACAGATAGCAGCTGAAGATTTTTTTGGCACAAGGAGGGGAGCACCACTCATATGTAGGTTATCAAACAATGACAAGATAACTCTACCTTCAGTCACAACTGATCTAGGTTGGATTCAAACTGTTGAGCCAGAGGCAAAAGATTCTATATTTCATTTTCCATCTAGTCTTCTCACATCTCATTTATTTTAAAAGTTTAATCAGAAGTTCATAAAGCTCAGAAATAAATGTTTCAAATAAAAATAAAGTGTAAAGTACCTGCAGGTAAGTTCTTTTAAAACTCATGGCTCACCCAAGTTTCATTATTAACAAAGAGTTTAGTAGTTTCTTTATTCTGCAAATGTTATAGTGGTAAAATGTAACTTTCATTACCTGACTGTTGCTTTAGGGATGTAACATTTGCTGAAAATAAATATAAGATTCCCTATACAAAGAAAGAAGACTATATTCAGCATCAGTTGAAATCTGTAGCCCCTTGTGGATTTTCTGGGTACATAGCATCACTACAACATTCTTACCTCCGCTGCAAAAATTGTCACTAATTTCTGGGGGCAGTTATAAAAATAATGAATACAAAACTGGGAAATCAGACTAAATTAGGTAGACATACTTTACTGCTAGTTTGAGAAATCAGTTTCATTCTTTCAGACCAAGCAGCAAGAAGTCTCACAATCTGATTATAACTGTAGGCAAGTCATAATTAAATTTGGGTTACATCTTCAGCACTAAGCAGGAAAACCATCAAATCTCATTTAGCATAAAAGAGAGTCTCATTAAAATATATTAACCTTATTTTTAATAACTATATCTTCTTTATAGCTTCACAATAACCCTTTTTGTCCCCAGAATAATTTTCACTCTCTTCAGTACAGTGGATATTGGTATGACACTGTCTCTTCTCACTCTATGCATTGGCCCTACTTTTTTATGTACAGTTCAACTTTACATCTACTCTTTCAAAGGAATTCAATTTCCTACAGTTGCCCTATTTTCTCCTATAAGTGTCTTCTGTACTTCACCCAGCCTTCACCATGATTGATCCCTTTGCATTCATATACCTTCTTCCACAATGAACATCTTGCTGGTGTCATTTGACCCCAGTATTCTTTCCTGCCATGGCAGGGGGTCGGACTAGATGATCTGCTCAGGTCCCTTCCGACCCTAGAAACTATGAAACAATATTTTTTGCAGTTATGTGGGTATCCCATAGGCTTGCATGAAGTGGCTAGTATTTGCTTCGGATTTGGCCGATTCGGGGGGCAGTGATTCAATCTGGTGATTCAAATCACTGTCCCGAATCGATTCGGCTGAATCTGATCCGGAGATCCGGCTGCTGCTGAATCAGCCAAATCTCTGAATCACACAGGCCCTATCCCCCACCCACTCTCCCAGCCCCGGCAATGGCTGCCCTGCCCAACCCCAGCTCCAGCCATTTAAAAACAAAAAAAGCCCTGTTCACTGGCTACTGTCCAGTGGGGGGGTGATCCCTGCTGCCCCCCACTGCCCCATGCTGTGTGTGGGGCTCTGCACAACCCCCCCAAAGCCCCTTGTCTGCTGCAGCAGCCAATGAGTCTGGGGTTTTTGTTTTTTTTCTTGAAGGGCTTGGGAGCTGGGGCAGGCAAGACAGTCATGGGGGGGAGCTGGGAGAGCGGGTGGGGGTTGGGGGGCTTGTGGCAGAGCCCCTCACATGGCATGGGGCAGTGAAAGGCAGCAGGGATTGCCCCCTCATCTAGCAGCACCCGGTAAGTGGGGGCTTTTTTTTTAAAGAGCCGGGAGCTGGGGTGGCCTGGACAGCCATGGGAAGGGCTGGGGGAGCGGTTGGAGGTGCTCAGGGAGCCTGGTGGAGCAGGTAGGGGATGGGGCCTGGTAGAGGTCCCCCCATGGTCCCCTCCCCCCACTCCAGTCTTCCCTCCCCCACCCCCTACTTACCAGCTCTGAGTCCGGATCTAGCTCCCTGCTGCAGCAGGCGGGGACAGCCTGAATCACCAAAGCTCTCCAAATCTTTTCTGAATCAATCTGGAGAGCTTCAAATTGATTCAGACCTTTTAATTAGTCCCCTGATTCAACTTGGATTCAGAGATTCAGTCACCGAATCGGCCGAATCTCCTCCGAATCAAATCAGCACCCTAAGCTTCGCACAGCCCCAGTATCTTGGTCTTGACCTTTCTTCAAACTGTTTCTAAAAAGCCATCTATTCCATAAAGCCTACAAAAGATCATACTCACCTCCCAGTTCATACCCTTAGATTCAGTTTCTCAGGATACCGTTGCATTTCTGTTTTATGCTTAACTTGTTCTAAACACAGTTTATACCTAATACAGGGTATAATTAGTTCATACCTAATGCAGTTTATACCACAGTTTATACCACATGCAGTTTATAGTTAATGCAGGGTTGTTACTACACAGTCATTTAGCTTTAGCATTACTGTGCAGTCCCAGTGACGCATTGGTCATTTCCAACCCTACTGGGCAGTAGCAAAGAGCCCGCCAATGCTATGGCAATATAGCGTCTCATGTAGAAGAGCCCACATGGTACAATTTAAAAGTAGTGTATATACTTCTCTTACATTGCATAGTAATTTTACTTTATATAGCATGTCTTATTCAGACTGCATCCCCAAATTATTTAAAGTATTCAGAGTTAAAGATAACAAGCAGTAATAATAAAAGGTTCATCCAAGCCTAGAGGCCCCTTCAGGCTTGTGTAGTTAAGATGCACCATTTTCTGTACTCACTAGCACACAGAAGAGAGATGCAGCTAGCATCACATCTGCATACCTTTTACCTTCTAGCCCTACTGACCAAGCACTCACTTAGCTGGATTGACTCTGGAGGGAGGCTTCAACATAAATGTTAAGCTTGGATCAAAACCTCATCAGTGGACCCACAGCGTGATCCTTACCATTTTGCTCTAATAGCCCTACTGCAGGCAGCATGTAGTATAAATGAATATATATTTAAAAAAATCATATTCAACACACTATGAGCTCACAGACAAGAATATAATGTGAATAGAGTTTAATATTGTGTACTTGAATACAGTGTTTTAATAATAAAACCAATAGCTAACATGGAGCAAAATTAACAGATTTTAGCTGAGATTTTCAGTGGAGCCTAGTAGAGTTACATGCTTAATTTTCATGATATTCCAATAGGATATGACTGCCTAATGTCCTTGGGCCTTTTTAAAAATCTACATAACTAGTATTTGGAATGCTCCCTCCTGATCATGTTGTGTATATTATAAGAGATGGATTGAAGTTTGAACAACCCTGAATTAACCAAACACAAAGATTTACATTCCTAGAGGTGACTTTCAAATTAAACTTGGGGTCTTCATCCTGCCATCAGAGTGCATAAAAGGGCAGTTGGTGGATTGATTTCAGAAAGTAGTTTTTAGAAAAAAAAATAAAACCTCCATTTTCATGAAGCGGAGGGCCCCTTTAAAATATGGGACCAAGAGGTGACATAGTTTATTTGTCTATATGCATAAACACACACACATTTCCAATACATAAAATGCTATAATCTGGTAGCTGTAAAGTGTTTGTCATCAATTCCTTCATAACACCTGTTTTACTTTTCCCAAGTTTGTGCATGTTAGCAGTGGAAACAATAGTTCTACTGATACAGGGAATACAAATTCCAATTCTTCATTTTTGTCTGCAGTCACTGTAAATTGATAACTACTGTTATTTCACACAGTTCAAGGGTGCAAATGCATATCACAGTCAAGAATCTTGTTGCAAATTTTGAGGGAAAGTGGAATGCTTAGCAAGGAATTTTGTATTAAAGCAGTTCTCTGAGAAACGCCGAATTATCTGAGAAAACATGAACACTCATATTACTCCAGAGGGTATTAATCCAATTCAAATTGATCTAGTTCAGTTTATTGGGCCCATACATATATTCCCAGTAAAGATAGAGATATTCCTACACATAAGTAACTTTAATGGAGGACTTGGTGTGATAAGGTACAGATAAGGTAAATTCTATACTCCTATTTCTCAGTGCTGAACACTTTTGGCTTTGTAAGGCCAGACAGATAAATCAAAGGAGAGTGCTATACTATGCACCTAGTTGATCTCTTTTATTCACTTCTTTTGGCACATTTTCTTAAGGTATCTGTATATATATCCGGTACAAGCACAGAGAACTGTACCAAGAGGTCGGTCGCCCTTTATGTATGCACGTTAGTCTACACATACACGCACTTATACTGCTTGCACACAACAGCTAGTAGTTGAAAATGTGGCCTTCCATGACTCTAACAAATTACAAGGTATGGATGATGGGTGGAGGCCTTTTTGTCTTCACACTCTCAAGAAGAAAACAGGTTAATATTTGGGAGGGCCAACAGTGGCTCACTTATTTCCACCCAGCAGGATTGCAGTTGAGTGACTGCTGACACCCTCTACTTTATTGCTGTGAGCCACATTGTGGTAAGGTAAGTAATCATGTCCCCACCTCTAAACAACAGAGTTGTGTAAGACTAGAGGTACATGAAACCTTCTTTCAGAGAGCAGGATCACAAGTGAGAATCCTGATAGACCGGTCTACCCAACAGGAGTCAGCGATACTCAGCCTTGCTTTCTGCAACCCTGTGAAATCCCTCTTTTCTCTTTTCATTTAGCCTCAGTTATAGTTACACTGGTCTCAGAAATAAAGTATCTGATAAAATTACTAAGAAAACCTTACTATTTTTCCCACCATTGAGGGCTCATTAGGTTCCCTTTCCATTTGAAGGAATTTTTTTTTAAACAAATTGAAAGAACAACACAGGAAGAAGTCTGAATTTATAAACAACATTATTAAAAGTATAACAAAGCCTTTGTTAACTATCACACACAGAACTAATTACCAGACATTTGAGCAGTGTGTGTAGAAGCTCTGTAGTCCCATAAAGAACTGGAATCAACTAAGTTTAAAAAAAAAAGAGTGCTAGAGTCTCATTTTTTTACTGTAGCAGAATTAAGTGTGCCACATCTTCATAAATTCACAGAGCTTGAGGCCAAATGAACCACTAGATCACATAATCTAACCTTCTTCATATATCACAGGCTATTAAATGTTACCCTTATATTGCAGCCTAATATCTTGGATTAAGCTAAACCACTTAATTCCTTGGGAAACTATTATGTGCTACAGGTTGAAAACAGGAGAAACCAAGGGTGTTTTTATATATAATCTAGGAGGCGGGGGAGGGGGACTTTAATTAGATAGGCTCTGAGAGCTGCTCTAATGAAAGCACCCAGAGTGTCACGTGTATCAGCATCTTCACACTGCAAAATGGTGGTGGGGGTGTTTTAACTAAAGCTTGTTGAACAAGCTTTAATTAAAGTGCCCCTGCTACCATTTTTCAGTTTGGGGATGCTGATACACATGTCACTGGAGTATGGTAATTACAGCACATCAGGGCAGCCTTGATGCACATGTATAGGTCCCCCAAGGTGCTACCAATGCTGTGGCCCCTTCCAACGACAGATACTTGATTCAGTAAGATACACATAGATGTATAGGGCAACCCACACTTATTGCTGCAGAGGAAGGTAAAAGAACCTTAAGGTTTCTGCGAATCTAATCTCTGAGGAAACTACAGACTCTCCCTATGTCTGAAGAAGGGCGCCTGTGCCCAAAAACTTGAAAAGAACAATTTTTCCAACTACTCAGTTGGTCTAATAAAAGATATCACATTTACCAAATAACATTGTGTTCCCAACCACAAGACATATACAGGCCAACTAGCAAAGAGTGAGGATTCTTTGTACCATCTCATTACTGATCCAGCCTATGCTGTGCTCACTTTTAAATGCTTTCGATGAAAGCAGTAGCAGAAGTAAGAAAGGGCAACCAGTACACGAGCCCCACTCACTGACTTGAGGGGGAAGGGGATACATAAATAACAGCTACGGCCACTGCTCTCCTAGCCAATGTAGCACTGCTGGCTGCAGATATTTCTCCATGCACCACTACCTAGTTATGCCTCTGGATGAATGGTAGAAAAATACACATTTTCTGGCTAGAATTTATCTGCCAAATTATCCACTGAAGCAAAATTTCCTTTCTGACCCATGTTGGCACCTGACCTAAACCCTGAAGTATTAAAATTGTTGTCAGTCTTAACCCAGAGCTGCATGTGTTTTGAACATGTTGATGGCAATACAGTACTTTGTATTCTTTGTCATAGCCTATGAAGAAAAGGAATGAACTGAGGAATTCATAGATAGATAAAAAGACTCCAAGACTAGAGATTTCATTACAACCAGACACTTCATGTGAAGGCCATTGGATTGTCCCCAGAAACTGGAATTAAACATATCCAGTGTCACCAACCAGTCCCTGAATCTTGTAAAAAATGGACAAGTTTATTTGACAAGAGCTATCATCCATGAAGTCAAGCCAAATAACATTACTTTATTATTACCATCCTACTCTTTGTTGATAAAGTCTTAAATCAACTATTCCATTTTATTACTGCAGATTCACATCAGGCGGACCCATCTCCTGTTCCCTTGATTGTCATTTTGCCTTTCTTAAATATTGGAATGACACTGAAAATTCTACAGCCCTTTGCAATTTTCCCAGTTTTCCTCAAAATACTAGTCAGGTCATTCATTTGAGAATCTTGGGTGTAAGCCCTCCAGAAGATAAATTTTCAAATCCTGCTCTGTTACAGATGGTAACTATTCCAGTTTCTCTACATCATTCACTCTGGTTGAATCCATCTTCCTCATAATTTCTACATACAGAACAGAAGTATCTATTGACAGATTTTAACTTTTTCTGCACCATTATTTACAATTTTACCACTGGGTCTAGAAATGGGCCTATACAGGCAGTCCTCGGACTTATGACACAATTGGTTCCTGAAAACTTCATCTTAAGACAAAACATCATAACTCAGAACCAGTTTTTCCATAGGAACAATGTTATAAATGGGGGATTGGTTCCTTTATGATGCTCAACACAGCTGCGTCCAGCTGGTAAGACTGTTGTGGTGGAAGGGGAGAGGGGAGAGAAAAGGCGTGGGGGGGCAGATCAACACCACCACAGTGGGGGAAGGTGTGAGGCTTGGCCTAGGACAGGAACTAGGGCAGGCGTGGGATGGAGCTGCAGTTCATTGGGGGCGCGGCGGGGGGGCCGCTGCTGTGCGCCAGTGGTCTGGGAGCTGCTTGTCTGGTGACTCATGTGGCAGCTTCTGCTGCTGCTCCTGCCACTCATCTGGGAGTGCATGGGGGGCACGTGTACCCTTGGATCTGTGCAAGATGGGGTGGTCAGGGCCAGGGCTGCACCAGGCCACACTCCAGGTGGGCAGTGGTGACTATGGGGGGCTACAGCAAATTTTCAGGTGATCGCAGCCTCCCCATAGCCCCCACTCCTCTGCCCAACCTGAATGCAGCCTGCCTCAGCCCGATCCCGGGGCACACACCCCGCCCATGCCCTCCCACAACTCGCGCAGCCAGGGTGGGGTGGGTGTAGGACAGAGCCATGGCTTGACCAGGGGACCGGGGGGCGGGGGGGCTCCCACCGCTGTGCACTTGTCTGGAGGCAGCACAGCAACTCAGTCCCACACCCATCCTGCCCCAGCTGGGCAAGCAGTGAGAGGGCATAGCCCCCACTCCCAGCACCACTGCAATCCTCCTGGAACACATCCTGGTGCAGCCCCGGCCCTGCCCGCCCTGCCCCACCCCACACAGATCCGGGGGCACATGCCCCCACCATGCCCTCCCAGGCAAATGGCAGGAGCAGTGGAAGGAGCTGCCAGATAAGCTGCCAGACAAGCAGGCCTATCCCTATGAAAACCATATCTTGCTGGTCCTCCTGCCCTTCGTCCCTAGGACTCTTCATTGTCTGTCTTAATACTTCTCTTAAATATGGCCAATCAAATCCTAATAGCATGGGACATGGTAAAATATCTGCTAATCCCACAGCTAATTCTTCAGTATGGCCTATAACTGTCACTCCTAAGATTCTTCCCTCATACGTATAGGATGCCCCATGAATGCAGACCGTACTCACTGAGGTCTCTGGCTCTCTGGCCTATGCAGAAATCAAATCAGCATTTACCATGATTTGGGTACAACCTGTATCTATCATTGCAGGGATGATAAAGCCTCCAATTTTGACATCCACTACCAGTTTGGACTTTTTCCAGGCTACAGTCCATTTTTTTCTTGTGGAGAAAATCCCATAGCTGATCTCCTGCTCCTTTTCGGGAACAAACCCTGGCAATATGTCTTTTATTCCTGGAGCTGAAGCATACTACTTCTTTTGGCTCCCAATTTCTATATTCCCTATTCGTTATTTTTGGAGTTCCAATTTTACCCCTCTTTACTTGAAGAAAGATATGGACCAATTGGAAAGAGTTCAGAGGACAGCAGCAGAAATTATCAGAAGTCTAAGAAACATGACTTATGAAGAAAGGCTGAAATAAATGTTTAGTCTAGAAAACAGAAACAGTGAGAGAAGACATTATAACAGTCTTCAAATATGTAGAAGGTTGCTGTAAAGAAAAAGAAAGTAAAAGTTTTCCCATGTCCATTAGGGATTGAAAAGAAGTAATTAATTTAGGTTTCAAGAGAGATTCAGGTTAGGGAAAAAAACCATTCTAAATGGAAAGCTAGTTAAGCACTGGAATAGGGAGCTTGGGGAATCTCCATCATTGTAGGTTTTTAAGACCAGTGTAGGCAAGTATCTTTTAGAATGGTATAAGACAGAGGTCATCAAACTATGGCCTGCGGACAGGATCCAGCCTGCATAGCCAGTGGATCTGACCTGCAGAGTGGGGTTTGGCAGTATTCAGTGGCAGGGGGCTTTGCCCAGGCTGCTGGTAACCCAAGGAGTTTCTTAGGCTACAGACAAAAATCACACATATACCTGTGTAAGTGATCAGAAACTGGTTCAAATCTGTAACACAACAGAAGTTCAGTGCACATAAACCACTTTCAAAATGGCCAGAACCAGCTTAAGATAAACCTGGATGGATGCAGTATCAGACTTAACTGATTTAGGTTAAATCAGTTTATTGAACTTCTGTTCCAGATTCCCTCCAGATTCAACTTAACTCACAGTCCCCCAGCACTCTAGGATGTTTTGCACCTCTCCTGCAAATGCCCCTTCAGAGGGTGGGCTGGGCTTGCCTTGGCCCAAGCTGTCTGCTTCAGCCGAGCAAGGAGCCCCAGCTTCTGGCCTGGGTCATTGCAGGCAGGTGGCTGCATTTCTGGAATCAAAGGTGAACGTCTGTTCACTTGCCTATTGATTCAATCTACATGGCTTAGACTAACCTGTGAAGACTGAATCGATTCAGCCCCTGGGTCTTTTGACTGTCTGTACTTAGGCCTTAGGGTCTAATAACAAACACAAGGATAGATTTGATGGCAGCTGTGGGTCTCTGTGTGAAACAGTAACACCACCACAGAAGCAAACAAAGAAGGTAGAAGAAGTCTGAGAAACACTTACAGTGTGACACTGAAAAAAGCTGAGGGAAAGTTATCCTTGGAATGTGAACAAAGGAATTGCCTTCTGCAGCTTGATACCTACCATGTTTGGGGGAACAGAACTTCATCTACTTTTTATAATTAAGCAAGATTACCCCAAATAAATACCTGCAACAAAAAATTCTCCAAATGGAAACAACCTGCTGTCAAAGAAAATGAGCCAACATTTATATTATTAACCATATTTACCTATATTAACTAATAAATAATTTTTAACAGCTTAAAGTCATTAGAGATGTTTAATTAGGAGACTTCTATATTCTGCCATTTCAGGAGGTTTATGTTCTAGGATTGTGTGGACTAGGACAGGTCAGTTTGGCAGCTGAACAGAAAAATACATCAATGGGGAAGGGGGGTGGGTTACATTGTTTTTGCTGGAAAGAAAAAAAACCCTTTTATTTTGGGTTGGATGAAACTAAATTGGCCCCCAGGCTATCACTAGCTCCCAGGAAAGTGTCTAGAGACCTTAGCTAGAGCAAGCTATAAGGTATTCTGGGGTGTCTCCTTGAATCTTTCATGTTGATGTGGCTCCACTTTTATATAATACATTTAATTATTTGTCAGAGAACTGGAACTCCAGCTGTCCCTCCTCCCAGATCACTGCCCTGTTATCTTGTAGTATTTCTCCCTCTCTCTTTCTCTCTTTGTATTTTATATGTAGCCACACACACACATTCTCTCTCTCTCTCTCCCTTCCACCCCCCACCCATGTGAGACCACTGTACTACTGGGGAGAACATAAACGAAAACTCTCCCCCAAACATACCAGAACTACATGTTTAAGCAAACAAGCTATTCATCAAATGAAAAGAAAAGTATTGGCTCAGCTCTCATCTGTCTTTTATGGACTACTACATTTTTGCATCTAGTTTCTACCATATCATTTGATGTAAGCTGAACTGTATGGACTTAATTTTAGCAGTGCTTCAAAGTTTCCATCAAATAAATACTGATCTGTAAGTAGGAGCTCCTTGTTTCAGTAAAAGACTAAGGTATATTCACTATCAGGGATCCTGGTTTTCTCTGATAAAAAAAAAATCCCCAATTTTCAGATTAAAAAAAGTAACCCAATATCCACATTGTACCATGATTAAAATGAAACACCACTACTGGGAAAATGTGGATTTGAGTTACTTTTTTAAATCTGAAACTTAGGGATTTTTTAAATCAGAGAGCGCCAGGATCTCTGCTCACTGTGTTAATTCTGATTCTGAATTTGAGAGTGGTATTTAAACTACATTTATTCCTTTCCTACTTGTGTAGCCTTATCGTTTCAAAATAGTAACAGCTATTGCAAGATAATAAACCCATTTAAAATACATTGGAAGAATCAAGACATCTTTTTTTTAATACCTGGAGATTTTAAAAATTAGATTATATAAAATCTGGGTAATTGGGTGCTAACAATTGATCATCTTCATTGTTATATTTGGTTAGATTAGAATCCAAGTATTAAAATGAAGGGAAAGTAGCAATAGTTGTTTTCTGAGACAGTTTTCTGGGAATAGCTGTTTAGTCTAGTCAGAGATCACAGGGAAGTAGTAGATTTGTGGTACTGTTTTTAGACTGTTATTTTTAGACTTGAAGAGAAGTTTACAGATTTATAATTTATAATGTAATATAAAAATAACATGTCAGTCTTCCCTTTTATTATTCACAGTTTAGAAAGGAATAGCATCATACAAGGGTGATGGGTATTTTATATCAAATATAATTTTTCCTGTTATAGTTTATTTAGAATTAGAACAGATAGTGGGAAGACAAGGCATAAGAGATTCAACATCTCACTGACATTCAGAATATGCATGTTTTTTTCAATACCACCAAAGCCATCTATGGCCTAAGCACTCAGGAACCAACACTCTTGAGACCTAAGGCTGAAGGAGACTGATCAAGGAAAGGGGAGCTATCAAAGCCCATTGGAAGGAGCATTTTGAAGACCTTATCAATCGAGACTCTGTTATTGATGAGAATGTTCTCAACTTCATCCCACAACTCCTAGTCAAACATGATCTCAGAATCCCTCAAACCCTTGACAATGTAAGGAAAACCATCAAGCAGATGACGAACAAGGCACCTGGAGCTAATGGAATCTGCACAGATATCTTCAAGGAAGAGGGATAGGAGCTCACATCACAATGCCATGCCATCTTCTTAAGGATATGGAATGATGAAGAAATCTCAGATGATCTCAGGAACACCATGATTGTGACAATCTTCAAGAAAGCTACGCGTCCCTGCAAGCTGATATTGGCGTCCAGGGTGAATGACTGGAGACCCTCTGGGTTAAAATCCATGGGGAACATGGCACAGGGGACACAATGGTGGGAGTCTACTACACACCTCCCACCCAAAGTCCTGAGCTTGACCAGGAGTTCACCCAGGAAATTGGCTGAGGCTGCATGCTCCAGGACCATGGTTTTCATGGTGACTTCAAATACCCAGACATCTTGTGGGAGGATCACTCAGCAAAATCCAAGGGTCACAAAGCTTCCTCTCATGCGTGGATGACCTCTACCTGACTCAAGAAGTCTATGGGCCAACGAGAGGTAAAGCGCTGCTCGACCTGGTACTGGCTACTGGGGAAGACCTAATTGGCGACATAGTGATCGATGGGAAGCTGGGTGACAGCAACCACGAGCTGATCACCTTCACCATCCGCTATAAAGCTGGCAAGTCAGTCAGCAACACGGAAGTCCTTGACTTCAGGAAAGCTGACTTTGACAAGCTCAGGAGGCTTGTCAGTGAGGCCCTAAGGGACCACAACCCCAGGTAGAGGGGAGCTCAGGAAGAGTGGCTGCTCCTCAAGGGAGCGATCCCTCAATGCACAAGCTAAGTCTATTCCATCTCGGAGGAAAGGCAGCAAGAGGGCACAGCAGCTCCCCAGGCTCTCCCGGGATCTAGCAGACCTCCTGAGGCTAAAATGAAAGGCCTACAAAGGATAGAGGATGGGATTCGCCACCAAAGAGGATTACTCTGCACTGGTCCAGTCCTGCAGGGAGCAAACCTGGAAAGCCAAGGCTGCAACTGAACTCCAACTAGCTTTGAGCATCAAGGAAAAGCAAGAGCAACACTGGACCCCTGCTGAACCAGATGGGGCAATTGACAACTGACGCCCAGGAAAAAGCCAACCTA